>NC_086335.1:52588121-52917106 GCF_032445375.1 Bacillus rossius redtenbacheri
ATCATCTGACTCTGTGAATTATGAATTATCCTTAAATTTTTTATTTTATTTTATAAATATGGAAGAAAAATATAAACTATTTAAAAACACTCAGGTTTCAATTAAAGAAGGAGCTTAAAAATTAAACTAAAGGTGAAGGAAGGGGGTGACACTTTAACTTAACAAAATTTATACAATGCTAATACATTTTAGTTTACATAGGTACCATTTTATATGTATACCAATCTACATTGTGAAAAACCACATAAATGACTAGTAAAAGCTGTACAATTTGTTAAGTGTTACTGATATAAATAAATTTTAATACAAATTTCTATACCAAATAATACTGTATTCGAGGGAGGATTTGGAGTGGTCATTTTTGTCAGTCTGTATAACTTTATTGGGCTGCCCGGAGCCAGGACAGGTCTTCCCACAGCAATAATTATACTCAGAAAAATGCCACTAGAGAAAAAAACTCTCTTTTCAGCTTCCAGAAGTGTTAACCTCTACTATACAGTCAGCCAGTTACGGTTCTGCAGCTTTGAGAGACCCCACCTATCTTTAAACGAAAAGTCAGTAATTTGCCAGGAATTTTTTCCTTGTTAACATTATCTGGCACTTTTCACATTCATAAATCATTCTATAGGCCTTTTATTTGCAGATGACTTGGTAATCTTTAGAAAGATTTCTTCCATACACAATTGTTTCCTTTTCCAAGAAGACATTTCCAAAATTAATAAATGGTGTAAAACAAATCTTGTGGACCTTAACAAAGATAAAATTTAAATCTTTAGTTAACAAGGAAACTACACACTATTAGGTATGTTTATAAATTAGACAACTCTGAAATTTCAGTTATTCCTTTTATCAAAGATCTTGGCATCATATTAGAGTCTATATTATACTGCCATCAAGATGTCAACTCCTTAGTTTCCAGTTCCCAAAGAACTCTAGCTTTAATTAAATTCATTACATTCTATGCCACCAATATCCATCCTATTCTGACACTTTATTAAGACTTTTAAGATAAAAATATTCAAAAGAAATTACTTAAAATTATAAGTAATAAAATTTATTATAATCCTAACCTAGTTTCATTGTCTGAATGCAGAGCTTATTTAGATTCACTTTTTGTTAACAGCTGTTACAATTCCAAACTAAACTGACAATACTTGTAAAGAGTACCACAGTTTAACAGTCAATTACAGTCTCCATTATGTACATTATAAAAAAAATTAAATTATGTATAGATTTGTAAACAACTTAAATAAATTAGCTAAATATGTATAAACTTCTTATTTTTTGGCACTTCAAAAGTTTGGTAAATTGTATATATTTATTCCTTTGTACTTGAATTAAAATTTGTATGTGTAGAGTTCTTTGTTCTATTAATTAAATATATATTACATTTTACTTGAGTACCTATGTTTTGTTATCATATCCATGTGTTATTTGGTATTTGTCTTAGTTGTGTTATATAACATTTGAATTTTTTTTTTGTGTTGTTTAATCTGGTTTATTTTCGTTAGTCCTGTCAGTAGTTTTATGTTTTGTCCATTCTGCATTTGTTGTGCCTATCACTAAAGTTAACCAGTCTTAACTGTTGCTAGGCATGTCAAATAAAACAAATAAAAAAAAAAAATTATGGGGCATGGGTTGGCACTCACATGTTGTGTTGAGGACACGGCTCGACATCTCCCTAACACAACACTTTACTTTTGCCAAAGTCGCAGTCGCAGGGGGTCAGCCTTCTCCAAACCTCTTCTCCTGGATCGCTGGTTGACACAAGCATGCCTTGTTGCAGGCTGAGTGAAGTGGTACAGTAGCAACACACCGGACTTGCATTCCACCATCAGTAATTTACTGTATACCATGGCAGCAGTAATTAACAATATACCTACCACGGCAGCAACAATTTACTCTATACCATGGCAGCAATAATTTACTGTATACCATGGTAGCAATAATTAATTGTATACCAAGGCAGCAATAATTTACTGTATATCATGGCAGCAATAATTAACATATACCATGGTAGCAACAATTTACTTTATAACATGGCAGCAATAATTTACTGTACACCAAGGCAACAATAATTTACGGTACACCATGGTAGCAATAATATACTGTATACTATGTCAGCAATAATTTAATGTATACCATGGCAGCATTATCGAATACTATGGCAGCAATAATTTATTGTATACCATGGCAGCAGATTTCTTCATCAGGTTCCTTGCACTGAATTGTTAAGATTATCCATTTCTCACGGCCTCACTGCCGACGAAACGTTAAGCCCACGGATGAAAAAAAAATTCTAAAATAAAGACTGATCGGCCTGTGTCACGGTTCTGTGTGCAGCCCGCTGGGAGACGGCGGGCCTGGGGGCCTGTCCGTTCTGCGGCAAGCCGCTGCTGCGCAAGAACGTCAAGAGGCACATAGCGGACCGCCACGCGCCGCCCGCCCAGCTCCACTGCGCCCTCTGCGGCAAGCTGTTCCGGAAGAAGAACAGCCTGCAGAGCCACGTGTCGCGCCGCCACAGGATCACTGCCTGTCGAGAGTAACTGTACTGCCACATGTGCGTCCATCCATCTACAAGTTGTTACATGTTTACCTACAGCAATTGGCTTTTTGTGTGCTCTACTATCCGTTAAAAATATCTTTTTTTCTCTTGCTAGTTACAAATTTGAGTTATTGGCATTATTTTTAAATTTGTATTATAAAAACCATTCAGTTCTTTGTATTTTTTTCCAACAAATGTTTCACATACTTAAATTTATTTATCACCGTATGGTTGAAATAAATAAGGTTAATAATTTCTGAATCGTTATTTTTTTCTGCCTCTAAATTAACAAAAAAAATGGTAACCATGTTTTTTTTTTTTTTTTTTAACTTTGGTGTTTGTCTATTTGGGTATGGCTATTGAATGTGCTGCTATAACATTTGATATATTTTACCATATTATATATTGTTAGTTGTTTATTAAAGTTTTAAACTAACACACTGTGCCTTGACATATAAAACTTTTTTTTATATTTTGCATTTGAAGATCAATAATGCTATTTGGTAAGCTCATTCATCAGAATCATTTAAATAAAAAGATTTTCTCCTTTTGGAACATGATTGAAACACCTTAATGATGCAGTTTTCAAAAGATAACTGTAATTTAATATAGAACTAGTGAAATACAAATAAATTTTTATTCTGTTCCTTGTATAGTGCTGTGTATGTTGATATAAATAAATCTGACATTACTTGTATAATAGCACTAGTTTTTTTTTTTTTTTTTGCTTAAACCTTTCATATATCTTTTACTGTCCATTTGTCCAGATAACTGACAGGTATTTGCTTTTTTCCCTGTAAGTCGAGTCACCACGCGGGATGGTTGTGATTGCCAGGCAGTCACTCAATGCAGTCTGTACCTAGCTGCGGAGGAACGGAACCACACATGTACTAACAGAGTGCTTGCTCTCCCCAGGTTACTGCCTTCAGAGGGAGGGGGTGTATCGCCAGTGCCCTCTGTGCGACAAATTGGTGCACCGCAAGAACATCAGCCGCCACATTCACGACATCCACCTGCCAACGGCCATGCGATGCTGCTTCTGCCACAAGACTTTCAAGTCGAAGAACACCTTGCAGACCCATGTGTACCACTTCCACAGGGAGACAAGGCATCGGTAACGAGAGACACCCCCACATGTGGGATGGAACGCGTGGAACATTCCCACTCTGGAGGAGCTAACTTACTCGTTGGCAACTAAGTGCTTTAAAATGTTATTTTTGTTTACTACTTTTGCCAAAAATGTATTTTGAAATGTTGTAGCATCACAAAGTTTCGTCTGTCAGCAATAAAAATAATTTATACCAGACCATATCTTATTTTAATGCATATATATATATATATCTGTTTCATCTTGTTTTATTAGCGAGCTAAGTGCCTTTATTGTAAATAAACGCTAAACCTTAATATGAATTATGTATGTTATGTTCCATATCTGTGACATCTTTGATATGATATTGTGATGGGAAGATAATTTATTAATTTTTTTTTATTGACTTTCAATGTGTAAACTATTGATTATATTATCCTCAGAGCTGCGGTTACTGCATGTGTACGTGAGGTAGCAGACAGCTCCACAGCTGTATTACTGTTGCTTGAGGTCTTAATATAAATTTTAGAAGCAGTGGCCACTATAACCAGAACTTTTCTTCTCACCCTATTATTTGCCTTGAAACTCGGGCATTTCCGAATGTAGATCAAGCAATTAATCTCTGCACCACCTGGTACGGTAAGGGAGTGTGTGTATTTCAGCATCTTGAAAAGATGGCTTGGAGCTGGTCAGAGGCCACATTGTGTATCTTTGGAAAGGACTGAAGGTAGGGTTCACAGTGCTTGACCTTGCAAAGCTCAAGACGACGTGATCTCCAAGATTACGATGGGCTTCGAACCACTGGCTGCTCACGAATCAAGTGTGCCTGAGTTTGGGAACGAACCATTGTCCGTTGCCCTGCCGCGCAAGTGCCTTCGTGGGCGCGGCCACACGGTACCTGTGTTAGTGTGTATCATCTCTGTCTGCTCCTAACTGCTAGCCACTCCGCTTGGGTGCGCATTGCCATGTGCTTGCGGCTTGCACTGGAGTTAAAGAGAGACTCATCGGAGCGTAACGGAAAACGAGAAAAGAAAGACTCAAGAGTGGTGAGCTCGATGGTTGTGATTGGAGAGGGGGAGGGAATAACGAACAGTATAGAGAGTCAGATATCTGTAACTCTCTGCTGGATTTTTTTCCCCGTGTTTGTCACAGTTGCAAACCTCCCTGTGTGTACTGTATTGTTTGGTTTCGTCGTTAAAGTAAATTATTGAATTATTTTTATAGCTGATGTCAAGTTTTTCTTTTATTCTTTTTATTGGCACCGATAACAAGGTCATTATAGACTGTAACACATGATAATGCAGGCCAGGAATGGTGAGAAAGGAATGGATAATTGTTCTGTATCTCTACAATAAGGTGTTCTTGAAAGTACCTACTACTCTGTTCTGAAACTCCAGGATTGCACGCATGCTTACTGCCTGTAGTTGTTATGTGAATTGGCTAAAATGTCATTGTAGTTTTATATCTCATTGGAACTTGTTTTTATGGCAGCCATGCCTAGAAGTTAAGTCAATGTATGGTTTTCTCAAGTAGTAGTTGGCGCTCCTCGTGGACTGTGAACGCCACGCTCACACTGGTTCCCGTTCTCACCCCCAGCGACGGAGTCTGAGGGCGGCGAGGGGTGGAGCAGGCTGCCGTACTGCCGGTGCAGCGTGTGCGGGAAGACGATGAAGAGGACCAGCCTGCGGACGCACGTGCGTGACAAGCACCAGCCGAGCGCGGACATCCGCTGCTCGTACTGCGGCAAGGTGTTCCGCACCCTCAACAGCCTGAACAAGCACCGCTCCGTGTACCACCGCCAGCAGCGCCTGGGTGCTGGCCCCTATAGCCGCCCGTCCGGCATCTGGCCCCAGTAGCAGTGTTGCCAAGTGCAGTAGCGTCCCGTTAATCCAGGCCCCGCTCATCCGGACACCCGTCAATTGGGACAGAATTTAAAATGTACTGTGGTTTTTTTTTGTACCATGCAGTTAATCAATTTTGAAAATTAGTCACGCTAAGATGTTTTGTTCGTAGGTTAAAAACTTAGGTCTGCGTATACAGTAGTTTTTGAAACCAACATGAAGTTGAAGTTATATTTATGAAGTTAAAAAAAACATTGATTTTCATATTTTTACTCACCCAAAACTTGTATATATGTGCATTTTAAGGCAAATTCTGTTTCATTGGGACATTTTCTGGTCCCATCAAGTCCGGATTAGCAGGACTCTACTGTACTACAGATTTTATTGTCTTTATTGAATGAGACTATGGAGCGTTATTTCTTTATTACAGAAACGAGGAAACTTGAGACAAAGTATAAAATAGTGGGCGTCTTACCATCTTTTTTTTTGTAGACATCCACAGTAATTGTTTGCAAGAGGCTAATAATTACAATGATATAATTGCACGGAGAGTGGAAACTGTTCATTCACACTGTTGATCAGAGTCCAGAGATAAAGAAATACGCTTAGGTATTTTAGTTTTGACATTTACAGGACAGGGCGATGCTTCATTCACTATTGATTATTGTGTTTTGAGGAAAACAGTATAAAAACACGGTATTTTATGCTTCATCATCAAAGCTTTTTGTAAATAAATAAATGCTCAAAATATTTAGAGACTGAATATTAAGATATTCATCTCGGGGCAAGATTGAGAAAAGAAATTTCTTGATTGGTTGTAGATAATTTACAAAAATTTTGCGTGGAGTGTGAGAATGTACTGAATTAATTAGTAGTACTCACTCTTAGATGGGATAGATTACTTAATCAGAGAAATTGAATGGACCCATCCTTATGTGAAACCAATGGCGGTATAAAGATGCAGTTGGCAGCAATGAGTTGGCAAACCATTTATGTATTTGGTGTACAGTTTAACACTACATACATGGAAGGCAGTATTGTAAGCAATCACCAGTATAAAAATTGCATCTTTGCAGGAGAAAGCCTAGTGTTATTTGTGGTTTAATAAATCAAAATATGTGATAACGGTTAAGCAACGATTCTGATGTGGAAAGTATCAAAGGTTGATGTGAAAAGATTAGAGAGACTGGCTGAAAGTGTTAGTGATGGACAAAGAATTAGTGCATGTGAAGAGAGATGCAGTGCAGAAAGATTTTTTTATGCGATATTCAACCTCAAATCCTGAAATTAATGGTTGCAGTCAAGAATAGCAGATTGATGATTAAGTAACATGTTAAAAAAAGCATGACATTTCTAAGGTTACCAAATGGAACACATGTTGAGGTAATCTAATGTCATAACAAAGACTTCATGAGTGTAGAATAAAAATGAAGCTGAAGCAAACATTCTGTTTTTCCCTAGCATGTTGCTTATTTTAAAAATTTTTTGTAACAAGGGAAAGACTTATTGCTCATCCTTTATTTCTGTAGTAGCAGTATTATAACAGTTGAAGCATTAAAGGGGTTGGTTTCACAGCTGGTAGAGCCGGAGCAAGAAGGAGAGGGGTGTGTTTCAGTCGCTTGCCAAGGGAGACTGGGATTGTATCCTTGAGGTTATACTACAAAGAGTCAGAGCAAAGGGATATTTTCACAGAGAATGGGAAACAACAGTCATGCAAATACGCAAAACAACAACTATGTCTCTGAACAGCTGAAATACATGTAGTATGGTGACTGTTGAAAATGTGTTCCAAATACTATACGGCTCAGAAGCCAACTGATAAAATCCTTTTTATTTAATATCTATTCCAGACCCAACATTAGTAAGTATGGTCATTTATCTTAAATCTGTAAGATTGTAAATAAATAGTTTTCTGAAAACATTTATTTTTACTTTTATTTCATCCTCAGCTCCTACTTGTCAAGAAACCAAATTATATGAACTAATATTTTTAAGATGTGATCTCTCAAGAAGTATTTTGGATAAAATTTCAACAAAATTGTATTGCAACGTACATCTACAGAAATATCACTGTATGATTTTTTTTTTTTTTCGTGAAAGAGACTTGCCATTTTTTATAGTAAATCTTCATTCTTAACACTTTATAACTATTAGTTGTTTTTTTTATGGTGGTCGCAAACGTTAAGCTCTTTGAGACCAGGCAGTTATCCTAGGAGTTTTGCGTGAACGAAAAGGTAAAATTGTAAACAGAACATGTATAGAAATCAGAAAACTTTAGTTTAGGTTTTTGAGTACCTTTACGCTCATGTTCTCCCCCCAATAGCTGACCAAGTTAAGGTGTCCTACCAGGCACGCTAGTCAGCTTGTGATGGGAGAGCTTGGAAGTGATTTTCTGCAGCAGCAGATGATTTTCATTTATGTTAGATTCAGTAAGGTAGTATGTAAGCAATGTCCTTTGAAAGGGTAACATGGTGAATTGATTCAATTAGGCATTATTAACATATAGCACCTGCATCCTACATACATGTTCTCATTTTTGTCTATTATTTTTTTTTTTTTATTTTTTTTTTTTATTTTTTTAGTGCCACCCAAACAGTTGTAAGGCCAAACCAGACTGACTGTACACAAGGAAGAAAATAAAAACTCACCCAACAGTAAAAGATATTTTATAAAATTAGTGAAAACAAGGAAAAATCAGAAGAATATAAAAAATCTACAGTGGAGATCCGCTAATCCGAACTAATTGGGTTCGAGACCTGTTTGGATTACTACATTGTGGATTAGCCCAATGATTCCATAATGCAACAGCATGTACACTTGTACAAGCTTAAAATCCCTTAACATGTTGACAAATAAGTCAAGATATCAAAAATAATTTTTAAAATACAAAAAAAACTAGTTTTTTTTAAATATTTTTTTTTATCCTATACATTTTCTGATTAGCTGAATTTTTTGATTAGCAGTACTCCACTGTATTTATAAAAACTTGTGTTCTAGTTAACAAAACTAGTGATTCCAAAACTACTTTCACAAGCCACCCTCGTAAAAATATGTGTTATTAAATAAACCAATTACGCTGGGCTGCTGATGCGTGCGTCAGAGCGAATGCTTGCCATCAGGAGTGTAGTGAGCGTCCTTCCAGGGAAAGAGAGTTACGAATGTTGGCACACGGGCCAGACAGCGAGAGATCGCTGGCGAGACCTGGGCCTTCAGGATCCGGGAGGTGTGGCTGGCGCGCCCCTAGCAGCCGTGTCAACCAGGGCGCTCCTAGCGGACGCACGGCCATGCACCCCACCGAGTCGTGTGTGTTCGGTACACGACCTTTTCGGCCCGGGTTTTGACAGTTCCTTTTTCCAGTGTGTGTTGGTTCCCGTGCATCGACGAACTCAAAACACCAATACGACGTGGCAGTGCCGGAGAAGCACGCAGGCAGACCTGCGAGCCAGGGCCTTACCTGGAAGGGGACCTGATGTGGGTTTCGCTCTGTTGTACGTGCAGTGCGAGCTCATTGGTTTACTTCAACGACTCTGTTTGTGGGAGGCTGGTGTGCAACAGTAGTTTCAGAATCACGAGTTTTTGTCCATGAATTTTTATATTAATTTTAGAGTACTAAAGTTTCAAAAATTGAACTGAATTCGAAGGTGAGTTGCAGTCCTCGAGTAGATATTTTTTTTTTGTCGTTCCTCTATGTTGAGTTTTTTTTCTTAGCATTAGGGGGTGTATTCGCCCCTGGTGCACTATGCAGCTGGCCTGGCAGTCAGCCCACGGTTCTAACACGGCGCGCACGGTGTGTCCCGCAGGCCGGCCAGAGCAGGCCCCCCCCTTCCCCTCGGGAGTGTTCCTGGAGGACGGCGTGACGTACTGCCGCTGCCAGGCGTGCGGCAAGGTGATGAGGCGCTCCAGCCTGCGCGTCCACATCCAGGACAAGCACCGGCCGAGCGCCCTCATCCCCTGCACCTTCTGCAAGAAGGTGTACCGCACCCAGAACAGCCTGCAGAACCACATGTCCGTGTACCACCGCGACAAGCGCCAGGAGCCCCTCTGAACAGGCGGGATCCACACTCAGTTGTGAAGCAACTTCCCTTATTTTCATTCACGTGGCAGAATATTGGTTAAATATAGTTTAAACATCAGCATCTTAATATTAACAAATAAATATGAAATGTGTACTTGAAAGTATAGAGTACATACACCCATTAATAAAAAAAGTGAAACATTTTGTGGAAAGGGGGGGGGGGATTTCCTACTCTTCCCCCCCTCTCTCCTATCACCCCTGCCTCTGGGTGCCGTCTCTCCATGCATCTGCCTTGTGGTCTGAAGTTCTTTGGTTTCTGCAAGGACTGACGAGCACAGCAACTCTCGACTGACCTGACAGTGATGCTGTACGTACATCCCTTCCCTGAGCGGCAGCTATCATGAAGAAATATATAATTCAGTGAAACCAGTTTTAATTTTTTTTTTGTGGTCTAGTGAAATGTAAGCAAGACTGACTTTCCCTCGAACTATCCTTTGAAAAGTTTGAAAAAAGGAAATTATAAATTTACTCGTTATCAACATCTGCACTTTCAAACTGCGACACTATGTATGTATATATAAAAAAATAATACCGAGGCCTTTTAATGAAGGTATTTAAAGCATGCAATGTTTTTTATGTAGTACCTATGTTGTTTTTGCAAGTGTATTATTTTATGAATTTGAACCCAATATTGTAGTGTAGTGTAGAATTTTAATGTTTAAAAATCTATTAGATATTGTTTTCCCCACTTTATATAAAACTTCAAATATTTTTAGTTGAATTTTCAGTTAGTCTTAAAATGTGTCACCATAAGCGATAATAATTTTTCATTTCCTTGTCACATATAAGCATTCTAAAGGTTTTTTTTTTTTTAAATAGATGTTAAATGGCATTCATTGGCAATAACAATACACCTTACCTATTAGCTAAATATTTAACAATTTTGTCATTGTTTCTGTAATATGATGTAACTGGCTTCTGGACAGAAACTCATGGGTTCAAACTTCAGATTTGGTTTCACTATGATAAATACATAGTTTTATTGTTTTGGATGTAATATTATGTGAGTGTTATTATGTCGAATTGGGTTTGTTTTGAGAAATATTGACTTTCAGTTACTGCAGCTCTAAATGTCTTCTGAGTTTATGCCTGATGAATAAAAGTGCATGTTTATTGTGCCAGTAAGTCTTGTAACAATGTGAAGAGTTTGTGTATGCACACAAGTGAAATAGTTTATGATGATACTCATTGGTAATATTAGGTAACTTTTCAGTGTTGAGCTGTATGGTAGCATATAATATAAGGAAGAACTACTAGAGCTGAAATTGATTTGCACAGAAACACGCAAAGCAGTGAACTGGTATTGTCTTGGTATCTCCGTCATTTTATGACTTAGAAATGAAGATGTAGGTGTTATGTGTGTCCAATGTCCGTGTATTGCAAGTTTCATAACTAAAGTTGATTTTAAAACACTTGGTTCTAGCCAGGGGCGCAACAACTAAATTTCCAAAAGGGGGGCAATATACCTTTTTATAAAGAATCATCAATCTCCCCTATTGAAGCGGGGGTCCGGCGGTCCTCCCCTGGAAAAATTTGTATTTCAAGGTGGAAAATGCTGCTATTTAAGCAGTTTTATCATCAAAAAATTTATTACACAGCACTTTCTTTGCCCCCGTTTGCCCCCACTTCAAGGTTTCAGAGGGGGGGCAAAATACCCTTGCCCCCCCGTGTTGTTGCGCCCCTGGTTCTAGCCACTTTCACGGTCCAAAAAAAAAATTTTAAAAATTGGGAGACAGAACTAAAGAACATATCTCTACCAAATTTGACTTCAACATCTCTTTAAATGCTAATACAAATATCACACAATATTTTTAAATTGAGCATGTTCTTCTAAAGTTCTTGTAAGTTGTTTAGCAGTTGGAGAAGGCAGACCCCTTAAGGAGAAGGACAGCTTTTAGACACAGCAAATTAACCAGGATATTTTATTAAGTAGTTCTTTTGCAGCTATCTCAGTGGATGATGCATAACCCAGTCAGGGATTTTTTTTTCTTAATAGTTAAATATATACCCCTACTCTCTCCCACACCCCTTTTCCTCAAGCTTGCTACTTGCCTCTGTGTTATTAAACCATGAAATACTCTACGTTATTAATAGGGACAAGATTATATGGTGAATTGTGATAAAACCTAAATAACACTGAAATGCAAGTTAATACACCATGTAGCACCAAAGTGCAAGTTATATCATGGAATAAAGCAGTATTTAAAGAAAACTTAATTGAAATTATTAAGAAATTTATCTTTTTTTTTTAATTCAAGGAATATCATTAATTCTGGACAAAAGATTGTATATCAAAGGGCATAGATAAGAAAAATTAATTTAATTTGTTTTATTGTGCATCTCTTATTTTGAAACTTACTTTGAAACCGCAAGTACTCACCAATTTATTTTTAAATGTTCTAAATGATTAATTTATTACAATTATTTTATTGTAAAAATGCAACATATAAATATTACCACTATTCTGGTGGAGTAAGTATTACATTACAGCATTTATAAAAATAAAAACAATAACACCGAAATTTTTTGTTTTGAAAAGAAATTGAACTAAAAAAAAAAAAAAAAACTTAATAATCTTGTCTCTAGTAATTAGTGTACCTAGATGTAACACACAAATCCTGTAAGCTGTCATGAAGTAATGTGTACTTCATGCCACATATCTGCAAGGCTGATCACAATAACAGGTGTGTCACCACCGAATCCAGAAGACCACTAGTAGTTATGTAGTGAGGGCATAGAGAAGGTGCAACCTAGCCTAATAGATACTGTCGTACCTTCTCGAGCATAACACAAAATATTTTGACAGCAATGACAAATGTCTTTCCTGTGGCACTCAGGCTCACAGGTATGTGGCACAAAGTTTAGGTACACTGCACTTCTGACAAACTTTTATCTTGAGTTATTCCTCTCCAACAATACACATGATCCTTTCAGAACCAATTCCCATGAACACGAAAGATCTCATGATAAGAGTCTGTGTAATTGAATGAGGTTATCAACCCATGATCAGTAGTTACATACTTATGTAGGTTTTTATGCCATGTATATTAAATATAAAATTCTTTTTTTTACAAATGTTTTGTTTTATGGTTTTTCTAAGTGTTCTATTTTACCATTATTGTATTATCTTGAACTGTATTGTACTGTGTACTGTATAAATATAATGCATGCATATTATTAATAATGTCTCCACTTGAAGGTGGAATTTGCCTGAGTGGCTATGTACTTAAAAGAAAATAAAAGGAGATACATTTCAAGTATTGTCGAAACTTCATTCTGTGCTGTGTTAGGATGAATCTGGGCAGGATTAGGCCTGCTTGCAGCCATCTAATTACCAACAGTTCAACCTACAAGATCTGGCAAGTGGTACGTGAGGAGTAGGTGACCCTGACAAGCAAGCTAGGCTCAAATAAGAAAAGAAGGTTACATTCTGCTCATTCTGCTTGCTATATTATGAAAATATTGATAGCTTTTCACCCAGTGCAACCACATCCAAATCTGGCAATTTCTGCTTGAACAATAAACATCAGCTCGAAATGGTGGGACAAAATTATATCCTCAGTACCATAAACCACTGGATTCAGCTGAGTCTGACATTTTGAACCAAAACTAACAGATAGCATTCATTCCAACAACACATGCTTTATAGATATTTCTTCACAATGACAATTTATATTTCAAGTAGCCACTCATTCCATGGGGCATATATCTGTGGTCAGTAAATCCTTGATTAGAGAAACTTTTGACTTTCATAATACACGGAACGCGATCATCCGACATTAAGTCATTTGGTGGGAGAACGAAGATTACAATTATTCGTCAAATAATTTTTTTTATTTTTTGCATGTCCTTTCCCTACATTCGGCTCTTGGAGCCTGCGCACTGGAAGGCGTGACACACACGGCCAGGAAACAAGGGGCATTACTGTGAAGTCCGCCACTACAAGGAATTAGCCCCTAGGGAGAAGGCTTCCACCTTACCTGCCAGCAGTGGTGGATGCAGAAGCCCTGGAAGGTTGAGATGTTTGTTTTCACCAGTGTGATGGGGCTGGAGGGGGAGGTTGAGTTCCTCAAGCCCCTTTGTGAACCTGCCTCTGCCTGCCATGCCATCGATCAATAGCTGGGAATACAAGCGCCCACTGCTCTCCAATCTGAATCTCCTTGCCGAGCTGATAGGTACCTGTCGTGTACTTTAGGTACCTATTTGGCAAAGGTTTGGTATTGGAAAGAAGTTGGCAGACTGAGAAGCCGGGACTATGGAGGTTTTGGGCAGTGAGGCAAGTGTGTGTAAGGGTTTTTATTTAATATTTTACAAAATAAACATGAGGTACATAAATACCATAGCCAGATCTGGTAGTGGCGTGGATCATGTAGCAAGGGCCCATGGACAGGGCTATGTAGCTAAAGGGGGGACAGCAAAATTCCCCATGGCCCCATTGAGTTTTGAGATTATATTTTAATCCGTGAGTTTACCTCGATTGTAGCACAAGAATTACAAGTCTGTTGGTAGAACGATTTATTGGAAACCTTACAAGTTATGCAATAAGTGCAGATCATAATTACAGTTATGGCTACGGTAACATTTATCATCTGTAGAGTTTTTAGAAAAAAATTTTTAGGGACGTTATGAAAAAATTATGAGTGAATATTTATGATGCACGCACACCATGCAACAAATTTTTCACAGGATAAAAAATAATGGTACATACAAAAAAAGGCTACATACAAATAAAAATTATACATGTGCTTTTAAATCTCATACTTCAGTGATTTATATTGAATACTAGTCTATGTAAAAAAAAATTATTTATTGTGAATGTTAGTGCTATAAATTGTGTTTACAATCTTTTTCAGGTGTATTTATATAAGTGAGGTTATTTTCAATAATTATTTATTTATTGTAATAATTAGTGATAGAAATTGTGTTTATAAACTTTTTCAAGTGTATTTTCAAATTTTTTTACATAAGTGAGGTTAGGTTTTACTTCTTTAGGCACACTATGATAAAATATGAGTGTGAAGGTTTATGATGTGCATGCACCATGCAACTAAATTTTCACAGGATTAAAAAAATGCTACATAAAAAAAATAGGCTACATAGAAATAAAAATTATATACATATGTGCGTTTAAATCATACCTATATTTTAGTGATTGATATTGAATACTGGTCCATATAAAAAAATATTTATTATGAATGTTAGTGATATAAATTCTGTTTATATTATTTTTAAAGTACCTATATTTATATAAGTGAGGTTATGGTCTCATATGTATAATTTAATAGAATAAATATCAACACATTTATGGATTTTAATTATTAATTTAAAATAATTTTAAAATTTTACTAAATTAAATAAATATTTATGTTTATACACATGCTTATAAAAATATTGAATAATGAAAATTTAATTAATTTTTTTAAATTTGTTTGAATTTATAGGTAGGTACTTCAATAACCGTATTTATTATATCACGCCAGTACTTTTATTAATTTATTTCTGTTAATTATTTTTACAATGGTTTTTGGAAAGTTGTACATTAAGTAATGTGGAGGGGGCCTGACTAAAGTTTTACTTCCCCGAGCCATTGGTTATTCGCGATGGCCCTGGCCGTTGAGTCCAGCAGGGAACTGCTGAATCTTCACAGCACTTTGCGAGTGCAGCGGTGGAACAGTATCCTGAATCTTGTCTTCTTCGAACCTACATGCATCCAAAGTAAAGACCACCTGCCTTCATCTCGAAAGCTGAGTAGGTTACTCCTTCATGGGTGTGCACTGTACTCCAGTGTGCTGTGCAAGATGATAGTTCGTACAGGCTGTGACATGATTTTGGGTGATTTGTTTTGCCTTCCCTAGATTCGGCAATGGCTAATATTTTTATCGTGAACAATACAGATGAAATCAGTCTGAGTGAAGTTTTTAACTGGCGTGTGGTTGAACAGTCGTATCAGCACTTCTCCGTTGCCATAAAGTTGGTGATTATTATAAACAGTAATTTTATTAACAATGCTAATGATATTTTTGACTTGTATGGAATGCAACATAAAAACTGGAGATGGAGATGTTTTTATAAGTGTTATATTATGTAATAAATGAAAAAAAAAAACTAATTTCTTATGATTATTTCTTTCATTATTATGGTTTAAAATTTCCTTTCTCTCACAAGGCTTTGCTGTGGTGTTTGTAGCAGATTCCTTTTTAATTATCAAAGAAAATAAGAGAATACTCAAAATAATATTTCTTGTCATAAAATAAAATAATTTATTTTTAACATTTATGATATTCACTTTGCACAAATAAATAAACTTATCTCATTTTTCATAATTTTGAAGTCTTATATTAAGCAACAACTTGTGAAATGAGCATTGAATTTGGCTTTTTGTCTTGTACGTCTTTAACGTTAATGATACTCACTTTGCACAGATAGTTATCTCAAGTTTCATGTTTTTGAAGTCTTATATTAAGCAACAACCTGTGATATGATCATTGGTCTTGCACGTCTTCGTAGCCGGCCACTGGGACGCCGGGGACCGGGAGTGCGCGGCTCTCACGTGATGCGTGTGTCGTGTGTTGCAGGGCCGGAGGCGGGCAAGGCCTGGTGCAAGGAGTGCGGCAAGGAGATGCGGCAGTCGAGCCTGAGGCGCCACATGATGGACTGCCACTGGCCTAACGCGGGGGAGGTGTGCCCCTACTGCGGCAAGACTCTGCGCACCCGCAACAGCCTGCACAGCCACGTGTCCGTGTACCACCGCGAGCTCAAGAAGTCGCTGCCCGTCCTGCAGCTGTTCGGCGACGGCTCCGCGTGAGGGGAGCGAGTAGCCCTAGTCACGTTCCCTGCAGGACTCGCAGCGCAACTGTTTGTTTCACAGCCAGGAACACTTACGTTCTTCATATACATAAAACTGTGTGATTGTGATTTTGTGGTAGGACTTACCATCTCATCAGAATCGGGGTAGGTGATGTGATGAGAATGCAGTCAGTGATGAAACTATAGGGGTGGGGGGGATGAGAGCAGCTCTGGAAGACTCCCCATGTCACGGCAATGCCCGCCACATTACCCTCTTGAAAATAAATCGTTGGTTCAACCCCTCTGGGAATTGAACCCAGATTGCCTCAGTGATGGGAGGCAGGTGGGGGGCCATTCATCATCATTCCAAGTCAGAAATACCACAGGTTGGTCACACACACTAATTTTAATTTGAGTCCAATTCAGTCGATGCAGGTTTCATGAATGGGTCAAAAGTTACTGCTATGTTTCCCAGCCGGACAGGTAGTTTTAAAATATTTTTAAAAAAATTCTTTCATGGATTCAGGACTGTTTGTATTTGTCAGGTTTGTAAATTTGCCTTCATAAGTACTACGACAAACAACTGTATAATCATTTCACTGATTTGTCATTGCCATCGTATTGTGTTCACAAGTGAAATAAATAAAATATTGTGGCAGGTTTGGGGTTTCATAATTAGTAAATTCATTTCATGTAAGCTGAATTTGTATTAAATATGAACACATAAACATTATTGTAAATATAATTGGTGTAGTGAATATTTTATAAAAAACCATGCCATATTTATGTAGCCCAAGGTGTTGTATATAAAACATATAGACCATGCTTGTACCTAATGTATAAGAGCATATAGTCAAATGATGAACACTCGTTTCCTTGTATGACTATAAATTTATGATTAATTACTATGATACCAATATTCAAAAAGAACCAACTGGCTCAACATTTCACACGAGAATGTAATTTTTGTGCTAAGTTCTATAAAATACTTCAGATTTCAGTATAACGTAGTTTGGCCAAATTTATTAGCAACTGGAATATTAAAACACTGATAGGTGGTGGATTAAGAAAATTGTTTGGACATACATAATTTCTGTTTAAACTGTGTGTCATAAGAAACCTCAGTAATAGACAAAAAAGATAAATGTGCAAAGAGTCTATGTCAAACATTAAATGTATAGACAGCACAGATGAACACAGTGGCTGACAACGAGACATTTGTGACAAGAACAGTAAATAAATACAACAAGACACCTTGGACAATGCAACGACGACACAGAGATGCACAAGTGAACCCAGCGATGTGTCTAAACAGATATTCTGAACTACACAACGACAAAAGCACAAACACAGTAGGCTTCCGAAGCCAAAACTGTTGCAATTTTTCGGGAACTGAAATCTGTTCCCATCCTTAGGCACAGACAGACTAAGAGGAGATACTGGAAAATGGTGGTTTAATACCTTTGACCCCCTCTCCTGGCATAGCCAATGACAAGCGAGCAGTCCTATGATTGGCCGTGCACCTGAAAGCTGATGTTATTGGCTGATGTGTTGCTGCGAGGATAATTTGTTTGCAATTGTTTTTGTGGTAAATTAGTTTAAGTTTTAATGAAAGGCATTCATTTATATTTTAATTCAATACTTTAACTTATAATACTGATATTGCTGACACTAAATGTAGATTCTTGTATTTTCCTTTTTGCTTTTTGTATGAGTGGAGTAACATTATCCCTGAATATTTTATGACTTTTGTCCCAAGCATGTTTGACAAGTATAGATTTTCGAGTTTCGCCCTTCTTTATATTGCTTTTCTCCAAAGTATGTGCATATTACAGGGAATCTAATAAACCAGTTCTGACAGTGAAACTTGTCTAGGGTTAGTTTTACCCGGGTGATCATGCTTTTAATTGTTTAATTTAACTTTAAAACTGTTCTTAGTCCGTTTGTTTCCCAATTACCTTATTATTTTCAGAAAGGCCATGGACATGGGAAATAACCGATGTACCACTTAATTTTTAGGCAGTTTTTTGTTGAATGGTGGAGGACTCTTGGGTTGTCTGTGTTATTTTATGTTGTCCGGTGGGCAGCCATTTGCTAGGAGTTCATCGTTTAGGTTAGTTTGTTCCTCAGTAACTGATTTCTTGTCAAAGCAAATCACTTCAGCTCGGTTACTTACAGAATGAATAATGCCTGTTTTGGTACTTGATGGATGGTTCAAATTGAAGTGCCGATATTGGCCTGAATGTGTCGGTTCTCTGTATATTGTAGTGGTGATTTTTCAGTTTTATTTGGAGAAAGGAATATCTAGGAAAGGAAGGCTCTCATCGGTTTATTCTTCATTTCGTAACTTTTTAGAAGGCCTGAATGAATGACGGAAATTTTAAAACTCCTCTAAGTTTTCAGGTCCATGTTGCCAAACAAGAAAAGTTCTGTCAACATAATGAAGCTAGATTATAGTTAGATGTTTTCTGCATGTTTGTATATTCATCTTTTTTTGTCCATTATTGAGGTTTCTTATGGCATATACTGTAACCAACAATGGCGTATGTCTAAATCCAAAAAAAAAAAAAAATTAATCTATCTACCTCGTTGCAAGAATCATTCAAAGAATTGGTTGCAAACTTATATTTGCTGACTTATGATGTTCTGCTAAGAAATGTGATCTGGTCGCTGATCAAATAGTGGTTACAATTGATTCACACCATAATATTTGCTTATTTTTCATACCAAAAAAGATGCCTTGTATCAGGTACACCACTAAAATTATTATGCCTACTGCCTCTATGGAGGTGGAATACAGGGGTAGCAGAATGACTGATGGGGTTGGGGTGACCGAGGTGATTCGGGTGACTCGGAAAGGCCACCAGCTAGCCCGCGGAAAACACGAGGTGAACATCCTCAGGGTCGTGATGTCACTAGTGGCATTGGTTTAGGCAGCGGTCGTTGTTTGACGAGAAGATTCGGGTGGAGCCCCCGGGGCGCTGCTAACTAAGCAACAAAGACGCAAACATAAGAGGGATGTTTTTACCTATCCCAGCCCGGCTCCAGAGGCGGTGGGGGCGAAAGCTTTTATATTTATTTTGGAGTGTTTATTTATGTTAACTTAAATACTAAATCCATGTGTAAAACTTTTCTTTCATCAAATATTGCATGAAACAAATAACGTTAAGTATCTGGACCATGAATTTGTCAATATTCCGAAAAACCAATTTCTAACTTATTTAACAACATGTTTTGTAACTGCGTCCTTTCTTTGTACGGTAGCTCTTCCCGAGACGTTTCCTGGAGTCAACCTGTACCTATCATTATGTCCATGGGTCTCGCGGGCTTACCCATGCAGCCATCTCGGTCGAGATTCGCAGTCACCGCGGAGGTCGACTATGGCAGGGTTGACTATCTACCTTGCAGCCCCTCAACTGTTCATCGATTCATTGTTGCATTGTGCCCGAGCGCATTCCCTCGATGGACACGCATCAGCAGCATGTGGCTGCACACTGATTGGGGCGGTGGCGCGTCATAATGACCTTGGTCGACCGAGGGGACACAGAGGGTTGGCACCACTAAGTTAACACCTATCTTAGTTACATTTGCATAAATAAGTATGTTGCGCTTACTTAATTTTAAACTTCAATGAAACCTGTCTACCTACAGTGACCATTTGAAATTACATATTCTGTCCCTTTGTTTTTTTTTTTTTTTACATGCTGGTTTTATGTGTGAAAGCTTTGAAAACAAAGGAGAAACAATGGCAGGAATAGTGCAGGACTTCTTGGGGTGAGATAATCTTGTAGTGAAAGATATCTTCGGAAACTATTATTTAATGTCTTGTTAACAATTAAAAATAAGAAGTGGAAATCAACTGACAGTGTGGAATAATTTGTAAAATGGCTGAATAACTTTGTTTTTTTGATTATCGTGTCAGTAATTTGTGCATTATTATTGTTTTGCTATTGTATTACTACCATTCCTATACATTTCTTGTCTGTAATTAACTGTTTGATACTTTCTAGAAAATATTGTGACAAATATGTTGATTAAAGATGGCAACTAAGTTATTTATAATACAATAAAAATTTGTCTAATATTTATATATTTTCTTAATTTTACTTTTTGTGTATCCATTTCCAAAGGGGTAAATCACTCAAGTGTCTATTTTATCATTTTTGAAGAATAAAATCATTTGATGAATATTTTCGAGCACATGATTATGTGTCTAGTTTATTTATTACCCATAGTACAGAAGTTTGGTTATTTAGGTTCTGACTGGCTATTTTCTAATGAGGTATCACAAAAAAGACTTTTTTTTTATGTGTTAATATAAATTCTAAAAACTATAACAATAAATTTCCTTAACATTTTCAGAAAATAATAATTTAATATAATTATTGGACTATTTTATTAATTTGAAGAGACAAAGAAAGTTTATTTTTCTAGAATTAATGAGTAGAACACAATTGGAACAACTTTTAGTTTTCAATGTATTAAATTAAATCATACAGTAAATATGAATTAAATATCAAAGTGTCACAATTATATCCTGTATTTAAAATCATTCTCTGAAAGGCAGAACATTTTTTTCATTATAACTAAAAGTAACATATTTATATTGTTTGATTAACACTGCTTGTTTTTATTAAATAATTACTATTTATTTTATTTGTCAGCTTATTTTATTCTGCATCTCCATTATAAGAGCACCAAAAACAAATAGGGAAGAGTTTTAAATTATAGATTACTCATGTAGTCAGTAACACAGTATGAGGTAAGTCAATTTATCGATTATACTATCTAGTTTATTAAGAATATAAATCAATGACTCAAAACTATCAGCCATAAATTCTGAGTCCGACCAAGCCAATTCAAAATATATGATGGCTGATTCTCCTTTACAAGTAAGGTATGAATATATAACCTCAAATTTTATGATTGATTTCAAATACTTGATTACCTCTAAGATAAGATGACCGTGGAGACTATTGACAAACATTCTCAGTTTTAAGTCTACTTTTAACGTGAGATAAATTTGAATTTAAGGCTTCTTTCAATTTAAAAAAATATATATAAAATCATCCACTTTAAGGCGAACTTTTGATCAAAACAATATATATATTTGATACTACTTGCCTCAAGTACAAGTTTACCTAAAAATTAGGCTTCTGCGAGCAGAAGATTTTCACTTCGAGTCGAGCTCGAGCGAGTTTGCTAAAATACTCGCGAGTATCGAGTCGAGTTCGAGTTTTTTTTTTTCAGTTTATTGCACATAAATTTACTGTGATGGAGTAATAAAATGTGAGAACTTTTGAGAAAAATATGGAAATAAAAAAAGAAACCATTATCATTGTTAGCCTACTAAATAGATAGACCTACATTAGAGGTCTGCGAGCCTAAGAATTTTACTTTGAGCCAAGCTCGAGCGAGCCTACTTGAAAGTTCTCGAAGCTTGAGCTTTTGTGATACAGTTACACTTTTGGGAAATTATTTTTACCTTAAACTTAGTAGGTATAATGTTTGAATAAAGTATTAAAATGAAGTGGGCTTATTAATTTTGGGTAACTATTTACAGAGTGCTTTTATAATTTGCACTGCTAGGAAAAAAAACATGTTTTCCATTGAATCTAACCTGTTTCCATTGGTTCATTAGTAACTGATATCATCCAACTAACATAACCACAGTTTACAAGTACGTATATGTTTGTGTAAATGTAACATAACTTTGGAATAATTTCATCCTTGTCAATTTTTCTGGAGTCCTTACTGAGCTTCAACTAACTGAGCACCAAAAATCATGTTGTTTGAAAAGTACATTCACATTGTTTCAACATTTCCACTTTTCGGCACAAAAATTCTGAGAGAGATTGTCATAGAGTATTAAATTCTGTTCTTCAATCTATCATGCAGAAAAATAATTTGTTCTGCACGTTCAGGAGTTAAATTAGCTCTACGATTGGAGATGGTGTTTACAGCAGATGAGAAGCATCTCTCGCTGGCAACCTGTGTGGCTGGAATGCTTTAGTAAAATTGTTGGTAAATATGTAGAGTCGCGGTATATGCGGAAAAAAAATGCTAAAATTCCGAAAATACTTTTATTCTATGCTCTTTCACTTCCTCTTTTCAAATCAACCGGCGGAGATAAGAAATTCCAAATACTTTAGGAATATCGAATTTTTTAATTTTCATCACAATACCTGGGTATTCATGCGGCGATCACCATTGTTTCTGGTTTACGAGTATCTATTATGTTTCTTATTGGACAATTTTGTCACGTGACAGTTCCGTGATTGGCCAGTATTCAAATGAACCAATACGTGATTATTTATTTATTTATTAATCCGTCGGAGGTATCGCGACGTAGGTGAACGACTACATCATTTCCTTCTAATGGCAAAGGAAATGTACCCGCCTCCAACTTAGGTGGGTTTTTAACGTTTCTAATTTTAAAGTCTTATTTTTTATTTTGATATTGTCCGGGTTTGTTAGGTCAGGTCAGTTACATTATAAATACTTTAAAACTAAAGAACCATTGAAATTAATTCACATTATTTTTTATGTCCGCTTAGTTTGAAAGTATTAATAATGTAACTGACCTGACCTAATCGACCATTTTATTTATTACGCATTCACGAACACACGGCAAAATAACAAAAATGGCGTCGGTCTAATGGTTGTACAGGTGTTGTATTGCAAAATTAAAAAATTCTATATCTCCTAAAGTATTTGGAATTTCTTATCTCCGCCGGTTGATTTGAAAAGAGGAAGTGAAAGAGCATAGAATAAAAGTATTTTCGGATTTTTAGCATTTTTTTTCGCATATACCGTTACTCTACATATTTACCAAATTGTTTAACCTCGAAATTAGTGTCAAATATCTGTAACTTGTCATTAAGTTTAATCAATTTAAAGTAATAAAAATAGAAGCATTTTACTTAATTCAATTTACACTTGCAAAAAAAACTTACGCACAATAAACCTACATGGAAATTAAAGTCTTTTTCAATGTCCTGTAGTCTGAAATATGTTTACTCATGTCATCAAATGTAGAGCTGTACTGAAGAAGCCGATTTTGCCAATATTTAGTTGAATCGGCATTTCTGCCAACTTCCAATACTCTTGTTAATTTTCGGCCGATATTACTGAAAAACGAAAGAGACTGCCATAACCTAAAAATCCACTAGTACCCTTTTCACTTTTCGTAGTAGTACTGCATTCTTTCAGATCGCATTATTTCTTAGCAACATGTGCCAACCGTACATATCAAGATTTAACATCCTTTTTTTTTAATATGTCCTAAATAAATACATTACCATCACGGTAAATACACATCTCGGTTATTACGGCAACTATAGTGCAAATGTGGTAACTATCATGCTTCTGCAGTAGTTATGGTATCCACAAAGAATCGTTAGTTCTTTTTATGGTAATTATCTTAAGATAACTATTGGAATTGTACTGTAGTTATGGTACATCATCCATATTTCTTCGTAATTTGTTGTTCATTTGTCTTTTCTTCATATTTATAATTACGTGCGCCATTACTGGCAGGAACTTTCATAAAAATTTTAAACGGGACTTTATATCATACATTTTATGGCGTAAATGATGAGACCCCGGACAATTTAAACGCTTTTTACAGTAAAATGCGGGAAATGTTTCCGCATAAAGCGGGAAATACTTCCGCATAAAGCAGGAAAGTGATACATTAAAACTATGCGGAAAATTATAGAAGTAAAAAAAATTCATCACGGAAATTCGTAAATCCCGGGTACGTAAAAATGATGTGTTCATGTATACGGTCGATCATGTTACATTATAAAGTAAAGGATAATAGTGTTGTAAGACTTTTATTCCCTTATAATGAGAGTCTTTTTTTTTCTATAGGTAGAGTGCAAGAAAAGCTCGCTCGAATTTCGAGTTGTTGAAAAGCCACGAGCTCGAGTTCGAGTATTACTAAAAAACTCGACTCGAAACTCGAATTTCGAGTACTCGCAGGTGTCTACTAAAAATGTTACTTGTTAATCAAGGACTCGAGTTGAACCTTCTATTTCTAGATCCACATTGTTCACTATATATCTTTTATTCAGTAATCATGGAACTGCTATGTCCAGCATGGAATGAAGAGTACCTATACGTGAGCAGTGGCGTAGCAAGCGGGTGGCAGGCAAGGGCGTAGCCGGGGGGGGGGGGGGGGGGGGGTTTAGGGGTTCAAAGGCCCCCCCCCCCCCCCCCCTAGCACCAAATCTTTAATTAATTTCTTATTCATCACTCAAACAAATTTCATATTAAAATTAATAAAAATTTTACCATTACAATATTTAAATTTAAATACCGAAAACTGCTAAAATATTACCTATTTTACACCTTGAAATGCAAATTTTCCCGGTGGACCCCCCGCTTTAATACGGGGGGGGGGGGGGGGGGGGCGGCGGCATGCTTCTTAACACCCCCCATACGCAAATCCTGGCTACGCCACTGGTGGCAGGGACGGCCACCGCCAGGGGCACAGGAACAGGAGGGGGCGCCGCCGCGACGGTTTCGCGTTACTGGAACCCCTCCCCCCCCCCCCCCTCTTTTAATCCAAGAGGGGGCGCCATTTTCAATTCTGGCCAGTGGCGCCAGTCACCTTAGCTACGTCACTGCACGTGAGGCTGTAGCGATGGGTGGCTGGGGAGGCTTGCCACAGAGGAGGGATGGCGGACCGGGGGTCAGAGTCGCGGGGGTCCTGTTGCAGGCGTGTTCCCGTGCCGCCTGTGCGAGAAGGTGTTCCGCAAGAAGTGCCGCCTGCGGGTGCACGTGGAGAACCTGCACGGGCCCAAGGCGGGGCCCTTCGAGTGCGTGGTGTGCGGCACCTGGTCCAAGAACGCCGAGAGCATGAGGAAGCACCTCTCGCGGGCCCACGGCAAGCGGTTCGCCCTGCTGCTGCCGTAGGGTGTTGTGTCTGCGTGTCATTGTGTGTGCGTGTGTAGGAACTGTTACGGTGCACAAATATCTTCAAGTGTCTATTTTATTCTGTTCATCTCACTTAAAAATGTCCTATTAAAATTATACGTAAACGTTCAAATTGTTTAATTTACCAATTTCACTGTCAATTCTTAGCCCCTTATTTTTTTTCATTGCACTTGAAATAGGTACTTAAAATGTATTGGTTTTATAGAGTAATAAAAATTTAACTTGTGCAAGCGTTATTGAAGTGTGAGCAAATTGTATGTTGTAATTCACTTGATTGTAAAATGTTTTTTTAAGTTAGCCATAACTGCACTACACAGGTAGTCAACTTGGAAGGTAACTGACCCTGAGCGAAATTTTTTTTAGAACTGACTAAACCTTCTAGAAAGTCTATTTGGAAGAATAATATTTTTTTTTTTTTGTAAATTTAAGATTTCTTGCATTTGTTGTTACAAGCAAAATACTTGGTGAGTGGTGAAAATTTTTGTTATTATAATTTAATTTAATGTGTATTTTGGTAATCAATATTTAAGGAACAGAGCTCTTTAATAATTGGCTTGGTCTCAAACCACAAGGAGTTCTTCAGCAAAAAAAACATTTTATGACCACATAAGAAACGTTAATTAAGCAACAAAGTACCACACCAGGTGTGATACTTTACTATTATCTTGAAAGGTATTTCACTTGGTGGTGTGCACAGTATTGCCTACATATTGGATGATGGATGAAGTTAACATATACACAGTTGGACATTATGTTTGGAAAGTGTCCTAGTAGAGACACAAACACTAATATTCTAAATGGTAGCAGCACACACTAACCACACAGCAGGGGCAGATCCAGGAATGACACCAGGAATTAGGACCTAGTGTAATACCTGTTTATTACTGCACATATTTTACCGTTTTGGGGAGGGGGGGGGACACGCCCCTGCCACACAGCCATAGTAACAAAGTTACTCATGCATGCGGTGGATATTGTTACAGAACAGTGCATCAGGGTTCTTGATTGGTTTACAAAATAAAAGAAACAAATAAAAAAAACCTAATTTAATCCACACACTACGATGTACAAACTAGTTAGCCTTAATTAAAACAACATACCAAGTTAATCATGCTAAGCTATCTGCAGCATTTAACATTCAGACATTAGAACGTCATCGTTCCAGAGGCGGAATCGTGGAAACAAACATGAGTAAGGACACAACTCACCACAACCTGCGAGCAAACAGGCGAATGAAATAATTTATGCTTTCGCCTTCATTTTTTTTGTTTTGTTTGATATACTGCTTACTGCTATAGCAGCCTATTTGGATTGTGCAGTGGTATGTATGAGCAAAAGCGTGAGTGCCTAAAATAAACAAAATCAAAAGGTTTGGTACCTATTTATTAAGTTGATTTTTATTTACAGAAATGAAAAATCTCTTATTTTCCCAGTCTGCCTAGTTATAAAACGGGGCACTTATCACCCAATAAAAATGTGATTACATTTTTAATTTTGCTATTTTGCAACATGAGCATAACATACAAATACAAAAAATAATTAGCACGCATTGTAATATTGATGTTACTTACCAAACTCCACATCATGAGATGGCCCTTATAAGCTTCAGTAACAACGCAAACTAACTCAACAGAAAGACATGGGGTGATTGTCTGACACGGCACATGGTAACGGATATGATTGGCTGTGTGTTGAGTGTCATATCGCGTGAGTATTGGGGGGACAATCTTCAGTGGAAAGAAACACCCTCCTCCCTTCCCCTATCATTTCGCTCTCACTACACAGTTCTGTTTCATTTGTTGAATTTGTTAACTGAACTGAAAGCAATGTGTATATTTTTGTCTTCTAAGGTTAGTTAATTGTTAGACAAAGTTATTTATTCAATTAGTTTTAAGTAAAATCATTTTAAAAAGTGTTGTGAGCCTAATTGTTTTTATTATTTTTGTATTTTTTTCATCACCCTCATAGATGACACATGTGGCACCCCCATCCCAACTATATTTTCCAACAGAATTCCTCTTCCTAATACACTGTGCAAAGTACTGTGGCTCAGCTTTGTAAAATATTTAATCTATTTGTATGAAATAAGTGAACACAAACAGCTAATATCTTAAACCTTGGTGTGGTCCCAAGTAAGATTCTACACTCTTGCTTCGTGTGTTACATAATTTAATTTTTTTATTGAGTTAAATTACTACCTTATGTTAAACCTGTGAAAGCCAGTGAAAATTGTTTTCAAATGGTGTTTATATTATCAACAACTGTTTACATGAAATTCATGTTTACAAAATATCTGTTGTGAAAAATTAAATATGAATATTTTAATGCATTCAATTACCTAGTTAAGTATTCTGGCTAAAATAATACCTAATGTTCAGGTTAGGCCGCTGAGTGAGACAAAATTAGTGAAAAAGCAGGCCAAGTCTTGGCCCAACATTCAGGGCCAACTATTGTTTCTATTATGAGAGAAGTATTTACCTACCTATGTGAAACTGTAATTTTTAACAGTAAAAATATTCCATTTCAAATAAGCTCATATATGTGATAAGTAGTGATGATTGTAAAAAATGGGTATAAACATTATTGCAATGGGTGTGTGTATTGATGTACTTGTGTTAAAAGTTATATACTTACTTGGCATAGTAAAAATATTTAATTTTGCTTGAAAATAATTGAAATAAAATAATAAAAGAACTGGAATGATATTATAAATATGGTTGGTAAAGTATAAATTCAATCAAATTAAAAAATTTCAGTAACTATAATCAGTATTCAGTATTAATATAAATATGTGTATAAAATTAATTATTTAAAATAGTAAAATAATCAAGATAAATTTTATTTAATAATAGAAAAATATCTGAATTTTTATTTAAATTTATTAATTTTAATTATTTATTAAATAATAAAATATAAATTTATAATGCAAATAAATTATACATACGAGAATATAACCCCACTTAAATAAATACACTTGAAAAAGTTTATAAACCCAATTTCTATCATTATAATTCACAATAAAGAAATTATTTTTTAGTGATATGGACCAGTATTCAATATCAATCACTAAAGTATAATATTTAAATGCATGTATATAATTTTTATTTGTTCTTAGCCTTTTTTTTCATCTTGTGAAAATTTTGTTAAATAATGCGCAACAATCATAAAATTTCTCTCATAATTTTTTTCATAACGTGCCTAAAGAAGTATTTCTTCAAAAAACATGCATGATAAACTACTGTGTCATTTAATTCTGATTGTACCTGCCCCTTTAAGGTTCAAGATGAAAATAAATGTGGATATTAAATGAAATAATTTTGCATGACTTGGTGTGTCGCAGTCTGACGGAAGAGGGCCGTGCCCTGTTCCAGGCTCCCGTGTGAAGTGTCCCCTGTGCTGGAAGACGTTCTCCCGCCCGGACAACCTGCGTGCCCATGTCGACAACATCCACGGCAGCTCGCGCGGCCCCTTCGCCTGCGTCGTGTGCGGCAAGGTGGCCAAGAATAAGATGAGCCTGCGCAAGCACATACACCTGTACCACAAGTGACACACCCGCTCACCGTGCCCGGGTAATTGTAAAGTCCGTGAAACATTTCAAAAAATTGGTACAGTGAAATGGCTAAGAATTATGTTACAAATTATATACCATGTGAAAGAAAAACTCTGAAAGTTTTTTTTTTCTCTAGTTATAAATGTTCTATGTGTCCACCTTGCGTCATACGACACACATCTAATCGATAGTCCAATTCTGCCCATACCCGACCCAGAATATCAGGAGTGATGGTAAGAGCAGCTGCTACGATGCGGTGTCTCAATTCGTCAAGGTTCTGTGGTAGAGGTGGAACATAAACACTATCCTTGATGTACGTATCCCCACAAGAAAAAATCGCAACGTGTCAAGTCCGGTGATTGTGGT
This sequence comes from Bacillus rossius redtenbacheri, assembly GCF_032445375.1. NCBI lineage: Eukaryota > Metazoa > Arthropoda > Insecta > Phasmatodea > Bacillidae > Bacillus > Bacillus rossius. Next base: position 52,617,315 of record NC_086335.1, read on the forward strand.
GGCCACGGGAGTAGCACTTGGTCAGCGGCCGCCCCACGGATCATACAGCGATGTGGCAACGTCTCATTCAGATAATCTCGTACCACATTGTGGTAATGAAGTGGAGCACCATCTTGTTGGAAGATGAAGTCTCTGCTATCAGCTTCAAGTTGTGGTATAAGCCACAATTGCAGCATGTCGAGGTAGGTGATACCAGTGACAGTTCTCTCAGCGAAGAAGAAGGGGCCATAAACTGTCTTGTTTGACATGGCACAGAACTCGTTAATTTTTGGTGAATCTCGGACATGTTCGAGAGTTGCATGTGGATTCTCTGTCCCCCATATGCGTGTGTTGTGTCGGTTTGACTCTTCCGATTCGCTACGGGCATATTCAAGCACACAAAAGGCTTCCTCTGCCTGGTTCGCAGCCATTTTCAGCAACTACATGCACTAGCGCCCCTGTCGGTTGTTTTTTTTAAATAGCTTTTTGGCACTACATTCAAAAAAACTTTGAGAGTTGTTCTTTCACGGGGTATATAATTTGTTACGTTATTCTTTTCCATTTCGCTGTACAGATTTTATGAAATGTTTCACGGACATTATAATTACCCTGTATGTAGCTTTTTTTTTAATGTGCCGAAAAAAGTATAACTTTAATCAAATGAAAAAAATAAAAAATAAATAAATTTTGTAAATTGTGGACATAATTTTCTAGACTCTGGCCAAACAAACAAAATTCAATAAAAAAACTGTTTTGTGGTAGCCTTAGTGTTCAAGTGGGATACCTAATAGATTTTTTGTACCATTACTTTAAACCACTACTGAAGTATTGAATATTGAAAAATTTTATGTATATTGTTATTATGTATTGTGTTATGTCTGCATTTCTCTAGCAGTGTCATTTGAGTGATGTTTTTGTACAACTCACGATTGTATGAATGTGATATTACTGTGATTACACTATTCAAAAAATATGATTGATGGTAGTTTATTGAGGTGAATGTTTCTGGTATGGAAAAGGAAAATAATAGTCAGAGTCTGAATTCGACCAACAAACTTCAGCTATAGGTTCATCACGAAAGACAGGTTGAAAACATACAGGTATACATGAACACACACACCCACATACCAACGACTTATGGTCTATAAGTGCTTTCAAATGCTGGTATATGTCTGTGAAGTTGGAGCTGAACAGGTTTACTGCAAATAATAGAGACAGAATTCAAGATTGAACACTGAGCATCTCCATAATATTTCATAGAGCAAAGTTCTACAGTCACTGCAAAAAACTTCCTTGTCCTAAAATATTTTATTGGCATATTACGTCTAAAACCTTTATTTTCCGTGCATTTTTGCGAAGTGTTTTTACCGTCTATTATTTCTAGGAAATCATTGTACAAGTGCAAAAGGTTTTGCGGTGGTTGTCAAACTTTTTTTCAGTTGAACATTATCCAAATGAGTAATATTCCAGCTTAAGTAATTACTAAATTATTTGCAATGAACCATTTGTTCAGCTCCATCTTTGTTCTGAGCCTGCTTGTACGAGGTGCTGGCTGGTTGGTTTGTAGGTAACTTCTTGCAGGTGGTGCCCAACTTTGCGTAGTGCAGACTTGCTTGTGGTGCCTGGCCACACACAGTGACTATATCTCTTGTGTGTTTGAACATTTATGTTTTTTGTAATTTTTGTCTTTTGTATTTAATGTTTTCGTGCCCACCATAAGTGTGTCATAAATAACGGTGGGCATGTCACGAATCTTCATAATTAAGTAAAAATATGTAAATCTTCAAAGGCATAAATCAGCCTTGGGAAAAACATTGCACTATAATTTTGTAACATATTTTCATTGTGATTAAACTGCAGGCAAAGCTTTTCTGTTAAATTCAGGCAACGTGTATAGGTAGCTCTCTGCATGCTGTTTACATGTCGCTATGACACTACTGACCTGTGCTTTTTTCCCCACAACTTTGTGTGGAGCAAGTGCGGCCTATGTAACTTTATGAAACAAACACATCAGAAGTGTGATATAAGATTACATACAACTCTCAACATTGTTCATTTGTGTTGTGTGTTAGTTAGGATTGCAACCTTTTAAATATGTATGCACATTGAAGTGATGGAGCAGTAACTTTTTGAATTTATTCCCTTACAAGTTACAAAATAAAAGTCTGTACTCATTAGTTTGAAACTATTTAACAACGAGAGGTGCTTTTTCTAGTTACTTTTATCTTTACCTCGGAGGCATAAGACCATAAACCATATTTTTCTTGAGAGCAGTTTAAAGAATTTTAAATACTAGTTCGTCACTTATTTAATCAACTATTTTCTACCCAAAACATGTAAATTTTTTGACGTATTGTAGATCTTATTGTCATATGCCACTAGAATGAGTGAAATGGTGATCAAGTTTATGATTAAAAGTGCATTTTGTCGACATAGTACTTTATGCCTCTAAGGTACAAATGTGTTCTTGTGTATGTACTGTCATGTTAATTACATAATTTAGCTTATTTCACAGCTTGTAACTTACAAATCAGTTAGAACTACACAGTGAAACAGTAAAATTCACAGATATTGTTGGGTACATGAAGTCGTGTAGTCTTCTTGAAAATCTGCACTATTTTCAATACTATTCTGGGACTCTTTTGCAAGAGACCTGCAAACTGTAATCTCAAAGGGTGGCCACGCATGTGTTACTACAAGCATACTGCATGTGGCTTCAGCCGCTATTGGCGCAAACTTGGCGCAGACCACAGCTTGGCTGAAGTATGGTGTTTGCATTGTGGAAACAGTTTTAAAGGACTGTATTTTATGGCAGTGACTGTGTTTGATGATGGAAACCCCAGTTTACAACCTTTGTTATATTATTAACTATCATCAGACATGGTCAAGCAACATTTCCACAATTTTTTTGGGTGTTGCAATATGGCGATGGCGAGGTAACAAAGTGACTTCAACTATGTCACAGCATGCCCTCTCCTGAAGGTTCCTACCTCCATGGTCAGCCACCCTTATCAAGAGAGGCTGACAGAGGGTTGAGCTGCTTTGTTAGCGGCAGCCCAATATCCACGAACCCAGAGCTCTTCAAGCCAGGTGAAGCATGGCATTGCAAATAAGGGGAGCTGTGCGTAAATTCGTACCAGAGTTAAGGAAGAGAATGTGCAGTTTTGGAGATAAGTATGAATAACAAATGCATGTAAATATATTGATGCAGTGTGATCATTAGGATGTCTATTTATGCCCAAGTCTGAGAAGAGGCAGATAACATTGTTATTGCTGACAATAAATGTTGATTATTTTTCTTTCCTTGTGTTTGGGTGTTCTTCCTGTAGGAATGGAGTTGCATTGTCCCAGATTATTTTATGAATGTTGTCCCAGACATATTCGACAAGACTACACGTTTGAGTTTCACTCTCTTTAAGTTGCTTGTGGGCTCTTAAATCTGTGTTGAAAGGGACCTGCCAGTTTCTCCAATGTAAATTCACTGGAGATCTGATAAAACCAGTTCTGAAGTTTAAACTTGTCTGTGGCTGATTTTTCTCTGGTGGTCATGCTGTGACCGTTTGTAAAGTCAGGATAGTATTAAGAACATTTTTGATAAAGTAGCTTTTAAAGAGCATACGGTGTTTCACTTTTCAGTTTACCCGAGCAAAGTTATACAACTGCAAAAAAAAAAAAAGTTTTAACTTAAAAAAAATTTTTTATGCAAGGATAAATGGATAACGTGTTTACAGTTATTTTGAACCGTGCTGAGTGGGCTGTGTATAGTGAACTACCTCCATGTTAATGAATGTCCAAAAAGTGCAGAAAATAACAGATTTGTTTTGTGTGTGGCAGTGAGGTTCGTTGCGAGATCGTCTTCTCTGGGGGCAGGAAACGCCTGCCTGACTTGCGGGCGCCGGTTCAGCAACAAGTACAACCTGAAGGTGCACATGCGGGACGCCCACAGCCGGGCGAGCGGACCGATCGAGTGCGGCCAGTGCGGGCGCTCGCTCAAGAACCTGAGCAGCCTGCGGGTGCACATGTACGAACGACACCTCAGGGACACCTCTTCAGGCGACGTGAACATTTGTCGAAGGTTAAGTGCGAGACAATAAATTATTTCAAATGCAAGGTTTAAGGTATAATTTGAAGGAAAAACTGCCTACTGTAGCCACACCACGGTACGATTTCTGGAAGGAAGGTTTTTTTAAAAACAGAAACTTTGCTGTAACGTCTTTAATAAAACAAATATTGCATCTGTAAGAACAATACCAAATTATTTTTCAAAATACATTTTTAATGTGACCAATTGTAACTGCGAGAGGTGGGGAAAAAAACATGGCATTAAAGGACAAATAAATTCTTATTCACTATTAAATCTGTTGTAATTTATTGTTAATCTTCGAACAGTATCCAAAACTTTTCCCTGAAACAATTTTTGGTAAGACGAACCATTACTGCAAGGGGTAGAAAAAAAAACAGAGGTTGGAATAGAAAAATAATAACTTCCGTACCATGTACACTATTGTATACATTCTTACTTATTTTTACTTTTTTACGATAATGTTAAACTTTAGTTGAAAAAATAAATTCTTATACAACCAATAATTTGCAGAGGGTGGACATAAGAGTTGAAGAACAAAATAAAATTGTAATACAATCAAGTCCGTTTACTCAACACTATCTAAAACATTTGTCTTAATTTTTGATGAGATGAACTATTGGGTTTTAAAAAATTCAAAACTTCCTTAACATAGCCTACACTATCAGATTCGTTCAAACTTATTATAAACCTTCTAAACATAAAATTTTCTTTTACTATGTAGTTAATATGATATTTTTATCAAACTAATATTTACAGTAGCTTATCCTGAAGCAGAGTGACATTTCCACAAAATAAATTACAAAGAGCAGGTTTTTTTTTCCCCATTACCTGAAATGTCTTTTGATTATTTTGTTAAGACACATTGCCTATCAACAAGTAGTTAATCAGTATTAACCATACTGTAGAGGCTATGTTAGGGTAGTTACACTTGAAAAACTGTAATACCAAGTTGATTAGGTTAGTCAACTACAAAGGAAGGAAAAGTTAAACTTGAAGATGCATTACTCTGAACGATAGAATTAAGTTATGCAGCGGGTTCCTTCAAACTGCACCGAAAGTGGGACCAGCCATGGGGCCGATGTAAAAGGATTAAGAAACTTGTACTATGACGGTTACAGACAGTGATGGCAAGATGTTGTAGACCCCGTGGTGCGCAGTTGCGTCCGACCCCTGAGACGAGCGAGCGGTCATGGGGTGGAAGCTATATAGGACCAATCTGAGACCACTTTAGCTTTACTGCGCATCCGCTACTCGCGCTGCTGTGCCCTATTTTGAACTCACATCTTTGTTTTGTTTTATATTTTTCGCGCCATTTGGAGCCGGTGATGTTTGTTTATACATTTAGATTTTATAAGTTGCGTAGGATGTAAATTAATTCTAATCTCGATTTTATTAATTTACTGCGACCAAATATGTGTGATTACAGCCAACACAACCTCAATTTGGCATTGAATACCTACCTATTAACAATGAGGTTAGATGAATTGCAAGAAAAGTGATTTACTGTAGCATATTTTCTATGATGACATCAAGATGTGCATTCACACAATGTAAAAATGACATAAGGATTTTATCTGGAGGGTTGCGATCTATCAACGTACAAAACAGTGTTTAAAAATCAGCAAAAATGAAGGACTTCAAAAGCAAGAAACAGATAACAAACAGACCATCCATATCCTGAGTGATGAGTACAACTACACGTTAAAATAAGTGTGTTTTGTTTGTTTCATGTTGTAATAATTTTTTATTATTTTAATGGTTTATTTTGGTGGAGAGGGGCATGTCTGACAAAATACTGAAATGCTGTTGGTTGGGCTACTTTATAAAAATTTAAAGAATCATACAATTGTGTGAACTTTTGGTTAATTAGTTTAAATGTAGCTATCCAACCTAACCAACCATGCACCTATTTACAGTATTTTTATGTAGTTAACTTAATCATAAATAATGTTAGGAAGTAAAAAATGCATTTCCAGAATTTTTTTTTAATTTTTTTTGGATCACCCCTCTCCACCATAACTACCTTTACTGGCTCCTGCAACTCTTTAATGGTGATATATAATATTATTTTGGGTTTTATTTTCTGTTTGTAAAGAAAACAAAGTTTTGCACAAATAAAATTCCCTGAAACGTGTTGTGTGGTTTTGATATAAAGGTGGGAAACTATCAGTGTACGAACAAACATTATATTCCTGATAGTGTTTAACTTGGCATGTGTTTTAATAAATATTGTTTCAAACATTTTACTTTTTTAAATATTACAATTGAATGTCAGATTTTGTAAAGCTGTAAAAATACTCACTGAAAGTAAGAAGCTTACTTAAAATGAAAATAATATTGATAAAATTTATTTCATGAAATATATATATTTTTTCTTTTATTTCTTACTAAGTTGGTTGTTTAATATTAATTCCATTTGTGAATAGTAAATAATGGTTGTCTATTATTTTGTGTGGGGAATCATTTAGTAGAAAGTTAGTATAATTTTATATCTGATATTTATCTCTCAAAGAGCAGAAGAAAAATGTAATCACAGCTTGAGATAATCTTAATGAAGAATTTTTATATGACCTGACTATCTGGCTATGAAACATTACCATTATAAGTGAACATTGGTGTATTTTTCTGTGAGTGGCAATGGATTTTTTGAGAAATATACTTTTATGGTTTTATGATTATGTAGCTATGATATTGCTAAAAGGAAGCTATGACTTAATAGTGTAAGTACAGAAATAATCTTGAAAAGACTGATAACTACACTACAATGCCTCATCACATGAAGAAATTTCCTCCTGAAAAGATTTTAATCTTTCGAGATGATATTGTCTCTTGATTGAGTTCCAACTCAACTTAGCAATATACAATAGGGATGAAGTTATGAATATTAACAATTAATACTTAAAAAGCTAAATATTTTACTCTTGAAAAGAAATCAGTGTACATTAAATGCATTTAGGCCTACTTAAAAAAAAAATCGCAAAACATAGCAGAATGCACTAGCTTTATTATTTGTCAATTCTTACAGTTGATTGCACTCGCAGCATCAATTAATGTGTCTAATTTCTGCATTTGGACGAGAATGTGTGTTGATAATAGTGTAACTTATATATTGAAACTTTCAATTAGTAATTACTGTGTTTATTTTCGTGCATTATTAGTAGAGCCTTTCATATATTTAAAAAAAATTTAAGTTTCATAGTGAATAGACATTTGGTGACCATAAGTTACAGTCTTGTAACAATTAATTTTGCAGAATAACAGTAATGATCACTACAAAAATTTTGCAAAAAAATTATAATTACATTTCTTAGACACTAATAATACTCTTGTTTCGTGGTACAGCAACAGTTTTTTCCAGACAAAGTTAAACGCTTTTGGACAGGTGATAGAATGAACATTTAGGGGCTGCTGCAGAGTCAGGAAAGTAAAGTTTAAGCAAATGTAGAAAACTAGAAATTCTTTACTTTACAAGTCATGATTGTGCAACCCAGCCTTAGACGGTGGGCCCGCGCGTCGCCTTTCGCAAATTACGGGATTGGCTGACTCCAATCAAACTCTCTCCCTCAACCTCGACTGACGTGAGGACGTAATTTTAGTAACGGCACGTCAGAGCGCCCAGTGTATAATGATAGTGTACTTAATGTAGGGAAATCATGTGACTGTAATTGTAAGTGTAATTGCCAACGTTAATTAAACGTCCACTCCACACACTCCGTGCGCGACATGTAAACGACAGTGCAAAACCATGTACGTTATTTGTGAACCACCCCAACCCAGTTAGGGATCAGCGTACTATACTGTGTAGGGCCAGTGGGGCAACAGGCATTAGGGATCCCTAACATCACCACCACCGCCGCCGTTCCTAGTGGGCCACGCAGGGGCATTCGTACCTCATGACCCACCTCGTGGCTAACCACCGAGTTAGCCTGGCGCCCTCCCGGACACGTTTCTCCGCAAGAAAACAGCCTTCCCGCTAGGAACACCGCCGAGTCTCGAACACGAGAACCCGGGCGACGGCAATGTTACCGTAGATTTTCAAGCAACGTTATTATGAGAATTGAAAAATATATTTTTTATTATTATAGATGCATGTTTCAATAATTCTTTGAGTTAAAGGATACAATAAGAAGCTATTAGTTTATCCCTTCACTGTTTCATGTAGGTATCTTGCATTTTCCTTTAAAATTGCAATTTAATTAAAATTATACGTATAGTAATATGGTAGTGTTTCTAATCACAAGAATTTTATATTTACCACTTTATGTCTTAACAAATTTAAAAACCTGAGGACCACCTTCCACAGTAGAATATAATTCATTTCAATTTTTTGCATAGTACTTTAACCTTTTAACGTTACCATCCATTGTTCATCAAAAAATTTGTTAGACCTCATAAATTAAAAAAAAAAAGTCTAGTTCTATCATCCAAGAAAGAACTTAAATAAATAAAATAACCCCTAGTACTGAACACTAGAAAAAAAATTATATACACTGCTATTTCCAATTTCTGCTAATAATTAAAGCCAGAGTCAAAATCAATAAATTAATAAAATAAAGCATTGTTTACAATTAAATAAAATGCTTCAATTTTCAAAATTTTAAATCAACGTTTTTTTTTTAATGTTTGTTTATTCTAAGTTCATAACATTATTTGCATTTTCGTAATTTTGAAATTTTGAAATTGTAATATTAAAAGTTTAATTTGAATATCCCACCATTCATGCAGCTATAGTAGCTCTTAACCTGGGTTTACGATTGATTTCCTTAAGAATTATAACTTAACATCGAGCACACGATTAAGTCAAAACTACATTTTCCAGTTTATGATTGACATAGAAGTCGTTAATTCTAACCAATCACAGCACCAGGGATGTTAGACGTACCAACTTGTTGGTACACATACCATTTTTCAGGGTCTTGTACCATGTACCAAGTATAAATTGTGCTGGTATGCAGAAATACCAACTTTGAACATCGACCATACGCGATGCGCCATGCATTACCAATTAACATTAGGCGTGGACGAATAATTTGAATAGTTGCGTTTTAATAATTCCATCTGTATACGTTTAATAAAACTGCATTTTAAGAGAAATTTTTAAGTGCTAATTTAATTGAAACCATTCATACTAGGTGCTAAAGTTTTTATGGCCATCTTATAATTTCAGAAGCTAGTTCTGTAGAAATTGATCACAGCGCCATGCCGTATTGCCGTCATGGCGTGCGGATTGAATAAAAAATAGGTTACCAACCTTATCATACTTTATTTGTTGACAATTGTGTAACCTTTTATGTTTCCAAAGTATATATCGTATTAAAGCAGTTTATATAAATATCATATATATATATATATATATATATATATATATATATATATATATATAAAATCTATGAAAAAAAATCTACAGGATCTTTGTCAGTGTAAGATCTTGGAGTGTACCAGTTTTTCTTCTTCAGATACCAGCTTTTAGTGACATCTGTACCAGGTTCGTTGAGCCACTGTCTAACATCCCTGCACAGCACAAAACACATGGTCGGCCATTGTTCGAAACGGAGAAGCAGGTTTGAAATAGGTTATTGACAAATGGGATATCTACTTTTCGAAATGGATGATGATTACAAATGACAAATATACGAATTCTAACCCAAAATACTGCCTCGTTCGGTCCAATAATAAGACATAAACTTCCGGTTTGTTGTGATTGGTCGCTTCCCTTAAGTCTTAACGAAAAATATAAAAAAAATATAACCATTTCTGTTAAAGGTGGGTTTACGATTGAAAATTAAGAATTAAGACTTAAGACTTAGTCGGATACTTACCATATGACTCCATGTAAACTAGTGGAATGGTTTATGATTGTCGTGTGTGAACCATATGATGACTTAAGACTTAACAGAAATGGCTATATTTTATATTTTTCGTTAAGAATTAAGGGAAGCGACCAATCACAACAAACCGGAACCTTTCAACCGGAAGTTTATGTCTTATTATTGGACCGAGCGAGGCAGTATTTTGGGTTAGAATTCGTATATTTGTCATTTGTTATCATCATCCATTTCAAAAAATAGATATCCGATTTGTCAATAACCTATTTCAAACCTGCTTCGTTTCGAACAATGGCTGACCATGTGTTTTGTGCTGTGATTGGTTAGAATTAATGTCTTCTATGTCAATCATAAACTGGAAAATGTAGTTTTGACTTAATCGTGTGCTCGATGATAAGTTATAATTCTTAAGGAAATCAATCGTAAACCCAGCTTCAGTCTTAAGTCATCATATGGTTCGCACACGACCCGTCAAAATTCACACACGACAATCATAAACCATTCCACTAGTTTACATCTTGAGTTTACATAGAGGCATATGGTAAGTACACGACTTTCACAATTGAAAAAATAACAGTAACAGTAAGTCATGTGCATAGGATATGAACGCCATGTTTCCTAACCTAACGATTCACAATAGCAGAAAGTTGGTCGTGTGCATGGGAGCGAGGTCGTGCGCATAGGAGTGAAATGAATATATTTTATTTCGGTCGCGTACGCATGGCACAACAGCCAATGAGAGAAGAGCAGGGTGCTTTTTTGGCGGGACTAGAAATTTGTTTATATTTATTAAAGATATTGTGGTAAGAAAATGTCGAGATAATAATAGTACGTATTATCATTATTTTGAAAGTTAATATGTTTATTTACTAACACTGTTAACAGATGTCGCATAGTTCGCGAAATTTCATTCGCTGAAACTAACAGCAAGAATTCAATTGAACCGATTTCGCAGTTCGCACAGGTCGTGTGCACAGGTCGTGTGCATGGCTTGCTATGCACTAGCTTAATTTTTTTAATTGTGAACCCAGCCTTAAGTCTTAAGTCTTAATTCTTAATTTTCAATCGTAAACCCACCTTCAAACGTTCCCTGGAGGGAAAGCCTACGATTCACTCGTTCTTCTGGACATCCCGAATACTCACGTTGGCAAGCCTTTCAACAGACGAGAGAGCCAAACGCCCGATCGTGCATCTTGGGTTTTTTTTGTTCATTGTAAATAAATATACATCTCATGATAACTAATGGTCAATTAGGTTAGGTTAGCTACATTATAAATACTTTAAAACATTGTGGACGGTTGATTTGGTTAGGATAGCTACATTAAAGATACTGTGAAATAATGTAAACGGTTTCCCCCAAATAAATACACATTTTGTGGTACGGGAAAAAAAATGCGAGCATGAACTTCGGGAACTTCGGGTTTGGCTCTCTCGTCTGTGAAAAGAAGGGTTGCCAATGTAAGTATTCGGGTATGTCCAGAAGGACGAGTGAATCGTAGGCTTCCCGCAGCGGCGCAGCGCTGTCTCGTGTGACAGTGATGCCAACAGTAATATGTAGTATTTGGGAGAATTTATTTTACCTTTATTGGTGCATCTGGAGAGGGCCCAAAAAAAATAAACACCCAAAGAGTAACATTGCTGTTACCACTCTGGTATACTCTTATTTACTCTATGGATGATAGTTGAAAGAGTCAAGTTAGAGAGCAGTGTAATAGGTTAAAGTGTTTAGGGCCGGTTTCACCAAGCAGGTTTAATTTTGTTACAAAACGAGATTTACAAAACTAGATTAAGTATAATCGTAAGTTTAATTCCGACGTGTGTTTCACCATCGTTACACAAGTTTAAATTAATCGAGATTTCTAAAACTCGATTTATAAATGCCTTCCACATAAAAACACCCATTACCTAGCTAATATACCCGAATATAGCCGACCTCCGTAGCGTAGTCGGATGCACACCGGCTTACGGTGCGAGGGGTTCTGGGTTCGAGTCCCGGGTAAGGCATGGGTGTTAAAATTTACAGTATGAGATTTGATTGCTACGAAATGATAGAAGATTGGAATGATTTAGTTCTGGTTGTGGGCGAAAGCCGTTAACCATTCCAACAATTAAAAAAAAAAAAAATTATACCCGAATATCTGTCGGAGATACCCGAATATGTATTTTTTTCCCCTCTTGTAGATGCAGCTTTTGGCCGAGCGTAATTTATGGTGGCCGCATTAACCTAAAAAAAAAAACTTTTTATTTTTTTGAAAAATTAGTAATATCGTGGAAATTGTCATATCGCATATAAACATGATTGGCAATGGTGCAGTTTCAGCTGTAATTAAAGAAAAGCTACAAATAAGTCGAAATCTTTCGCCACATGAGAAGTCAGTTTTGTTAGATCAGTCTATGTGCAGACTGTTTCGACAGACGGAAATGGGTTCTGAAGTCCACTTCATCATAGTTTTCAAAATAATTACTCCTTTCGCGAATTGTACGAGGTCGACGCAAAAGAATAAAATCATCTCCATCCGAATCTTCTTCAAATATAACATTGTAAGCTGCTCGAGCCATTTGTTTACATACGTTAAGCGAGATTAGCTGCGCAAACTGGAAGAACTTGGCCAGTTAATATAAAATCTCGCTTTACTCTGGAAAATCGAGATTACGCATGTGGTGAAACGCACAATCGACTAAACGAGTTTATATTGAAACTAAACGAGATTAAGGGCGCGGTTACACGGGAGTCTGAACTACTTCAGGTGAACATGTTCAGCTGTTGAGTGCGGTTACACTAGTGATGGGCAGAACGGTTCTTTTGACCGAACCGGTACTTTCGGATCAGTTCCGTGAAAGATTCGTTCAGAACGATTCGTTCATCTCGGTCATTTCGTTCTTTTCTGTGAATAGGATCTGGCTCTTTTATCAGGTGTCGTAACTCGTTCATCCTTTAGAGTATTGGCTACGTGTTTGCTTCCAGCCTCCCCTCGTTATCGCGTGACCCGATAACGAGAGGAGGCTGGATCGCGTGGGTGGTTATCTTTTTCTACTCTGCATGGGTAAATGAAATTTCAAACGTCTAGTTGTATACTGACTGTTATAAAATTATTGACTGTTGATCGCTGCAAATGCTTCATGCAGTGATTCCATATAATACGGGAGCATTAAATCTAAGAATGTTAGGTACGAAAGTGATCTTTCTTAACTTTAATTTGTAATCGCACTATTATAGCTAGTACTTGAACATTGCTTTTCGTAGCCAGTGAATCACAGTTGCGTATATGAAACAAGATTATTTATATTGTATTACTTTTTAAGTTACAAATATTAATATACAGGCTATTTACACTCTAGAGAGAGTAAAGTGTTTACATGTAGACCAACACATTTTGAGAAAAAAAGACAAAAATTAAATACTACTACTGCGATTCAGTATGAAGAGAGAAAAATGAAGTAGGTACATTAATTAACACCTAAATGGTAAGTGTGAACATTTGTAGTTACTTTCCCTGTTATTTTTAATTCATGGTTTTTTTTTTTTCCAAATTTGTGTATGTGAATGTGAAAACGCAATTTTAAACCACTACTTAACAGTTGACATTTTCAGGTATAGATACTTTTCATGTTACCCTATTTTATTTGATCAGTTATCGTTTGCTCTTATGAACATGCTCACGCAGTGATTACTAATTCTTCAGACTCCTGACGTCATGAATCATTTCACGAACGAATCAGACCGGGCGCGTGGCCGGTTCTCTCATCTCGTTCTCTCGTTCTCTCCGCGTTTTCGTTCTTCCGAATCTTTCAAGGTACCGGCTCTCAAAGAGCCGGTTGGTTCTCTCGTTCTCTCCGCATTTTCGTTCTACCGAATCTTTCAAGGTACCGGCTCTCAAAGAGCCGGTTCTTTACATCGCGAACGAATCGCAAGATTTCGTTCTCTCAAAGATTCGTTCTTTTTGAACGAATCGTTAACGAACGACCCATCACTAGGTTACACACAGTCTGAACATGTTTCGTTCGAGGCCATTTCCCATTTAACTTAAACAGGTTGGCAAAGTAGTTCAGATCGACATATCTTCTACATTAGCCTCTGATTGGCTGGTTAGAATATAGTCTTTTGCAGAAATTCTAGATGGAAAGTGTTTCTGGCACAAGTTCGAGTAATATTTTACCGAATGCAACAAAAAAAATCAACATAATTTATATATATATATATATTGACGCCGTCCCCGCTACCTCTGAGTATTTAGACGTGATTTTGTTCAGTTCGTGATCTCAGGGAAGGTTCGGCCTTGTGGCTAGAGGTAGGGGTCAACGCAGTAGGGCCCCCCGAGCTGTTGAGGCCACTCGGGACGCCTGAATAATAACACAAAACCTCTTCAGATAGTTGGTGAATTTAATACAGCACAGCCCAATACATGGTGCTGCCCGTTCTGGCCGTAACGGTTTGCCCGACGCGACTAGTCACACGCGCAGCTCACTCCCTCAGTGGCGGCTCACGATTCTTATGCGCGTGAGGGGCAGACTCGTATACGTGACGCGAAAGTTACAAAAGACACTCTGACATGGCACACGATATTTTGAAGCACAATACACTACACTAATACCTAGCTCTGGATAAACTGGGCTAGCAACACGTAGGCCCGTGTCTCCGGCGACTCTACGTGGTGACTAGGTGTGTCCCAGGGACTGAATCGTTATTAAGTTTGGTGGCGCACTGCAGTACGACGGTGATACATAAGCCCTGACATGACGAATTACACTTAGGCGAACAACTATTCCGCTAACACATTACACTTGATAAACTGGGCTAGCAACACGTAGGCCCGTGTCTCCGGCGACTCTACGTGGTGTCTAGGTGTGTCCCAGGGACTGAATCGTTATTAAGTTGGATGGCACGTGTCGCCTGCTGGCTGCCCCGTGCGGGCCAAAACTAAGTAGCCTGTAGGCTAGGTTGGGCGTGAAGCGCCGACGTAAAAACACATACTCTCCCCACAGTACTTACGTATGACGTAAACACTCATCTCGGAGCACTGATTGAATTAAGTTAAGTACCTCATGGTAAATTTAGGCCGACCGCGGAACTGTACAAAAGGTTGAAAAGAAATTACACTATGGAAAACTACATGTCGGTGAATGCAAAGGTTGAAGGTTCCGCGTTGCGCGCAGGCTGCCGGCCTGGTTGAGCTCTCGAAGGACACTAGCGGTGTCGCCGCGCGCGACCCCCCTCCCCCGCCAGCCCTCCCGCGGAAACGTGTGAATTTCGCGGGAAACTGAACCGGCCAGGTTCGGGACAAATCGCACATTGAAACATGATTTTGCAAAGACTTAATTATTAATTAATAAAAAATAATGTTTAATAAAATCCTGTGGAAAAACATAATTATAACAATTTGTTGTAGTGCGGCGGAAGGATATGCCACACCCGGCCGGATCCTTGCGCCGGTGTAGCACTCGTTGTATGGCGTTCGCCTCGTCGCACGAACTGCACTTTGCTGCGCGCACGGGCGCGTTCGGTGCACACGCTTTTGCGAGACGTTGATGAGGCATAGCGGTCTATGCGACAGAGGAGCATTGGCGGTCGGCGTCAATATATACATATATATATATATATATATAAATTGATCCTGACCTTAATTTTCTTAAAACTGAGATAGGTACTCTCGCTCAAAAAATAATAAAAAATAAGTTTAAAAATTTTACTGTGCATTTTGTTTGAATTCCCGATTTGTAAAAACATATTGAGCAATATGTAAACACATTTCATTTCTGCTGATAATGCTGTATATACAAGTGAGAAAATCCCGCGTTTTCTGGATACAATTACAAAATAGAGATCAACAACACAGTCATTCGTTGACAGTAGACAATCGATTTTAGAGCTAAACACACTTTTCAGCAACTACCGTGTAACCGTACACTTTCGCGTTTGTAAACGTGTTTACTTAAACATGTTCACCTGAAGTAGTTCAGGGTCCCGTGTAACCGCGCCCTAATTTGCTTAAACTACTTTGGTGAAACCGGCCCTAAGAGTTCGTTAATTACTTACTCTTTTTCCTAAGAATTTTTTTTAATATTAAATAATTTTGTGGTGTAGAGTTTTTTTATGTTACTTTTATTAAATTCAAATTTTGTATAGTTACTCTATTATTTTTTATTATTATTTACTTTTTGAAACGTATGTAGCTTTATATGAAAATATTCTAATATTATTTTTGGATTGATGTTTTTGAATAGAAACTTTCTTGTTAAACCATCATGGATTCCTACTGTATTTTTCTTTGTTGGTGTTAGGCACATACACATGGCACTTGACCGAGGTGTTTACATGGTGAATAAGAATAAGGAAAGACTGTCTTAAAAATGCCTGAAATAATGACAGATAATATGATGTTTTTGCAAGAATGGACTGATAAACTCAAAATATACAATTTACGTATTAGTTATGAAAAAGAGTGTAATTTAAATGAGAAAGTAAGGCTATAGTTTGAATCGTGTGTTTATTTTCACACTAATAATTGTTTACTTTAGAGGCTGTGTGATCCTGACCCATTCCTTGGAGAGGGTTAAAGGAATTGACGAATGTGACAATGTGTTGCGTAGTACAGTCAGTTGGGGCAACGGGGATGTAGTGATTTGTGTTCTGGCGGCGGAAGGAGAGACAGGCTACCATAGATTTAATTTGAACCTGAAATGGGGCATGCTGCATGAGAGGAGACGGATGGCAGATGCAAGGCTGTTAAAGGTTGTGAATGGGTGAACTGCAGAGTAGGCTTATAGAGTGTGTTCTACAGGGTAGGGGAATACAGTGAAGGAAAGTTGCATACGATATGTAGAGGGAAAGCACTTTTTTTCTTGTGAGGACAGTGGGATTAGAATGAGTTGTTACGATGGTGAGGGCATTTACAAGGAGTTATAAGCGGGTGTATTTTGTTTTGGAGAGATGGGGGTGGGCAGTTATGTTTCATTTAAGCACTGCAAAATCATTAACAAAATAATTTATTATTAACATCATTGTACTCTGACTCAAAGGAGAATTATGTAGTAAAAGATAACTTAAAAAAAAAAATATGGGTGTCTGACATACCTACCTTCCAAGGCGATCTGTGCATCCACCCTTCTTCTTTTCCAATAGGCTACTTTGTAGTCATTTCACCCTTCTCCCTGCATAACCACGTACCATCCTGAGTTTCACATTGAATAGGTAGGTAATTGTGGAGTTAAGCATCTTTTTTCCTAAAATACATTAAATAACCTGACAATTTTTTTTATTTCTACCATTGTTTTTGATTGTCACTAAAATGTGTTCCATATGACAAAAATTTAATGATGAACATATGATGTTCTATGATTTTATACTTATTAGGTCTGTACATTGCATTTTAAAATAGCCTTGCAACTTACAGTTCTTATTTTGCTAGCAGGTAAACATAATAAAATGTAAGAAAAAATCTTTATTTTCATATTCTTTTAAGTCACAATTTATTATTTTAACCATTAAAAAATCTCCTATGTATTACCATTCTTCCGTTGTCATGATTTCAGGCTCCTTATGGTCTGATATTCAGGTACCATTTGAATGTTAGTACATTTTTTTCCTTTCCATTTTGAGAGTCTTTGTGGCCATGGTCAGTAACATATCATGCTTGTGTGATGGGGGTAATTGGTTGAATCCCAATACCCCTGCATGACTCAGATTTCTGAATACAAAGTCAGTTATTCGGAGCCCACTTGAATATTTTGAGCGGTATTCAAATCAGATTGTGTTTTTTTTTCTGAAACACTGCTCAGTGTTTCTAAGTAGGTGAGAAACATACATCTGATTATTTATCCTTCCACCACTGCACCACTGAGTGCTTCCGAACGGCACATGTTGCAGAAGTTCCTGGCCGATGTTGCCAAGCAGGTGGCAAATGGCGAGGACTGGCGAGACCTGAGTTGGACGGTCGGCCATCACCTACTCTGTCTGTGCAACCACTTCTTGAGGCAGTCCGAGTCCTCGGAGATTCATGATGGTGTTTTTTGGTTTTCCAGTCTTGTAATGAATAGATTTAATTCAGCTGTGTTTACTACCAGGGTCATCTAAAGAAACTAAGGGCTCGGTTGCAAGAAGTGTTGTCATTACTAATGTACAAATTTTCAAAACCCTTCAGTTAAAGAAAACTGAAGAATAAACATGACCAAGTCCATAACTGTAAACGTATTCAGTGCATAAAGTATTAATTGTAAGGTTTTCAATTAATTCTATTAACAAAATACTTGTAATTTTTGTCCCATCAGATTAAATCCAATAATTAAAAAAACTCGAAACTAAACCGGGGCGTGGAGATTTTGCCACCCTTGCCTTCCTTATAGACAGCCCTGTTTGGTACAATATTGCAATAAAGTGAGTAATAGTTTGTAGTCACAGTTGTAATATTTATATTGAAAACCATATTTATGCAAGTATTTTTTATTATTTCCATCTTTTGAAGTCGACAACATGTACAGAATGGGCATAATGGAGTCCCACATTTAAAGAGCTATAAAATAAATTTTGTGTTATCTGCCTATGATAGGAATGTGTGATCCTAGGGCAGTGATTGCCAACTTGATTCTTTTTTAGGGCCAGAAATCATTTTTAGAACTTATCTGATGGCCAGAGACACCTATATAATAAATATTAAAATACTTGCAATATTTTTTTAATGTTATATTATTCTATAGGATAACAGTTAAATACCAAATAAGGCATATGATGAAAAAATGTGAATTTTTTCTTTTAAAAATAATACTTACAAAAAATTTAAACTTAAATCCAAGAAGAATTACCAATGAACAATAAATAGATTATAAACATGCAAATAATATTTTCTAACATTTGTGTGAGGATACCACGGCTCTGCTAGCTGACCTTTACTGTTATAGCGGTAGATCTTGTGTTCCAGAGCTGTGCTCGCTGCTGGAGGCATGCATTGCTGCTTGCGGTGACGTTGACGTCCAAGACAGGGCCAGGATGTATCTGTCGTTGCTGCACACATTGTCTGGGAAGAAGGCAAGTCAGATGGAATGCCTCTTGGAATTTTTTTCTTGGTAATTCAGCACACTAAACTTCTTCGTGTTGCAGCAAACATGGCATCAGAAATTTTTTTTCTTATTGATACTGCCATTGCTGCACGTAAGCTGTTTAAAATAAATTTTTTTTATTTAAAGTAAAAGCAAGTAATTGTATCCATTTCACTTAAAAAGTCAGTTTTATTCAGTTATGTATATTGTGAAGATAACAACATTAAACAAGGTAATAATTTTTACAAAATTGTTTTTCAAGCCTATGAGGGTTATATGTTTGTTGTATTAATTTAAAGTTACTCTTGTTGTGGAATATTAAAATTTTTACCCCCTAGAGTTAGGAGGTTAGATGACCCCTGCGAAGTCAAATTGATATTTGTGATGTAATGATAATAATGGGAAGATTTTCCAGTGAGTGAAAGTTTTGAAAGTAATACACCCTGTCCTAGCTTTGCAGAAGTATCATAAACAGCCTTGGTGATGATTAAAAAAGGTGGGAAGGCTCACAATTTTCCATTCCTAGAAACAACTACTAAAAATGATGGGCAAATCCCATTGCAATGATGTGAATAAAAAAAGTTAGGCATGTGCGGACTATATTTTTCAATTTGAAGTCAATGAAAAAAACCTAAGTACTCACTGAATTCAAAGTCAGAAATCAATAAATATGTTTAGGTTGGGGAAAAAAGCTTGGAAATTTGATTCTTCCAAATTTGATGGTAGTATGTCTTTTGGTAAGTAATAATTTATACCTGTGGTTTCTTCTGCCATATTTAATTTTTTTAAGTGTGATACAGAAGAAAATATTTTTTTTTGGAACTCATCATTGTATTTTTAAATTTCTATATAAAAAAAAGTATATTTGTGCAGTATAAAATTGTGTGCAAGTTCAGAAATTTATTTAAAAATTATATAATAATTATAATTGAATTTTCTAATAGTTTGGTTAATGCGAAACTCGTTATAGAACAGTGACAAAATTATGGTCCCTTCAGGTTTCTATTATTGAGGTTTGACGTTTATACATATGTAATAGCAGGATTAATTTATGCAGTTACAGTTAGGAGGTAAACACTTTAAGATAATTTCCTATTGTTAAGGTATTTCGTCCGGGGTATGCTTAAAAGTTAAAACTGACATAAAATATTAATGTTATGGGCACCACTATGTGAGAGGGCACGTGGACCTGATATTATTTTGGAATTTCGCTGAAGATGGAGATAATTGGTCTTTCGTTTGACTTGATTTTTTTGGAAACATTGCACACCCTTGGAATGAGGTAGGAGGGAAACTAGGTTTGGCGATGTGACGGGTGCACAGCTGAAGGAGATCCTGTGCGTCCCTGGGGCTGGCCTGGCCTCGCTGATGAGCGATGAGGCGGAGCTGCGGATGGCGTCCCTGGCGAAGCACCTGAGAGAGCCCATCCTCGCCCTGGCCAAGCAGTGCAGGGAGCCGCCCCCAGCCGAGAGTTGCGGCGGTGACGACGCGGGCCAGCCCACTTGGCCGGAAGGTTGGTCGACTGGCGGGCTCCCGACAGCAGCCAGCGTGGCAGGGGTAGGAGTAACGAGGCAGAGTGCAGGGTCACCACAGACCTGATGCAACTGGGACCAGGGCTATAATCTGTTGTTTTCTCTGGGCAGTTTCAGTTTTTTTTATTAAATATTAAACTGTAAAAAGTTGAAAAAAAATATTGATTATGTGTTATTTGTGCACTGCCAAATTGTAGCCGAAAAATTAAAAAAAAAATTCCCTTAGGAGGGATATGTAAACCTAACATGTACTCCATCTTGAATGCAACATATTTTAAGGTCTTAACAATGTTTTTGTCATTTACATTTGGAAATTTCAATTTCTGTAACCATTGATCGTAGTTTACTGAAATGCCTAATGTTGATAGTGATGTATTTTGCCCTGTGAATGTGCTGTTGTTTCTTGGTCTAACGGACATTGTATGGTTTTATTCCCCAAACATTACATGTATGTGCTATCAGTGATAATTTCCTTCTAATGTTAGCTTGGAGTTAGTTTTGAAGCAGAAGTGACTACTGTCTCACTGAAAAGAAACCAAGTTTAGTTACTGCAATTCAAACTTTAGATTTTTTAGAAATTTGCTAATGTGATTTTACACCATAAACACAGTATTCTACTTCTAATCCAAGTAATTACTATAATTTTTTTTAGTTAGTCAGTATGTATATGTAGTTTGTGTTTTCATTTAGTTAATGGTTGGATTCAATTTCTGACGGTTTGATTCATTTTTGTGTATTCATATGTATTTTGTATTGCTGTTAGTTAAGATTAATTCTGTAGTAGTTATTATTTATATACAAAGGAATTATAAAATCAGCAGCAATCTTTTACATGCACATGCAAGTAAATGTTTACTTGTTTTTGGATTATGGGAAAATTTCATTGTGATTTATTTTATTTCCAGACATACTGAAGGCACACTATGACCTATTGTCACATTTGAAGAAAGAGGCAGTTGATATCAAGTGCATCGTCAGACGAACAAAGGACTCTTCTGCTGACATCCAAGGTGAAGAGGTGTGCTGAGTGTAACTATAATCATGTACATTCTTATTCTTTCGTTTTTTTCCAAAATGAAAATGGAATTTTGTATTGAAAAATTAAACTTGGGACTGAAATATCTGTATCAAAACCATCTGATGAAAAATTAATAAGTGATAGAGACAGCAATCAATATTTTTTGCTCACCAGTAGCACTGGCTGGCCAATGGGCCATTGCTACCTTACCCTTCTCTTAACTGCTTCTGGTGTACAACATTCTGGAGGTTTGGTAAATAACTGATACACTCATGGAGTAATGATGAGTGGATAATTAGTCCAATTTTCATCTTCTAGGAATGGTCCAATCATTCACCTACAATCGGCCAATAGAACTGTCAAAATAAGCTGATTTAGACAATTTAGACACACGTGTATGTTTGCTTTTGGTATTCAAATAGACATTTGCATTTGTTAAAATTAGGGATGAGCATGTTGATTCTTTGGTGCTTTGATTCCACCAATTCTACCTGGAATTGGAACCATTGATTCTCAAGCTGTAAGAAGGAATCACACCACATATGGAAATGTATTATATTTAGATTGGTAGGTCGTAAGAACTGGTGATAATTTAGATGTAAAATGGATTCACATAAATTGATTCTTGCCACAATTGCATCTTTTCCTGCCAGTAAACTGTCAATATTTACACAACTCGCCTAGCACTAATACACTAAAAATGTGGTAAATTAATTTAACCCTTTCCTGCCTGGCGGTACTTGTGAGTCCCACAATGTTTGAAGCCCCATAGAAATAGTGTGTGCATGTTTGAAACCACATGCTGCCTGTCGGGACCTCTGGGTCCCTGTATAGCTCCGCTCTGCCAGTTTTCGAAGAAGTTCGATTGACAGCCAAGAGGTTGCAGCACTAAAACGGCAGCACTGCACCAGTCTGGAGCGCCCCTTTTTTTGTTTGTTGAGCTGGACATATGATAAATGCCTGTCAGGACTTAAAAGTCCCATCATTAAAAAATTTATTAAATATAAATAAAAAAATTTGGAAAAAATTATGGCCTCCTTTTATGCCTACTTAAATATAAAAATAAAATAAAAATTACAAAATTCAATTTTTTTACATTTCTAGGCAGGAAAGGGTTAAGGTTAGATCACAACTGCAATCACCTATATTTATCCGTAATACTGTACTATGCTAAGTTAGATTTCTATACTTGTGGAAAAAACTTTATTTGATAAATACAACACAAACATCACTTTTATCTCTACTTGTTAAAATAACATAGTTCACTTCTAATGTCGGTGAACAATCATGACACCATGTTGAAGTAAATAATTTAACGCAGGCTGGCCAACTGTTATTCATAAACATTTTATCGAATATTGTAGTATATACTACCACAATAATTGTTTTTTTTTTTTTTTTTTTTTTTTTTCCAGCTTTCATATAGTTACTAAAGCTAATATCACATAATATTTTTGATACTTTTACGTAAATATGTTATTCTTCAATTACATTAGTTAAAAATTGGTTTTGTGAGTATATAAAGTCATTAAATTGAATGTCAAAGATTTATTTTTGTGCATGACTTGTTGCTTCCTGTGTGTAAACAAATTTTTGTACAAAATGCACTGTTTTCACATTTGTGTTGATGTTTCATTTGCCATTATCATGATAGTATGCATTATTATTAAATCTATTGTGAATTTAAATTACGATAATAAACAAAATATCTCATGATGTCATGATGTTAGTGTTTCAATTTCAAAATAATCGTTCATGGACATAAACCAATTGAAATACAACAGTCAGGATTGTTAAAGATCATGGCAGGAGAGATGAATTTGACAAGAACTCAAAATCATGAATTTTGATAAGTTTTAATTATGTATCTCGCAATACTTGCAAGCTTTTCAAATGTAAGTTTTCAGAAAATGTACGTATATTTAGACCTCTTAGTCTTAAGTATTATTTATTATTTTGCTTGAATTTCCATAATTTTATTCAGAAAGAAAGTATGATTGGTGATAAGAATCGGAATCAAACCTGGAATTGAGGGAAATTGTAAAATCAGAATTGAAGAAATGTGAAATAAACCACCCCTAGTTAAAATGATTATAAATATAATTTTATACATTACAGTTTAGACATAATCCATTTCATGTCTGCAGTCTTTAAAATCTTCATTGTTATGCTAATAGCGTTATAGCCTACTACAAGAATAATTATTATTCTTGCAGTGTCTGAAATATTTCTTTTTTTTTTTTTCTTTTTTTTTTTCAGCTCTTGTGCTGTATTTCAACGTGCCTGAGAACTGGGGGACAGTTGAGGACGCGATGGTCGGTCATCTCTCGAAGGAAGGAGACGGCGACACGGAGTTCAAAATATGCTGCCACCCTCGGAAACCTTTTCCTGTGAAAATGGACGTCAGGTGAGTATTGGCCAGCATCTCGTTTGTGTGGCATGTGTTTTAGCTTGTTTCGTTTGTGCATGTCACACATACCTATTATGCATCTTTATTTGTAGTTTTTTTTTTTTCACAGGCAGGAATGAATTCATAATCAGTTTGGTGTTTGACCTGCAAACACTGTAGTAAATGAGGCAAGATTTACTTGCAAATTACTCTCCAGTAGTGTGTTGATTCATAAAATGTCTTCTCAAAGCATCCTTTTTTTTTCTGTATTTTCTACCTCCCTGTTGTTCAACTGTCTGTGGAGTTTCAGTTAACCAGGAAGCATACCTGGGCTTACCCAGGCAAGTACATTACATATACATAAAGGAAAGGAATCTCAACTACATCATTACTCACTGTCATTTGGCAACTCGTATATTGGTGATGGCAAACTGCAATGTCAAACAAAATGTCGGGGACTATTTATTCCAACTTGAAGTGGCAAAAATCCACAAGCTCTACCAATTAAATTTTTTTTTAGTATAGTGAAGGATCTTATAATTCTGCCAAATTATCTAAGGTACATAGAATACAAAGAATAATTAATGTATATGGTATTTAACCATTTAAAATAGGCTGCACTATAGAAATATTCAGAACCATTCTTCAAAAAAAAAATATGTAATAACAAAAATGTAACCTGCTAGAAAACAGGAAACACTGTAAATGCAAACTGACAGTAACAATAAACTCTTAGTGAACTAAAAATGCCATCAGCGCAGTAATATGACCTGGCAGCCAAAGGTTGAGTCATAATTAGAGTCCCGGAAAATTTGCAAATGCGAAATAACCGCGATAAAATGCGAAATGACTCAATAAATGCGATAAAATGCTAAATAAGAGTTTTTCTGCGATAAATGCTAATACAGTGGAACCTCATAATTACGAGTACAGAATACTATGAGA
This sequence comes from Bacillus rossius redtenbacheri, assembly GCF_032445375.1. Lineage (NCBI taxonomy): Eukaryota > Metazoa > Arthropoda > Insecta > Phasmatodea > Bacillidae > Bacillus > Bacillus rossius. Next base: position 52,642,117 of record NC_086335.1, read on the forward strand.
CCTTCGAAGTTACGACAGTTTTGCAATGCACCGTCGATTGGAGTACGTAAATCATGCTAAATTAAAATGGCTAGAGTGATTTAAATGGCATTTTCAAACAAGGAAAAACGCCTGCTGTTAGGAAAAACAAACATTCACGTAGTATTAACACGGACTGATAAGCGCCTTTGTGAGTGTTGCTGGGTATGAGGGTGTGTGCGTGCATGCGTGTGTCTGTGACTTCCTCCCCCTCTCTTCAAATGAACAAAGAAGATGGCAGATGCCCTTCCCCTCCTCTTTTCAACCCTCCGGTGTTTTCCTTTCTTCTCACCACTTACTTCCCCTCCCTGAACAAGCTAGGCGACGGTGACAGCTTTTTTTTTTTTCGCTGCATCTCAGAGCACGGTCATGAGTGTGACCATTTCATTCGCGATTAAAACAAAAAACTGTTGCAGATACAAAAAAAAATCACAGAGACCTTTTATATTAGAAATTTAATTTGCTAAAACTTTTATTCTATGAGTTATTTTTACTACGAGGTACCGTTTCCGAGATATTGTGCGACATTAAGACATTCTGAGAATGTTCAGGATTTTAACTTTGACTTAAATCTTATATATTTGTTTATTACAAGTACTCGTAGTTATGAGGATTTTTCTCGCCATTGTCAGCTCTCGTAGTAGCGAGATTCCACTGTACTGCCGTGAATGCACGAAAATCCTGCGGATGGTCCGGCGGTAGCCAGCCAGTGTGTGTAGGTGTGTTCGTAAGCGATAAGAATGTAGAAGAGAGAGAGAGGGAACAAGCAAGCCGAGTCGGCCCAGTCAGCAGGTGTGTTTGGGTGCGTAAGAGATTATTAGAAAGAAGAGGAGAGAGAGATAGTGTGAGCCTAGCCTGCGTGTGCGTGTGTGTGTGAGAGCAAGAGGAAGTCGCCAAGGTCAACTGGTACAGTCTGTTCACACCAGCAATACCCCTCACGTGTCTCATAGGGAAAGGTTATACGGGTAGTTCCGGTGCAGAGTTTTCTTTGCAAATTGTGTTCCACAAGTAAAACGTGGTGTATCCATAAAACATGTCACACATCTAAATATAAGAATACCTACTGATAAATGTTAGATAAACAGTATCCAGGTAAATAACATTTTAATTGGTTGAAAAATAATTAATCATGTTTTTTGAATTTTTTTTATATATATTTTTTTCAAAATGCTACAAAATGCTATATTTCACTTTTTAAAATGCTACAAAATGCTAAATTTCATTTTTAAAATGCTAAATTATACATTTTAAAATGCTAATTTTCCGGGACTCTAGTCATAATCCAACCGAAAAATATGAATTTGAATAGCTTGATTGGTGGCAGATTATAGAATGTGCCAAACCATAGAATGCCTGATCATACGTTTCACTGTGACTTAATTTTCGTCGTGGTGGTGGTTTTCACACCCATTCTGGACCTACATCTTTTCTAAACATCATGTAATCCCTAAAACGTAGTTTTTTTTTTTTTTTTTTTTTTTTTTTTTTTGCAGTGCCGAGTTCAGTGTAGAAAATGTTTTCCACACTTGCCCTGTGCATCCACTCGATGTTCAACTGAACGACTTCTTCCAGCCTTTGCCAGTTCCAGGTAACATTTTTTCACAATTGGCTTGTACTAAATTTTTTTTTATCTAGTCGGCGGTTTAACATTCTGTCCTCTTGCTTGGTTTTAAATTATATTGTCTATATTTATATACATAAAGAAGTGTTTCCATTTATTTGTTTGTCTTTTTAAAAACAAACTATAGTTTTACTTCAAGATTGATTAAATTTGGCACACTTGACCTTTGAAACAAGAGGAAGGTCCTTCAATCTACATGACATTTCCAAAACCCACCCTCACCCCCCTTCTATACCTTATAGAGCAGAATTTTATTGTTTAAAGATCAAATTTGCACAGTTGGTGTTTCAAAAAAAAATTGTATAATCTGATTCCAAGAAAATCACCCCTTTTCCCCTTAACCTCCAGTTAAAGCATGATTTTGTTTTATTTTGCTAAAATTTTGCATACGTACTTAGCATTCAAAACAAGAGGAAAATAATTTTCTATATCCCATTTCGGAAAGAAGAAAAAATATCCCATTATTTTTTTTAAAAAAAACTGCCTTCATCCTCTTTGTTACCACTTAAAGCTGAATTTTGGTACTAATTGGCAAAATTTTGCACACTTGACATCAAAAATTAGACAAAAATGATTATCTGCATCTGATGTCAATAAAACTGACCTCTTCTTCCTTCCCAACTCAAATCAGAATTTTGGTTCAACTTACCTAATAAAAGTTTGCTGACTTGACTTTTAAAATAAAAGGAAAATTAGTTTACATCTGTTGTAGAAACAAAAACCTTTATTGGTTTTAACTTTTAACCCTTAACCATTTTCAGTGCCAGTTCCCTGTGGCCACCACTAGTTTTAATTTATTAAATAAAAAATTACATTAATTGTATTTTTCTCTAAAGTAAGAGAAAACTTTGTAAAATTTTTAAGTTATATTTCTGTAGTAGTCCAGAAGTAATTGCAACGTAAAAAATACTTATTGTATTGTAGCAAAAAAAAAAAATTGTGTGAGAACAAACATGGCATCATATTAATACTTTGTAGGTTTGTCTTTAATATTACTATCACTGCCGTATAGTTTTATTTGTCAAAATAAAGATTGCAGTGTAAAAGTTATACAGTAGAATCTCGTTATAGCGAGCACGGTAATAGCGAGAACACGGCTATAACGAGGTATTTTTGAGAAATTTACGGCGTGATCGCTTGAAGCGCGCTTTTGTTATTTGTCTGCTTTATCTCCACCCCTCTCGCTCGCCACTAGACATCTTGCCGTTGACGCCTGTCACATTCTTCAGCCGTGCAGTCGCCACCTAAGTGCGTGGCTTAAAAATAGAATCCCATCCTCTCTTTCTTTTATCAAACTTCCGTTAGTTATCTGTGCCGTGTGTAGACAAAGTTTGAGATTGGAACAGAAACAACGTAAGAAAGTATTTTTTTACAAATAAGAAATATGTATGTTTTTGTTTTTATAATCGCGTATTTTCAATTTTTTTTGGTTATCTTAAAAGAGAGAATATTAAAAAGCCGCTCTAATGAGATTTAATTGTTTCTTGGTTAAGAAAAACTATTAATTATCAAATATTGTTAATTGTTTATATTCTATTTATTATTATTTACGCGACGTCATACTGTACGCGTACGCAATACGACTGGATTCATTGCTGCAACATAACATAGCATATTATGCGGTATCAGAAGTAACGATAGTAACGAGTACTAATTGTTATAGTAACGAATACATACGGGTACACATTTTTTTCGTTACTTTTACACCTCTAGTAGGCACTACCGTATTTATTTCCGAATCGCTAGGGCAATTTTCTTGTAACTTTTGTTTCGGTCAGTTGTTTGGGTATCTGTCCGGGAAAGGGGTGGTGATGGTTTGAGTTTAATCCCAAATTTATTTTCTAAAAAAGTTGACAGGTTTCTTTAAATGAAAAAAGTATAGTTTTTCAGCGACTATTTCGTTTGAGGCGTACGTGCGTTGCCGCAGCCGCAATCCTGCTTTTTTGTAAGGAATTAAATCGTCGCGCTACACTAGCACCACCTGTTAGCTACATCCCAAACCAACATGGCCGCCAGCAGACAGCCCGCGTCGACGATAGATAGCAGGACAATGCTTCATCGGCCTCAGGCTGAGATGCTATGCTTACGTGGCTTGGTAGGGTATTCTGGTTATTTTGACACAATCGGTGATCGCATCCGTACTTATGGGGTATCGTTTTAAAGAGAATTCACACATCTGCTCACAGAAATTAAGATTTCTTTAATATAACCTGTTATTTTCCAATTATACTGGTTCAAACACAATTTTAAACTATTTTAGGTTAATTTTTATTTTGTGGGGGCCAAAATTTGTCTAATTCGGTTATAGCGAGGACACGGTTATAGCGAGGATCAAACCCGGAACCGTGACACCTCGCTATAACTGGACTCTAGTGTATGTATGTATTTTGTACAGTGTAGAATACAGTGAAAGTTAAAAAAAATTGACAAAAATTTAAAATTTGTTTAAACATTTGTATTTAAAAAATCTATCATTATTGATATTAAGACTGACATATGTGCTTGCTGGTTACACTTTTTTAAATAAAAGACCAAAAAATGAACATGTACATGAACACATGCCAAAATCAGCCAATGTCAAAAGTTAAATGCATATTTCTCTCTGCAGCATTATCTGTTTTTCTATGCATTTAATTTTTAATGTAGGCTGATTTTGGCTATTTAATTACCTTATTTACTCGCATATAGGTCGCCATCGCATATAGGTTGCACCCATAATTTGAGGTCTTGAATTTGGTATTTAAGATTCCCCCCATATAGGTCGCACCGGTAATTTAATGACGCGAACGGCCGGCGCGCAGTGCACGAAAGAGTTAACGGGTACTGTAAAACTCCGCTACTACAAAAGCTGATAATGGCGTGATAAATTGTTGTAACAACAAGGACTCGTAATAACCGAATATAGAAAATTGAAGTCAAGATAGATTCCTGACTTCTTAAAATGTCTTAATTGTAGACTATAACTCGAAAACAGTGCTTTGTATTGAAAAAATGCACAGAATAAAAGTTGTAGCAAATTGAATTACGAATAAAAAAGGCCTGTTATGATTTTTTATATCTACAGTGGTTTTCGTTATGGGTTCCGATAAATACGGTAAGTGAATTCACGTCACGCGAGTTCGGCTATGCTAGCCGGCTGGTTGTTATTTTCGTTCAAAACGTGGCAAAGGAACTTGTGTGGATCAGGTAGAAAACATTCGGCTATAAACGAAAGATATAAGAACAATGCTATCCTGAAATGCTGTGACATGTTTTTGGAGTAGATAATCACAGCGACAGACCGACAGGATGTGCTCCCGCCCTTGCCGTCAGCGATGTATATTTTGACAGCTCAAGCAATTATCTTTTCCACGACCCTTCACAGCGTAAAAAAAAAGGGAATAAAAACACATTCGAATGCAGATGGGAAAGTAACTATGCAGTAAAATAAATATATTTAGGGCCCTGCTAAATTTTTCTATTCAATAAAATTTGAGGTATTAGTGATTTTTCAGCAGAAACTGCTGTGTGACTAGTAAACAAATTGTATCATAATAACTTAAACTTATAAAGTATTTATTAACGGCGAAGGACAGTCGTATAAGCCCATAAAAATATTTATTTTACCGAGAATGGACTATACAACCTGGCTTTTGCCGCACGCGGTGTGGGAGGGGAGGAGGATGCTGACAGTTTCTCACGCAGAAGGTGTAAGATAACATAACTGAGACGGCTTTTCGTGCTATAGTGGACGCGCCGAGCTTGGCTAGACACTGCCGCGTGGACAGTCTAGAGGGGTGGTATCTATTTTTAGCTGTCTCTTGTATTCCTGCCTGCTTACAGTACAGCTTTCGCCAAGATAAACGTGAACTCATAGCGCCCAACAAAGTGTAACAGGTTTGTTTTTCAGCCGATTTTACTCAAATTTTCGACTTTCTCTGCTCAAATTTTTCACGGTTTCTCAAAAAACGGTCGTATAAACGGAATGGATGCATCAGAGGGGGGTCGCATCGGTGGGATTCTACTGTATTGTAAAAAAAAATCCTCAAAAATTTTCACATAGGTATAGGTCGCACTTAATTTTTTCCCCATCAAATCTGTTAAATTGCTGCGACCTATATGCAAGTAAATACAGTACATGTTTGTGTATTCATCTTTTTTTATCCGTTGTTGAGGCTTCACTATGACTAGACAAGATTTTATGGTTTTATTTTGACGTCAATTTTTTTAGTACAGGGGATTTCAGTATTATTTTTATATTTGTATATTGTTTTTATTAAAAAAAAAAAAGGTGTATTATTCAACAAATATGAAACTTAAATATTTCGTATTACATATTTCACCAAAGTAGTCTCGTCTTGACTGACACATGATGCATTCGTAATAAGCATTTCTAGAACAGAACTACTCAGAAAAATAAAAATATATCTGCAAATTTTTGTGTCTCTTAAATATATGCCCACATTTAAAATTTAAAAATTTAAAATAAGATAATCAAGATAAAAAAAAAAATTCTTTCCACTTAGTTTATACATTTTGGTACAAAATTCATGCTAAATAAATTACATTCAATAAATATATGTATTGTAATAAAAGATACAATTTTTGTGGTTTGAGTTGAGTTCTGTTAAATTGCTGATTGAGTTCAAGTGTGTTACTTACTTTTCAGTGCTAACTTGGATTTTGGCATTATATGTTGTATTTACATGCTTTGCGGTGTTAATTTCAGTTTTATCGCAAGTCAACATATAAATTTGTCTCTGTCTATGACATACAATGTAACCAGCAGTTGTGTATGTTCAAAAAAAATTAAATATTAATAATGTGTAAATTTCACACATGAATAGTTGTGTTGTACTTTGCAGTGGATTACGCAAGCTGCAGGTCTCGTTGGTACCTCGCTGTGTTTGAGAAGCTCTGGGAGTCGTTGGCTGAGGAGGGCTACGCAGCCCCGTATGTGGACAGAGATCCTGGTAAAGTCCTCCGGAAAGTGGGAGACTATATCATACGCTCCTCAAGTGGTAAGTGTCACTTCACTCATATTGCTTCCATGTACAGTACAACCCTGTTATAACATTCTCCAAGGGACCAACATAAAAAAATGTTATAAGCAGGAAAATGTTATAAGCAGGAAATCATCTTCACTTTGTAAAAATTACGCGTGGATTGATTAAATTAAAAAGTTTAGGTAAAACAACACAAAATACAGGAGTATTACACTAAGTACAGTAATAGAGTGGAAAATTGGTTCATTTTATTTATAGGTAATACCTAATACCTAATAATATGCTAAAGAAAAAAAAAATGTTTTGTACGATACAGTTCAGAGTCGAAACAGAAATATTCAACTCTTTTGCAATCACAACACGCGTTTTGTTGGGGTTCCTGTCCACTTGGTTAATAAACTGAATTTTTTCAGCTACAGAATATATGTATTTTCGCTTATATTTATCGGCCATCATAACCGTACAAAAACCTGAATAAAATTTCAATACGGCGTATTTTAATTAAATACGACCGTGACTACAATAAGTAAAAAAAAAAAATTACGGTAAAGGTTAACCACAAACAAAAGCCGTGAATATATCCATAGAACAGTTAACCATTTCAAGGTGTTAAACCTTTGAAACAAAAACCAGCACCATAGACTACAGTAGCACTGTTTCCGACCATGTATCAGTGCACAAAATGCGCATCATAAGTATAAAGGAACAAATCATAGGCTAACAAGCGTGAACAGGACGCCATATTGATAGTCGATCCGGTGCAAGTTGTGGAGTGCGTGTGTACCACGTCTATGGTGAACTACTCAAATGTAAACATCTGATGTTTGTATATGCGTGCTGTATTTTCTAGCTATGGTTTCGCTCTAAATTATGACTTTGAAGGAAGGGATACTGCAAATTGTGGCAGTTATCAAAGAAAATTTGAACGTTAAAGGCGGGAATGTAGAAATTTTAATATTGTTACAGGCGGGAAATTAAAGCATTGTGATAAATGGAGAAATGACGGGACCATGAAATTATGGTGTTATAGGCGGGAAAATGTTAAAAACGGGAATGTTATAACCGGGTTGTACTGTATCTTTACTCTTCTTCTCCAAAGTGAGTTGTCGCTTGTATATGTTTAACAGACTTGAACTAGTACTCGAGAGATCGTGATGACAAACTGATGAACTTGAAGGCCATAATCACCATACTATCCTAAAATGGTTAAACTTCACATTATGTTGAATACTGTGCATCATAGACAAAAAAAATGCTTAGGATCAAATTTGTTGAGATATTTATTTATGAAAATCAAAGGTCTATAACCATTTTAATTTTATTGGCTCTGTGCCTCTGTTTTGTACTTCACTCCAATTCCCAGATGTTCAGACCCAGCCAGACCCAATCATTTTTATGCATTCCTAGCTATGGGAACAGCTTAATTGAAAAACTACTTGCCTTGCATCTCTAAACTATGTCAGTTATGCCACTGTGTATTGCCTCCTGAACATCAGCAGGGAATGACAGAGGAGAGATATAGGATAATACAGGAAGAGGGGGGGGGGGAGAGTACTAAATCGGTTTGTCGTGGACCTTCCAATTTCTTCTAGTCTACTCTGTGGCTGCTGTCCTCTACCTTTTTGTACTTTTGCTTTGCCAGTGATTGCATTTGTGGTGCAGGAATTTGCAAACAAATCTTAAATTCATCTAGATATCAATTTAAAAAAATTCTAGAGTTGGTAAATTTGTCTACATTGGTCTAAAATCTGTTACCTAATAAAATTAATTAATTCCAATTAAATATTTCCCAACATCACAAGGATTTTTTTCAGTATGTAAGTACTATTGAATTACATAAAAATAAAGTTCTGTGCATGTATGGAACACACTTGAGTGGTGATCTGTTGATTATTTCTCACATAAACAAAAGTAAGGGGGAGGGATTAGGCTTATAATAAAGACTCAAAATAAAGAATTGGTACCTCAACAGGAAGTGAAAATAGTAAAACTCACCCAACACTACTAAAGATATAAACCAACATGTAATTACAGCGAAACCCCTTATTTACGTTACCGTTATTTACGTTTTCCCGTTATTTGCACTATATTCTTCAGGTCCCGTTTGGTTCCCATATAGTCCAATACAATACTTTCCCGCGAATTACGTCTCAAAAATCGAATCAATCCCGCTATTTACGTCACGAACAACCATAAACAACCAGAAAATACCGTGGAGCTAGTAGGCAATGAACATTTTAAATAGCAAAATATACATATTTTATAACATGAAAAGTTGCTTTTATTTCTAAACATGTAATAATTTAAGCCTAGGCGTGTAAAAGTACGAGTAATTATAGCAGGAGACAATCTAAAATGCACGAGGGAAAAACGTAAACTCATGAATGTACAAACATGGCTGCTTGTAAGTTCTGATACTGTATTTATGTCACAACTTAGCCGAAATACTGGTACGAGACATAAACTTCACAAGATAAAATGAGCGGTGTCTTGGTAACTGTTTTATACGTCTTTTATAATTTGGGAAGTATTGTACAGTTGACGCCATATTTTTTAAACTAACCATTTATTTCTGGGGATCGTAAATAATTAATTATTGGTATCAAGACATCATGATAAACGTAAACTTGAACATGTCACGGCAGCGAGAAAACTGGTGCGTATACCAATAAACTGGTATTAGAACTGGATAAAATTGGTACACGGGAGGTGGAGCTTATATTTTTTTCCGCTAAGCTCGCATCTATTGGTTGGCGGCTGATGGCGTCATGAGTCTGGGCGGAGCATAGAGTGCGCATGCGCCGCCGCGTCGTTACAGCAGCTGACCGAGTACAATGACCTTTCTCCGCGTTTGGCGCGCTATTGACGGTAAATATTCATCAATTTGCGGCCTTTTCTTAAAAAATTTTTTACTGTGAGCAATGTGTATGTAGCCCGTATTTGTTATAAACCCTGCCGGTTGCAACTGTATTTATAATTTGGAGAGGCAAATAATCTCCTTGAACAGCCAAAAAAGCAAGCAGAAGAAAATTTCAAATTTATTTTTTAGGAAGTAATCAGAAAAACATTTTGGCTTTCATTCTTTTTTTATTTTTGTCAAATGTGGTAAATTAATAATTGATTAAATACTAAAGTAAAATTTGTTGTTAGTGTGTTTGTACCTGCATTGTAGTATGTGCTATTAAACAAAAGGAAAAAAATTCTAAATAAGGTAAACTGTACTCCTTTTTATGCTTTTCCCTTTATTTACACTTTCCCGCTTTTTACACTTTTTTACTTTGTCCCCATGAAAAGTGCAAATAAGGGGTTTTGCTGTATTCTTCAAATGGAGTTAGTTACCCTTTAATGTAATTCAGTGTTAATAGTCCAGCTAATTACTCTTAATGTTGTAACAGGACCTACTAAATTTTTCAAAACATGAGGAAAAAATTTTTTGTTGCAGGTGAGGATCCTGACATGTGGGCCATGATATTCCTGCCACCAGAAAACCATTTGCTGATGAAAATAAAACTGGATGAGGACTCAGTTTTTGTAAAAATAAGAACGGACATAGTTTTGCTGCTGGCCTACTTCAATGAATTCTTGAAAAGATGATGTACAAAATGGGGTGAGAAAATGTGTATTATTTTCTTGTATACTGTAAGTGCCTGAGTTACCATTATCAGAGCTTTAACATAATCTGATGCGTGAGCGAGTTTTATTGCCTACGAATCCACTTTGAACAACATCAATCAGTGTAGTCACCCTGATTTGCTAATGTGCCAATTGTAAGACTTTTTTTTTTCCTTCTGACTATTAACATCTCTCTGGCTATTGCTGTTTTTTGATTGGTTGTTGGGAGTCATTCAAAGCAATTCAAGAATTATTAAGTAGTAACAAATGCATTACTTTATTAGATTTTAAATAAAAATAAGAAAACAGTGTTATACAAGAGTAAAAATTACTTTTTATTCAATAGTGTTACTTCCCCTGAGTGATGACACTCAGAGCACAAATTTTGTTTGTTGTAATGGAAGCAGCGTACAAGCGTACAATCGAGTTATGTAAAGATGACATGTAATATTTTTTTTTAAGTTGAATTCTTTCATTTGTATGCAAAGATGTCTTATAAATTGCTGCACGCACGAAAAATTGTCAAGTTCCACCTGAGCCGAGCGTGGAAGAACTGGCCAACCACCATGTGAGAAAATCATCTACAATATCAAACAGGTTAAGGCGGGCTTTTTAACTAATTCTTCGTGATTAAATTTAAACAAATTATTTAAATTAAATTTGCAAAAAATGTAAATAATATTAGAAAATTAAAAAGTATGCAATTTTTCATCAATCCTTTCTTATGACGTTATCACATAAAATTATCGTCCGTAACCGACTTTACAGACAAAACCCCCCCCCCCCCCCCTTTTAAATATACAATTGTGAGAGGTAGTAAAACCTCAAATTTTATAGCATTTTTTTAAAATAATTTGTTCTACAAACTAAAAAAAAGTACATGATCAAATTATTTTATATCTGTATAAATATTAACTTGCAAAGGAAGCTTGATTGATAAGTACATTTATTAGAAACAAAATCATCATATATTCATAATTTAAAAAAATATAATTGTAGTCTCAGCTCTCATTTTCTCATTGAGTGAGACATTCAAGGCGAGGTGCTGTTAACCGATCGAAAAGTGTGTTATTCATCAGTCTAAAGTGTTATAACTTGTACTTGCACCATTTTCATCACTACTTGGTGAGAGAGATTCATCTGCACAGTCATATAACCCATTCGAGCTGCAACAAAGAAACATATCATTATTCAGTAGATTGCAATAAAGTGTAAATATCTACCGTATTTACTCGCATATAGGTCGCTGCAATTTTGCCAGATTTGATGGGGGGGAAATGAAGTGCGACCTATATGTGAAGAAAAATTTTTGAGGGATTTTTTTTTTGCAATACAGTAGAATCCCGTCGATGCGACCCCCTCTGATGCGTCCATTACGTTTATACGACCTTTTTTGAGAAACAGTGAAAAATTTAAGCAGAGAAATTCAAAAATTTGAGTAAAATCGGCTGAAAAAGAAGTCTGTTACACTTTGTTGGGCACTGTGTGTTCACGTTTATCTTGGCAAGAGCTGTACTGTAAGCAGGCAGGAATACAATAGACGGCTAAAAATAGATACCACCCCTCTGGACTGTCCACGCGGCAGTGTCTAGTAGAGCTCGGCGCGTCCACTATCGCAAGAAAAGTCACTGTGGTAGCTTCTGCGAGAGCATAAGAAACTCATCCGGCCAGGCTGGCGGTAGCGGCAGCTTGACGTCATACGTGACGTGACGCTTACCTCTCCCATCCCCTGCTAATTCTTCAAGGCTCATCCCTTCCAGAGCCACAAACCATGTAAAAACACCCTCCCCCCCTTTTCCAACCAACATTTCAACACATTCCCTCCCTTATTTCAACCTTCTGCATGAGAAACTTTCAGCATCCTCCTCCCCTCCCACAATGCGTGCGGCAAAAGCCAGGTTGTATAGTCCATTCTCGGTAAAATAAATATTTTTATGGGCTCATACAACTGTCCTTCGCCGTTAATAAATACTTTATAAGTTTAAGTTATTATGATACAATTTTTTTATTAGTCACACAGCAGTTTCTGCTGAAAAATCACTAATACCTCGAATTTTATTGAATAGAAAAATTTAGCAGGGCCCTAAATATATTTATTTTACTGCATAGTTACTTTTCCATCTGCATTCGAATGTGTTTTTTTTTTCCCTTTTTTTTTTACGCTGTGAAGGGTCGTGGAAAAGATAATTGCTTGAGCTGTCAAAATAAACATCGCTGATGGCAAGGGCGGGAGCACATCCTGTCGGTCTGTCGCTGTTTTTCTACTCCAAAAACATGTCACAGCATTTCAGGATAGCATTGTTCTTATATCTTTCGTTTATAGCCGAATGTTTTCTACCTGATCCACACAAGTTCCTTTGCCACGTTTTGAACGAAAATAACAACCAGCCGGCTAGCATAGCCGAAATCGCGTGACGTGAATTCACTTACCGTATTTATCAGAACCCATAACGAAAACCACTGTAGATATAAAAAATCATAACAGGCCTTTTTTATTCGTAATTCAATTTGCTACAACTTTTATTCTGTGCATATTTTCAATACAAAGCACTGTTTTCGAGTTATAGTCTACAATTAAGACATTTTAAGAAGTCAGGAATCTAACTTGACTTCAATTTTCTATATTCAGTTATTACGAGTCCTTGTTGTTACAACAATTTATCACGCCATTATCAGCTTTTGTAGTAGCGGAGTTTTACAGTACCCGTTAACTCTTTCGTGCACGGCGCGCCGGCCGTTCGCGTCATTAAATTACCGGTGCAACCTATATGGGGTAATCTTAAATACCAAATTCAAGACCTCAAATTATGGGTGCGACCTATATGCGAGTAAATACGATAATTATTTAGAAGAGAACAAAACATGAAAGGAAGAAATGTTGGGTTGTGAAATAACAAGAGGAGAAAGGGATAGTTTGTGGATAAATGAAAGCAGAATAAAGTTTGGTGAAGTATGAGGGGTAAAAAATATAACAGTAAATTAATTCCAGTTATAATGTTTGCATCTAAAATAAACTACTATTAATGATTTGTGAGCCAGTTAACAAAAAAACTGGACATTAATGGTTCATTCAAGCTTCAAGGTTCGATACATAGACGTGTAAATGATACGATGCATGTCAATACTTCAGAGTTAACAAAGTACATAGTAGTACACATTTACAGACCTATACTCTTTGCCACCCACCTGCTTGGTTGCGAGTTGAGTATTCTGCCGACGTCAAACGACTCCTCCACTTCGACCTCCATCAGAACGGTGTCCATCTTGTGGGTGAGGGAGTCAGCGTCGAGCAGTGTGAGACAGAGAGAGGGCAGGAACACCAGCACGTTGGAGTATTGGCCCTCGTTGGTGACTATCACCTGCTGCTCTCTCAGCCTGCAAACAACCCAGCGTCAAATGCACACAGCTATCCTATTATTCATAGGTTATTGGATTCATAGATTAGAAAGATAAAATAACAATTCAATAAGTAGGGACCCTAAAATATGTTGAAGGGCCAAATTAGCGCAATTTGGTGAAAATCAGTGGATATTTAAAGCTTTTTTTTTTTCGCAAAATTTCAACATTACTAAGGAAACATGAAGTTTGGCATGAATTACAACTGAAGTAGCTTGGCTTCTGGGTTGTAGCCGTGTCCTTAGCGAATAATTCACCGATGTTTCGGTCTGCATTGCAGTCGCCATCATCAGGGAGCAGTTATCCTGCATTAATATAGGTACTCTCGCCTGAGGGGAAGGTGCTTCCTGATTGGCTGCAGCTGTGGGCCAATCTGTCTGATGTTGGATGTGGAGCTATGTTTTGAAGATTTCTAAAGAGTGGGTTCCCTATTGTGCTTAATATGTAGCCATCATCTTTCCTGGATGTTTTAATATTTCTACTGATTCTCGAATGTATCTTTACTTGTATGGTCGGATGTTGGATATGGTGTGTAATTGGTTGTAATCAATGCTGTGTCAAGTTTCCATGGAGTGTTCTGCTATAGTTGATCGTGGGTTTTCATGTTTGTAGTCACTGATGTGTTCTTTAACCTTTGTGATTATTGGTCTGCTGGTTTGTCCTATATATACCTTACCACAGGAACATGTAATCTTTTACACACTGGCTAGGTTTTCGGCAGGAATGTATGTCTTTCACCGATGTCAGAGACCCCTCATTCTTTTTTATGGGTTTGAGAATTGTATGAATTCATGCTTCCTAAGAATTCTTGCTACTTGGTCAGAAAGGAATGAAGGCTTTATGAGGAAGACGAACTTTCTTTTAGTGTTGAGGTGGTTTCATGGCTTTCCTGATTTCTGACTTTGAATAACCATTTGCTTGAAGAGCACTTGTAAGATGTTTCATTTCTTCCCCAATATTGTCTTCTTCACAAATGGCTCAAGCTCTGTTTACCAAAGTTGAGATGACTGTTCTCTTCTATGATGGAGGGTGGTGTGAACTTGCCTGTAGATACCGGTCTGTGTGGGTTGGCTTTCTGTAAACACTGTGGCCGATGTGATTATCTTCTCCTCTTGTGACCAAGACATCCCGAACAGGAAAATTTCCTTCCACCTCCATGGTGAATTGTATGATCTGATGGATACTGTTCATGTGTTTTAGAAAGTCTAGTAGCTTATCTTTTCCATGGCTCCAAATAACAAAGGTGTCATCAACATACCTGTACCAGCACTTGAGTTTAAGTTGCTGGTACTTATTGCTTTCTCATCAAGCAATAAAGCAATAAGTATCAGCCAGCTTAAACCCAAGTGCTGGTACAGGTATGTTGATGACACCTTTGTTATTTGGAGCCATGGAAAAGATAAGCTACTAGACTTTCTAAAACACATGAACAGTATCCATCAGATCATACAATTCACCATGGAGGTGGAAGGAAATTTTACTGTTCTGGATGTCTTGGTCACAAGCGGAGAAGATTATCACATCGGCCACAGTGTTTACAGAAAGTCAACCCACACAGACCGGTATCTACAGGCAAGTTCACACCACCCTCCATCATAAAAGAGAACAGTCATCACAACTTTGGTAAACAGAGCTTGAGCCATTGATGAAGAAGACAATATTGGGGAAGCAATTAAACATCTTACAAGTGCTCTTCAAGCAAATGGTTATTCAAAGTCAGAAATCAGGAAAGCCATGAAACCACCTCAACACTAAAAGAAAGTTCATCTTCCTAATAAAGACTTCATTCCTTTCTGACCAAGTGGCAAGAATTCTTAGGCAGCATGAAATTCATACAGTTCTCAAACCCATAAACAAGAATGAGGGGTCTTTGACATTGGTGAAAGACAAAACTCCTGCCGAAAACCTAGTGTGTACAAGATTTCATGTTCCTGTGGTAAGGTATATATAGGGCAAACTAGCAGACGAATAATCACAAAGGTTAAAGAACACATCAGTGACTACAAACATGAAAACCCACAATCAACTATAGCAGAACACTCCACGGAAACCAGACAGCATATCCAACATCCGACCATACAAGAAAAGATACATTTGAGAATCAGTAGAAATATTAAAACACCCAGGACAATATGGAACTCACTCTTTGAAGTCCTCAAAACATAGCTCCACATCAAACATCAGACAGATTGGCCCACAGCTACAGCCAATCAGGAAGTACCTTCCCCTCAGGCAAGAGAATATAAAGGCAGCATAATTGGCAAGAACCTCAGAAGGTAACTGCTCCCTGATGATGGCCACTGCTACAACCTCGAAGCTAAGCTACTTCAGACAATGGCCGTGAAAGCCTGCGAACATTATTGTGAATTACAACTACTTTTAACGTTTTAAGGTAATTTCTGAAAGAATCATGCAGTACAGTACAACCCGGTTATAACATTCCCGTTTTTAACATTTTCCCGCCTATAACACCATAATTTCATGGTCCCGTCATTTCTCCATTTATCACAATGCTTTAATTTCCCGCCTGTAACAATATTAAAATTTCTACATTCCCGCCTTTAACGTTCAAATTTTCTTTGATAACTGCCACAATTTGCAGTATCCCTTCCTTCAAAGTCATAATTTAGAGCGAAACCATAGCTAGAAAATACAGCACGCATATACAAACATCAGATGTTTACATTTGAGTAGTTCACCATAGACGTGGTACACACGCACTCCACAACTTGCACCGGATCGACTATCAATATGGCGTCCTGTTCACGCTTGTTAGCCTATGACTTGTTCCTTTATACTTATGATGCGCATTTTGTGCACTGATACATGGTCGGAAACAGTGCTACTGTAGTCTATGGTGCTGGTTTTTGTTTCAAAGGTTTAACACCTTGAAATGGTTAACTGTTCTATGGATATATTCACGGCTTTTGTTTGTGGTTAACCTTTACCGTAATTTTTTTTTTTACTTATTGTAGTCACGGTCGTATTTAATTAAAATACGCCGTATTGAAATTTTATTCAGGTTTTTGTACGGTTATGATGGCCGGTAAATATAAGCGAAAATATATTCTGTAGCTGAAAAAATTCAGTTTAATAACCAAGTGGACAGGAACCCCAACAAAACGCATGTTGTGATTGCAAAAGAGTTGAATATTTCTGTTTCGACTCTGAACTGTATCGTACAAAACATTTTTTTTTCTTTAGCATATTATTAGGTATTAGGTATTACCTATAAATAAAATTAACCAATTTTCCACTCTATTGCTGTACTTAGTGTAATACTCCTGTATTTTGTGTTGTTTTACCTAAACTTTTTAATTTAATCAATCCACGCGTAATTTTTACAAAGTGAAGATGATTTCCTGCTTATAACATTTTCCTGCTTATAACATTTTTTTATGTTGGTCCCTTGGAGAATGTTATAACAGGGTTGTACTGTATGTAATATTTTTTTAATCGCAACACAACATGTATTGTGGTATCTTGATTGTGTTATTTTTTTATCCCACTGTGGTACCAAAAATGTGATATGTTGATGTTTGTGCTGTATGTAGCATCATAAAATTTTATTTCGTCTTTTTTCTTATTTTTGCATATTTAGCGAAAGAGAAGAATGGCTATGTTTACTAGAGAAGGTACTACATATTTTATAATTGTACTTCGTGTTTCATTACTTATTATTAGTATGTAATGGGGCACTTATAATTACTGTCATTTTCAAGTAGAGAAAAATACATATGTTTTTCTAGAATACATTCCAATAAAAAAGTGATTGTCATTGCCTGATGATAGGACTGGTGTGCTGTTGTATTTAGTACCTCCCATTTTATCTTATTTTGAATTTTATGAATGTTAATATCATATTTAGATGTAGACCCAATATTTTTAAAGAGATTTTTAAGGATACTCACTGGTAATTTGCAATGTTAAACAAAATAAAAAATTCTGAAGTTTTAATGCATAGTTAAAATAATACAAATTTGGAAAGGGGGGGGGGGGAGACAAATGAATATTTGATACTACCAAAATTGCCCTTTTTTTTTTACATTAATTTGTCACACTAAAACTCTGCACAGCTGTTTGCCTTATTGCCTTATTTCAGCAATGTTTTGGTCAGTTTTTATTTACCACTTTATTTTTGTTCCTATCGTAGTGTTACTAACATTTTCTATCAATTATATCAATATATCAATTTCACAAATATTAACAAGACAGGATACAAAAAAATACAGCATTTCTCTTCTCACATAACTGCACTGTTGTTGAAATACATAATTTATAAACATTTTGAAACAACTTTCTACTGACAAGCAGGCCCTGATTTCAGGTAGCTAGTGCTCTGGGCAGATAATATTTAACTCCCCCCCCCCCCCCCCCCCCCCCCCCATTTTTTTTCTTTCTTTGCTCAATTATGATTCCATATGTATTTCTCTCATTTTAATTTTTTTGCATCAATATTTCTTGTACTTTTAATGTCTAAAAGAAAAAGTTTCCTTGTATATTTAAATTCAATTAGAAAAAATATTTGCTATTCATGAATAATTTGATATGTGATCCAAATAAAAAAAAACTGGAATTGCAAAAGTCTAATAAAAAGGTTGGAAAAAGTGATATTCATGCCTTGAGGTGCTAATAAGCGGAATACAAATTTCGAAATAGGAATTTATACTATACAATCACCATGTCCAAGATGGCAAGGCAGGTTTTTCCCTTAAGTGAGGTACTTACTTGTTGGCAAGTTTCTCTGCCAGTTGTGGCGATGGCTTCCTGCTTTCCTGACTCCAAACTATTTCCACGCCAATGATGAGGCCCATGCCTCGAACATCACCTGAAATGAAAGATTGCATTCAGCATGTAAAAATATAGTAATCCAACAAGAAATTTTTATTTTTTCCAATGCAGAGAAATGTCATTATTTTTGTAACTTAGTGAAATTTCATTACAATGTACCTACCTGAAAAATACAAAATGTTGATACTTTTAAATAATCTTAAGTAATTTATACTACACTGTAACTAAATTTAAACATATTGTAAGAATCTTCTAACAAGTACTTTGAAGTGAAGCATTGCAGACCCCTGCCCTCCCCAGCTTTGCAGAGTATTTTTATGTCAATATGTTTTAAGTAATGCAGTAATTAGTAATATCAGCTTATTATGTGGTCCAAGAACATAGTGACTTAGTTTTTGTACTTGTATTTTTATCATTGTTAATATTCTTATAATTATTTTTGATACTTGGTGGTTTTATTCAGAAAAACCATTTCACTGGTTCTCACTTGGCTAGCCAAGTTATTATTTGAGTAAGTGCATTTTTTCTCAGTTTTTATTTATTTTAGATATGGTTTTTATGCAGGTGTTTTACGTTGGATTCATTTGGAGGCTATAATTGTGTTTCTGGGACATTGTGTATTTTTTTTGGTGAAAGAAAGGACAAACAGTAGCGCACCATAGCTGCACCAATTTTTTAGACTTTTTTTGGCACCGAGACATTCTGGTGCGTTCTGTTTGTAAGTAATTCATATGATGGGAAAACCGGAAGATGTTCTTTCTTAAAGGAGACAGTAAATTTATCACGTGTTTGCAAGAGCCAATGAGGAAAGATTTAATTTTTCAGGTTTTATTTTTTTTGCAGGAAAAACATTGTTGCAAGGGTTAAGAAATTTGTATACTGTTGTGTTTTTGTACACCTCTCCCTCACTTAGCACGACTAATTTGTTCCTAAAAATGCTTGTGTTATTCGAAATCGCGTATTCTGAAGCATTAGTTTCCATAAATATCAAGGTTAATTTATTTAATGTGTTCCAAAACTGTGTAGGAAAATATACTTTAAGTAATATAAATGCTTTGAAAAACACTCAACTAATAATATGTCACACCATTTATCTTTATATGCCTCCCATCGCACTTTGTATGACAAATACGTGGTTATGTAGTTTATCGTCAGTTGGCTGGCTGACTTGCCCGCTCGGGCGTGACCTTCAACTAACGTTGTGTACCTTTCCAAACCATCCTTTACTGATAGTGAAATTGATATTACCGTCCGGATAGTTACATTTTAATCTTTCAAAAATTAAAGTGCTTATTCGCGTATCACCACCTTGTTCACACCAATCCTGTCAGACCAATGATTATTTTTTTTCATTGCAACATTCATTTATCAACTTTTTCCCACGTGAACCATGTGTTCATTTCTGTTCCGGTATCTAATGTCAAATATATTCCCGCTAGTACAACCAGCAGCATCAGACACATAAACTTGGTAAAAGTCCTTATTTCGTACGATTATGCGCAGAGTCGACTTGCTTAAAACTAAAGTGCAACCAACATAACTGTGGCCTTCATGACAATCTGTGCGCCGTAATACTTCTAGTTTTGTCTCAAATAATTGAACATGCATTATGAGTGATCAAGCACATATAGTTACCCACAGCTGAATGGGCAACGTCTGTTGCTTTTGTTTGAGTGAATTCCCTGCCACTGGCTAGACTGAGTTCACGGCCCGGTTTGTGGCCAGGCGACAACAGTAGTACAGCACGGCTGCATACACAGAGAAACATTTGGTCCTTTACACTCAATAGCAGCAATTTAACTTGCCATAACTGATGTTTGTACAACAGCCGATAGCATTGACAGACCTGCACGCGCATCTCTTCCTGCCTTGTTTGGCTAACTATATCCCACGGCACAACTGTTGTTTACAGAAGTTGAAACAGACTTCGTGGCGTTGTGCTTGACTTTTTTTTTGCCAAGATTTTGTATTAACTGAAATTTACAGACGTGCTATTCAAGACTGGGGCAGTAAAATTCACATCGTGCTAAATGAATCCGCGCAATCTGAAGACGTGCTAAGTGAGGGATAGGTGTAATGTGCTGTGCTGTGCTTGGTTGTTTAAGTCACATGATGCTTGTTCTCTGCATGGTGGCGGGCGGTCACGTAGCCTTTTGTTTTTAGTCTTTTTCAAGTACTGTGCCGAAAGGATGTGGTGGGCTCACAAGTAACAGTTTGATGAGAGCCTAGGGCAGATAATGTCATGCCTGCGTGTCAGGGCTGTGCCGCCGCTAAGTTTCAAAACCTTTCATTTCTTCATTTTTTGGATGTTATATCTAGAAATTAGGCCTCAGACTTGCAGCGCAGGCCGGTCTGTAGGTCCGCTGGGACATAGATTCCTGCGTTTTCTTTGTACCTAGACAATGGAGTCGCTAGGGACATTATTTCGCTAAGGCACAGAACTGTGAGTAGCGATTGGCAGAAGTGAATGAGTGTTTTTGTGCAGAGCTATCTTGTAAAGGAATAATTTTTTTTTTTTTGCATGAGAAGAATAAAAGTCAAAATTCATTTAACTCTTATTTCAGGATCACCATTAATAGTTTTGATGCATTTAACAAAACTTTTCACCAGACTTCCTGCAACTTCTGATTTTTTTCTTTTAAATGTTTATATATGTGCAATTCAGGCTATAGTTATCCAGTGAGGCCTGTATGGTACAGAAGATAAAAATCCTTTAAAGTGAGGAATTTTGTAATGAGATTTCATTGTATGTACTTGTAGCAGCTGTAAGTGTGTAGGAAACACATAATCTATTCAAGTTACCTACACTTTACAACATATGCATATGGGTAATGGAACGTATTTGCATTTGACATCTCATTGATATCATGGTCATTAGAAATGGAAATGGGACTGGAGCTCAACCAAGGTTTGTATAGAGTGATTGCATCTATTGCTTTCATTGTTGAGCATATCACGTCTTTTGAGGCCATGGCTCAGCTTACCATGCCATCCACTCCTATCCATGTCTGTAGTTTGGTTTATAAGTACATCAACTCATAATATGTGCGTAAATTGGAAACTGTTATTTTTATTGTGAGGCGTTTGATTATACAAAGTGCACATGTTATAAAATGTTGTAAAGTACAATTTTGTTCGCTGTATATCATAGTCTACAAAGCATAAATGAAACATACTATTGTTTGGTTATGAGGCATGTGAAGGTATTTATAAATGTAAAAAGCGCCGATCTGACAAGGGAAATCCGTCGGCAAGCATGTGTTGCATAGCGGCCGGGAGTGGCTGTGCTGCAGACGATGTTACAGCGGGGTGTTGGGGTGTCGGGGTGTCTACGTTGTCCTTACAGGATCGAAGCAACCTCTCTTTACTAAACTTTGGAGCTCGACATTGTGTTGACATCAAGGAGAGTATAGAGATGGATTGGGTGTGAAACAAAGAGGCTGGAGGATTGGCAGGATGGGGACTCACTTGGTTTAACGCTGCTGGGAGTGGAACTTGGATCACCTTTGTAGAAGGTTAGTGACCTGACCACTCGACCACTGTGGGCCTTAAGACGCACGTCAGGGTCGCAACATACCTAGGCATCTGTGCGCTGCCCTCAGTCTCCGGAACTGCTCCAACAGGTGCGTGCCTATCTTCCTGGCGTTTTCTTGGAGCCCTTCCGACTGCAAGACGTCGAGGACCACCTTCCCGATCGCCCCTGCCACAGGCGAACATTGGCACTTAAACAGCCAGTCGAATTGCTCCCTCGCTACCGGGAACACAAGCTTGTCCATGCAGCGAGCTAGCAGCGGCTCTCCTTACTCTGTGGTAGATGTCCGGCATGGAGTTGGCGATCTGGCGCGACGTCACGAGTCCCGCCATCGGGTGCCCGCAGCCGACTCCCTTGCCGATGGTGACGATGTCTGGTACGGCGCCGAGCGCTTGGAACGTCCACAGCGCGCTCCCACACCTTCCCAGGCCCGTCTGTATTTCATCCGCTATCACCAAGCCGCCCACCTTGTGGATGTAACTGAACACGAGATCAAGCATGTGGTTTCACTCCCATGTCACCTGTGAGAGGATTTTCATGCTGTTTATACATACAATTTGATTAGTAAAATTTATTATCATAATTCCTGAGTCAATTTCTAATTGATTTTAATCCCTGCAAATGTAACAGCTGAAGGTTTGCTTAGCAATAACTTTAAAATCAAAATTCTCATTAAAAAAAAAAACTAGCCACCAAACAGGGCAGAAGTTATTTAAAATGAGTTTTAAAAATTTTACTATTTGGAATATATTTATTTTAATTTTGGGTTGGAACAGAAAATGCCATGTGCATTTAAGTTTCATATGTGACATTTTCCTTACAGGAATTTCCCCAGATTCATACTGGATGGATTATTTTCTGTGTGTGTGTTCTTTCATGGTCAACATTCAAGTTGGTTAAACATTTTTAAATGGGCATTGAAGACTTGGATAAAAAGCAAAGAATATTCCCACCCAGTTGTCCTATATTTTATGATCCTAGGTTTTAATGTTGGACACATGCTGCATGAAGGCAGCTACAGAGAGCAGGTAAGATAAAAGCTAGTGGTGGTGCGGCAGCTCGCAGTATTGAATTCGGTCCTAGCCGTTTGTACTAAGTGAGGCACCTTAAAGATATCACGGCAGGAAATAATTTAAGAACTGTGTAGTCTGCCTGATAGCCTGCCGAAAAGGTCGCGCCAAGATGCCCGCAAAATACCTGTGGCAAAAATGTGAGTGAGTATCCAATGCACGAAGCCAAAAGAAAGAGGAAACAGGTAAAGTTACCAGTGCGCAAATCCACGACCCTGAAATTGATCATAACGTGTGCCGGGAAGAGGGCACGTCTTCCTTGCCTGGTGAGTGGCATCCTCAAGAGGTTAAATAGTCTGCTAAAATGCATGCCAGACAAGCTGTACAGCTGAAACTGTTTTCACAGGGATTCAAACCCACAATCTCACGTTCGGGTGAACACACAGGTTCCAATCCTGATCAATCTGTTCTGATTTTGCTTTTTACTGGTTTGCCAATATGTTAAACGTTTTGCCATACCAATGAATGATTTTATTAAAATTTGCTTTTACAGCAAAGATCAACTGTACGTTAGATCATATCACCAAACACAAGTTTGTCAACATAAAATGTACAAACTTCATATATATTTATTAAATTTATATTTTTTTTTGTTAATGTGCTAAAATAAATATTTGATATAAAGCTAGTATTTTATACTTTGGATACTTACAATCAATGTATTTTAAGCTATATTAAGTAAGTAATATTTTGCTGCCCAATATTAATAAACAGAATTTACTATTATTTTTAAATACCCTCTTTTATCGCATAATCATCGCACCCATATTTTAGGCCATCAAAATTGGGATAAAAAAAACTTCTCGCGTAAACTTCGCATGATGTTTTTGGTCCCGCTATTAGATGCAGAGCGCTTTGTGTAAGTATCTTTTCCGTATAAAACAATGTATATTAAAGTAGAAATCTAATATTTATTCCGACATTACAACTTACTAATTTAATTAACAGAAATACGAAGTTGTCTGAAATGTAAATTTTCTTTTAAAGACTTTTTAAACGTTATTTCCTTTATCTGATTGTCTGCATCGCCGCGGTGTACCAGTGTAGATATATTTTCCGTATAAAACAATGTATTTTAAAGTAGAAATCTAATATTTATTCAGACATTACCACTTACTAAATTAATTAACGGAAATACGAAGTTGTCTGACTTGTAAATTTTCTTTTAAAGACTTTTAAAACGTTATAACCTTAGAGCACGCACACGTAGTCGAATATCGATATCTCGCGCGCTCTTTATCAGGTGCTGAGTTAACTACATTTGATAGCCCGCACTCTTTCGTGGTAAGTGCATACTACGACGGTAGTTACGCGTTAGTTCACGTCACAGATGTAGTTTTTCTATTTAAAGTTGAAGAAAGGTTTTTGTTTAATGAATTATTAATATAAATTGTTTGGTGTGCTCTTGTATACTCCACCTTTTTTTAAATAAATGTACTTTCTATAAACGGGTTTAGTTTTTACGAATAACTTTACCTAAAAAAAAAATTTCTTCCGCATAATTGTCGCACCCCTACTTTTCAAACTTGATTTTAGAATAAAATGTGAGACGATTATGCGAGAAAACACTGTAATGTAAATGTATAAACATATTTTAAGAGGAATTTTAAAAATAACAAATAATTTTTGCTTCATTACAAATAAACAAATGGTTTTACAAGCTTTGTTTTTAAGAATTAGGAATCAAAATTAAAGACTCAAATCCCAAATTTGAGGATTGACTGTAGTCTCATCCTGCGTAGCGTAGAAACTGAACCAACTGACCCAGTAGTTCAAACAACCTTAGTTCATCATGAATGATTAGGGATGGTGATTTTTAGTTTTTGCGAAATAGATGCGAAAATATGCTAAATTATATTTTTTTCGCTATAAAATGCGAAATCTAGACTATTCCGAGATAAATGTAAAATCAAGGTAAAAAAACGTAGATTCGTCTTCACTCTACACAATTTATTTACCGATTGTATTTCGTTTCAGTTCAGTATCAAAAGAAACCATCATTTTATGGCATATTCTAGGCTTCTGCGAGCAGAAGATTTTCACTTCGAGTCGAGCTCGAGCGAGTTTGCTAAAATACTCGCGAGTATCGAGTCGAGTTCGAGTTTTTTTTTTTCAGTTTATTGCACATAAATTTACTGTGATGGAGTAATAAAATGTGAGAACTTTTGAGAAAAATATGGAAATAAAAAAAGAAACCATTATCATTGTTAGCCTACTAAATAGATAGACCTACATTAGAGGTCTGCGAGCCTAAGAATTTTACTTTGAGCCAAGCTCGAGCGAGCCTACTTGAAAGTTCTCGAAGCTTGAGCTTTTGTGATACAGTTACACTTTTGGGAAATTATTTTTACCTTAAACTTAGTAGGTATAATGTTTGAATAAAGTATTAAAATGAAGTGGGCTTATTAATTTTGGGTAACTATTTACAGAGTGCTTTTATAATTTGCACTGCTAGGAAAAAAAACATGTTTTCCATTGAATCTAACCTGTTTCCATTGGTTCATTAGTAACTGATATCATCCAACTAACATAACCACAGTTTACAAGTACGTATATGTTTGTGTAAATGTAACATAACTTTGGAATAATTTCATCCTTGTCAATTTTTCTGGAGTCCTTACTGAGCTTCAACTAACTGAGCACCAAAAATCATGTTGTTTGAAAAGTACATTCACATTGTTTCAACATTTCCACTTTTCGGCACAAAAATTCTGAGAGAGATTGTCATAGAGTATTAAATTCTGTTCTTCAATCTATCATGCAGAAAAATAATTTGTTCTGCACGTTCAGGAGTTAAATTAGCTCTACGATTGGAGATGGTGTTTACAGCAGATGAGAAGCATCTCTCGCTGGCAACCTGTGTGGCTGGAATGCTTTAGTAAAATTGTTGGTAAATATGTAGAGTCGCGGTATATGCGGAAAAAAAATGCTAAAATTCCGAAAATACTTTTATTCTATGCTCTTTCACTTCCTCTTTTCAAATCAACCGGCGGAGATAAGAAATTCCAAATACTTTAGGAATATCGAATTTTTTAATTTTCATCACAATACCTGGGTATTCATGCGGCGATCACCATTGTTTCTGGTTTACGAGTATCTATTATGTTTCTTATTGGACAATTTTGTCACGTGACAGTTCCGTGATTGGCCAGTATTCAAATGAACCAATACGTGATTATTTATTTATTTATTAATCCGTCGGAGGTATCGCGACGTAGGTGAACGACTACATCATTTCCTTCTAATGGCAAAGGAAATGTACCCGCCTCCAACTTAGGTGGGTTTTTAACGTTTCTAATTTTAAAGTCTTATTTTTTATTTTGATATTGTCCGGGTTTGTTAGGTCAGGTCAGTTACATTATAAATACTTTAAAACTAAAGAACCATTGAAATTAATTCACATTATTTTTTATGTCCGCTTAGTTTGAAAGTATTAATAATGTAACTGACCTGACCTAATCGACCATTTTATTTATTACGCATTCACGAACACACGGCAAAATAACAAAAATGGCGTCGGTCTAATGGTTGTACAGGTGTTGTATTGCAAAATTAAAAAATTCTATATCTCCTAAAGTATTTGGAATTTCTTATCTCCGCCGGTTGATTTGAAAAGAGGAAGTGAAAGAGCATAGAATAAAAGTATTTTCGGATTTTTAGCATTTTTTTTCGCATATACCGTTACTCTACATATTTACCAAATTGTTTAACCTCGAAATTAGTGTCAAATATCTGTAACTTGTCATTAAGTTTAATCAATTTAAAGTAATAAAAATAGAAGCATTTTACTTAATTCAATTTACACTTGCAAAAAAAACTTACGCACAATAAACCTACATGGAAATTAAAGTCTTTTTCAATGTCCTGTAGTCTGAAATATGTTTACTCATGTCATCAAATGTAGAGCTGTACTGAAGAAGCCGATTTTGCCAATATTTAGTTGAATCGGCATTTCTGCCAACTTCCAATACTCTTGTTAATTTTCGGCCGATATTACTGAAAAACGAAAGAGACTGCCATAACCTAAAAATCCACTAGTACCCTTTTCACTTTTCGTAGTAGTACTGCATTCTTTCAGATCGCATTATTTCTTAGCAACATGTGCCAACCGTACATATCAAGATTTAACATCCTTTTTTTTTAATATGTCCTAAATAAATACATTACCATCACGGTAAATACACATCTCGGTTATTACGGCAACTATAGTGCAAATGTGGTAACTATCATGCTTCTGCAGTAGTTATGGTATCCACAAAGAATCGTTAGTTCTTTTTATGGTAATTATCTTAAGATAACTATTGGAATTGTACTGTAGTTATGGTACATCATCCATATTTCTTCGTAATTTGTTGTTCATTTGTCTTTTCTTCATATTTATAATTACGTGCGCCATTACTGGCAGGAACTTTCATAAAAATTTTAAACGGGACTTTATATCATACATTTTATGGCGTAAATGATGAGACCCCGGACAATTTAAACGCTTTTTACAGTAAAATGCGGGAAATGTTTCCGCATAAAGCGGGAAATACTTCCGCATAAAGCAGGAAAGTGATACATTAAAACTATGCGGAAAATTATAGAAGTAAAAAAAATTCATCACGGAAATTCGTAAATCCCGGGTACGTAAAAATGATGTGTTCATGTATACGGTCGATCATGTTACATTATAAAGTAAAGGATAATAGTGTTGTAAGACTTTTATTCCCTTATAATGAGAGTCTTTTTTTTTCTATAGGTAGAGTGCAAGAAAAGCTCGCTCGAATTTCGAGTTGTTGAAAAGCCACGAGCTCGAGTTCGAGTATTACTAAAAAACTCGACTCGAAACTCGAATTTCGAGTACTCGCAGGTGTCTAGCATATTCTTATTGTCACGTCATTCACAACACTATTGTTCGTAAATATTGAATGAAGAAAAGGACCATCCGTGCATCGCGATTGTAAACAAAGCAAAGAACAACTAGCTGGAAGATTGTCCGTCATTTTGCAGAGTACAAGTTTTTAGGCCGCCATATTGCGACATCACTGCTTCGCCGCGCTAACAATTCCCATTTTCTGGCTGTATTTCACGTGAAACCGCGTTCTTGTGTAGTCTGTGGAAGGTGGTGTGTTTACAAATACGTGCATACTCGTGAATGTGTTGTATACTGTTATTTCTCGTGGTAAAAATGGGACGAAACATAATTTCATTCGCGATCACATACATGAATACAAAAGTGAACAGTTCTACGAAAGTGATACGGATATTTTAATGTGCAATTTATGTAATCACCGTCTGGAGTGGAAAAAAAAAAAGATTCACTTGAAAAGCACATTAAATCTGAGGGGCATCAGGCTGCAAAAAAAAGATTCACCGAGAAATCGGATGAAGAAAAAAAGTCGGTAAAACGGCAAGCAACGGTTTCTGGCACGATCAAAAAAAAGGGCTAAAATTGAAAATAACTAAAAAAAATAATTTAAAAACTAGTTTCAATAACATTATGGTAAATATGTAGTTGAGCAGTATTTGCAAAAAAAAATGTTAAAAATCCGAAAATACCTTTATTATATGCTCTTCAACTTTGGCCATGAACACGGATAAAAATATTTATTGTAATAATAAGTATTCAATTTATTGCACTCAAAAGTGCTAAATAGTTGTTTGGAAACCTCCCAAGATAGGCTATCTTTGTAGTTGTGCTAGATCTTTATTTCTGTGGTTGTTAATAATTAATATGTGTATTATTTAATGCTTTTTAAAAATATACTTTTCTTCAGTAATGTAAAATGAGAGAATTGGCTAAATCTTGTTTTTAAAAATGCTACAAAATGCTAAATTTCAAATTCAAAATGCTAAATGTTATTATTTTAAATGCTATAAATCACCATCTCTATGAATGATGCATGGTTATAGACATTAGACCTATGAAAACTTAGTGGATGTGCAAGTGGATATCTGCTTTGTTAAAACGCACATACCTGTAAATTTTCGAGAGCCATCCTTTAGGTGGTACGACAACACCATAAACTACCATGACCGGCTCGCTTATGAAGCATGCAACCTGTGACAAGAATAAACTATGTTAAAAATTTGATTAAGCAAAATTAAGTTGAGTTTTATGAAAACATAATGTTGATTAATCATTATTTTAAATGCATTAGATAAAGATTTTTAAACAGTGCAATTTTCAGTTTAATATTCTTTAATATCTTCTATTATCAGTATCACTGTTTACTTAGTAATGTTTGAATTCTTATTTCACCAAATTATTATGTAAGAAATATTTTTTTTTTAATTTTTTTTAACATTATAAGTCATATGCATAAAAACTGATTTAAAGTAGAACTTCAATGAAGTGAAACTGTTCTGTAATAAACATTTACCAACAGTACATTTAGGTAAAAATATTTTGGGCCACCCAGAGTTTAATGTTTTGAGTTAAGCCGAACTGAGCCCGACATTTTTGTAACAAAGTGTAACTGTTAGTTTTTTTTAAGGTTTGTAAATTCTTACTTTGTGTTGGTCTTGCATGGCTTTGTCAATGACTGACTTAGAATCTTGAACGTACTTCTCACAATGTTCAGGGTCGTCTTCACCATACGGTCCTCTGTAGACATCAGGACAGGGAACTACGTGCACCCACGGTTTCTTGCCTGCAAATTTGTTTGGTTATAAATATTCATGTTATTCTTATTTTAATATCATCACATAGTTTTCACACTTTTGTAGTTTACATGATGTATAATGAAAAGCAGTTTGTAACAATTTAAAGTTTGTTTTTTCCAATTCGTTAAAATTTTTGCTTTCATTAACATGGGAGTTGTAATTTTCAGAAATTGCATTTAAGATAAACTAAGTCTAATGTTTTTATGATGTGTTAATCACTAATATATTCTAGGTGTAAGACATGCTAATAAACTCTGAGTATTGCTTGAGTTTTATAAAAATTAATACTACTCAATTTAAACATGCATATACAATGAAACCTACACAAAACTAAGCAAAGCAAATGGAATCCACCTTTTTATTCTCGTCACACTTGTGAAGCTGACTGCATCATAAACTGGAGGCTTTGACCAGGGCCATCGAGAGAAACCACGGGCCTGGGGACAAATAATTTTGTTGGGCTCCCTCGTTATTTAATGTACAAATTTTAAAACCTCATAATTTACAAAAAAAAAAAAATCTGAAGATTGTAAACATTACTGTGGCCATGATTTGCACATGCCATATTACTTGTAAGGTCTCCTAAGAATTCTATTAACAATAGCCTTGTAATTTTTGTCCTATCAGGGTGAACCGAAGCATTAAAAAAAATCCTGAACCTCATCCAGGGCCCCGCCTTGTGTACGAGCTCCAAGGATGTTGCTCCGTCTACCCCTCCCTCTTGCCGGCCCTGGTTGTGACTGGGGAGTGTGCATTACGACAATCCAAACCTTTCCGGCAGCTGTGGTCTCAATTGCACATGTATAAAGCATTTGCAAAATTAAGGTGTCTTGTTGGTAGTCAATTTAATGACAGTTCAGAGAGATTAAATTTATGAATGTTAATTTTATTCAGGGTGACATTCTGTTCCAAATAAGAGTTTATAGCCAAATGTTTACAGTTTTTAGATTTATTACACTTAAACAACACATTTCACTTTTAAATAATAATTTGATTTAGTCCCTGGTTAATTATCGCTCAGCTCGAAAAACACATATGGTTGGACATTAATAAAAACTTATAAATTATTCTAAATTTATTCCTTTATCAACGAATATGTCCGGTGGTCGCTTCTAACACTCGGTACTACCAAGGAAACAGGATGTCCTTGGGACCGATGGATGTGGTCAATAAAATTTCAAATTCCAAATGAGTTTTTCAGCGGCGCAGCCCAGACCAGAGCTGTTAATTTGTTTTTACCTAAAAAAACACATTTTATTTTTTGAGCCGCTGACCAGCGGGACCTACTTGGCGAATTCCGAACAATGATTAGCCATACAAAGTAAAGTATAAAACACACACAGTAAGTACATACTGGGGACTTACCCGAAAGAAATACCTGCTTATCGGTTGTATAAATATTTTTCTTACAATAACTAAGGTATTTCATGGCTGGAAGTCTCTCTCATGATGCTGGCCTACCATCTGTCTGTCTCTAACACAGGATGCAATAAATATTGTCTAACACCTTGGCACCATGGTGTCCCATATCTGTTTTTTTTTTCTTTAACTGAAAATACTGTTTCATGTTCTAGAAATGTAACCAACTGTTACTAAATGTAAAAAAATTTTATATTAACATGATTTTCACATAAAACCTATGTACACCAAAATTAAGTCACTGCATTTAAAATATGTACAAAGTGACTATACAAAAAAAAAAAAAAGAATCACCTCTTAAAACCATTCAAAACATCTACAAGTGAAGTACACAATTGTCAAACTACCAGGGCATCACGACCTTGAACTATATAATCAGATGTCTTACTGTAGTACTAAAAAAAATATCACATCTTAAAAATTACTTTGAAAAGTTGGAGAGGAGACCACTGCCACAACATCCATTATCTTGTCTTGATGGAAGTAAACCAAGTTGTAAAATTTGACAACCATTGGCCAGTTTATTGATCAAAACAGTAGATTGTAGAGAGAGTTTGTAGCAAACCTGGGGGCTGCTTGGGGAACACTTTGGGGCTGATGTCCATGACCAGCTGTGATGCGCCGTGAAAGGAACCATCAACCACGACTATGCCGTTCCTCTGTGTGTAGCTCCTCGCGAGCTGCAGAGCCAAGTCATTTGCTTCAGTCCTGCAGCACAAACAAATAACTGTACACAACTGCTGTACATCACTTCACCTGTGTCATTTTATAGGTACCAGATAGGACTGCACTCTGTTCAGATCACAGTACGTCCAGCTTAAACAGAATTTGTCTTAAAATCCACATACTATAATTTTAGATTGGTAAAACTATAAAAAATACATGTGTTTTTCTTAAATATAACTTTTCCTACATTTTAATTTTAACAGTACGTATACCTAAGTCTTTAATATAAAAACATTTTTGCGGATATACATCATTGGTGGTTTTAACTGAATGTCATAAAGAAACCACAAGAATGAACAAAATAAACATTAACACACGGGAAATCAGCAGATGTCAAATGTTATACACATAGATAGTGCAAAGAGAATATTGTTGAAGGGATTTTTCGGAAAAAACATTGCAGCACATACAAACAGTGGACTGACAACAAGAACAGAACATATAGACGAACAACAATCTTGGACAGCACTTTGACAGACAAACCCAGGTCACATAGAGATGGGTACAGGGTGAGAGACCAGACAACATGGAAGATGCAAAGAGAGTGGAGGAGAACAGAAAGGGAGAAGCACTCGTTCCTGGTGGGGACAGGGTGGGAATGAAATGGGCTTGAGAAGAAGGTCTTTGTAGTGGCATTCCTGACACCTGGTGGAAGTCTAATTGCAGGTTATAAATGTAATCAGTAGTAAGTATATCATACTGCATGCCGCACAGCTTGTACTGAAAACACATCATCATCCTGCTCCAGAATAGGTTATCTGTAATGTAATAAGTAATTTCATTTATTTGACTAGATGGACTTATATTCAAAGTAATAGTGTAGCAACTCTGAAGGTGGTGCTAATTATTGTTTTTTTCATTAAATTTACATGGTGAAAGTCTTAAGCTTCGAGACATATATCACCAAAAAACCAGTTAGTGAAGTTTGCAATAAATTCAACTAATACTCTCAACTAGGTCTGGATGTCTAGCAAAAAATAATATTATGTAAATCTAAGTTGGAAAGTTAATGATGCTGCCATTTACGTACTACATTTAATGGCAGAACCACTTATATAGTATAAATCTTAATTTTACCAATAAACTTTGGTTGCAGGTTCATCAGTTAAAAATAATTTCAAAACATACCATGATGTATGTTCTAACCTCTAAAGTGATCTGCAAGCATGGTGACTTTGAAGTTGCAGTTTTGAACCATTCGCTTTTTAGAAAATTGTAAATAAACTATTTATGATACACTGGACATCTGGGTAATGTCTAACTGAAAAATATTCTACAAACACTGCAAATATTGTCACTAAAATAAAATTATTTAGCTCAAATAATTTAGGTAGGTTAACCCTTATTTCTCATACATTTTTGTGACGCAGAAGAAAAATGTGGTATTTAAGGATGGATTATTATTATTAAAATAAATGTCAAAGTAGCTAAAAATGTCGTCTTGTACTACTATTTACCCCACCGTTCTAAGTGTGTGTGTATATATATATGTATGTGTGTGTGTGTCTATATATATATATACATACATATACAGGGGCGGAGCCAGGGGGGGTTTTTAGGGGTTCAAAACCCCCCCCCCCCAGCACCAAATCTTTAATTAATTTCTTATTCATAACTCAAACAAATTTCATATTAAAATTAATAAAATTTTTACTATTACAATATTTAAATTTAAGTACCGAAAAATGCTAAAATAGCACTATTTTACACCTTAAAATCCAAATTTTCCCGGGGGAGGACCCCCGGATCCCCCGCTTTAATACGGGGGGGGGGGGGGGGGCATGCTTCTTAACACCCCCCATACACAAATCCTGGCAACGCCACTATATATATATATATATATATATATATATATATATATATATATATAATAAAATTTAAAAGGAAATACTTTGATGCCTGACAGGTGTGCAAAACTCACAACACTCAGTTTAAAACAGCTGCCAGACTGACTAATGATGTAAACGTAAATGAAGGTATTACAAAGAAAATATTAAACTAATAATTAAACTCAAACTGCTCCAGATGTCACTTAAAGTACTAACAATGCTGAACAAACAATGTGTGGCATCAAACACCACAAAAAAAAAATGTGGTCGCAACTTTATTTGTGAGGAAATATCTTCTCATTAAACATAACTTATTAATTAAAGCAAATTTTACTTTAGACAACACAGTTCACATAATTAAGCACATAAAGTGTGAGGAATGCATTCCAATAATGGAAGTCACCACGCCACAAGACAAGCTGCCGGAAACAATTTGTCCCATGCTACAATAGGCAATTGCCAACCACTTTATTATCCATCACCCTGCCGTAAAGACCTCTGGTGAATCGTGACTACCTCGTGTCACCATGCTCAATCATTCATCATAGCTTCATCATAGTGCAAAACATACTGTAACTCTGGTTGGCAACTTCAGTGCAATGTCTTGTGCACTTACCCAGACGTAGTGAAGAAACAAACATCGAAATTTGGTGGCAGTGTGTTCAGCAATTTGGCACTAAACTCTCTCTGCGCTGAGTCATCAATCTCAGACTCCAAGATGCATGTGTTCAATGTGCCCATCTGGGAGGTGGCCGCTTGCACCACAGCTGGGTGACAGTGGCCAACTATAAAAGAAAAAAAAGCAGAGGGTTAACTTAATGAAACTCAAGTACATATTTTTCTTCAGTGGAGCCTAAGTCCTCAACACACAATCATTCCGAATTAAGTCGGCAAGTGTGAGCAAAGATGTTGTACTGATCAGCTGGAACTGATAGACTGACGAACTGATGGTTCCATCAAATCGGACTGTGGGCTCAAGAACCCTCAGTCCGAACTGCCGTGTGTGGGAACAGCGTCTCGCCAGTCCAAACTGTCAGTACATCAGCTGAGTGTCGTGGCAGACATGTTTGTTTATATTCTTTGGTGTTTTTTTTATAACGTAAAGGGCAACTGAAATTACACCATCCAAAGTTTTATCCATGTTCCGTGATGAAACTGTACATCCAATCGCAACAGCAACCACAAGACTGATTGTGTGTGGGGAAGGCTTCCGTTCGGTCTGAACTGAGCACCTGGACTGATTGTGTGTGCTGCGGGCCTCAGTTCAATACAAACTGTGTCAGTTTGGGCTGAGCAGTCCGAACTGGGAGCTGGACCTATCATGAATAGGGCCCTTTAAACTTTCAGAAAATTTAAACTTTAACGGTAGCTGTATGAATATTTCAAAAGAATATAAACTTTACTTGTAAGTAAAGCATGAATGAAAAGCAGACTAATGTCAGGTAACTGAGATCCACGTCAAGAATTGCAGGGTACATCAGACTGAATAAGAAAAAATAAATAAAAACAATGTCTTTTAAGAACTTTGCTTCAATATTGGTGGGTTGTATATGACTTATTGAGTTATCCTAATTTTAGACTTCTTCCCTTTGAAAATTAACTTTTTTTTTACCAGGTAAACCTATAAATAAATCAATGTATATAAAAGCCTTCACTGTCTCCTTAGAAAGGCAAAGGTGTAGTAATATAATGTACCACTCAGTAATGTATTAAGTTACCAACTCGGTGGTCATACATTTGAGTCATGCCATAAGAAATCCAACTTGTGATCCTCGCCATATAAGCACAATGTGTTAACGATCACAGCATCGACCATGAGGAACCAGGCTGTTTAAGAAATAGGTTAAAGTTTATTTTCATGTTTCCATTATGTTCATGGTTCAGCAATCTTCACTGTTTGCTCCACTGTGGAAATTTAAGCAGTCATTTACAGATCTACATTATATGGTCATTTCAGATTAAGAGGCAATTTTTATTATTTTTTAAGTTAAACTTCTTTATTAACTGGTGGGGTATGTTGAGATTAGAGCGTAACAATAGGGGAGAAGACATTAGAACCAATTTTATAGTTAGACTTTGCCATGTTATAGTTGTGAGCCTACAGTGTCAACCATCATTGTTCACTTTATTGAAGGCAAATTTACTCGCCGAAAACACAGATGGCTTCAATGAGCGTTTTGTTTAACGTTTAATTGTGATCCCCCATGTGGCAAAAACTTCTGCCGATGGTAATAGGCAATTTGAAATGATTGGATGTGTTTGTAAAGGGAAAAGCTGGCCTCTACATTCACCTGACATAACGCCATGCAAATTTTTCTTTAGGGGCTTTATAAAAAATTGTGTCAACGTTCCACCGCTACATAATGATTTACCAGGGTTGATACACAGAAATGAAGAGGCTATTGCTTCCATTACTCCAGACTTACTAAGTCTGAGAAGAATTGGACTTTAGGTTGGATATGTGCCGTATAACTAAAGTTTAACATATTGAACATTTATAGGAAAAAACTAGGTTACTTTGCCTTCAATCTTAAAAGATTTGTTGTAAATAGTCTAAATTAAATGGTTATAATATACCATTGAAACTGGGACATTCTTTTATGGACACCC
The DNA here is from genome assembly GCF_032445375.1 of Bacillus rossius redtenbacheri. Taxonomy (NCBI): domain Eukaryota; kingdom Metazoa; phylum Arthropoda; class Insecta; order Phasmatodea; family Bacillidae; genus Bacillus; species Bacillus rossius. Next base: position 52,678,374 of record NC_086335.1, read on the forward strand.
TGTATTTGCGCACCCAGCAAATTGCCTTTCCTTCAATCTTGTGTACGAACACACTACTGCGATACAAATGGCCCTACTTTGTGGAGGTCAGATAAATTATGTAGAGCTACTTCCTCTGTGTAAAAATCCAGTGCTTAGACAAAAATCAGTTGACATGTGTTATTACATTACCACTAGACCACAGTTAGGTATTTGCTTGAAAGTCATGGGTATGGATATACTTGTAATGGGTAAATTATAAATAACATATAACAATGCAGTAGCAATTTTAATTGTTTATTAATGGAAATATCTCAGGTTTATTCTTAATAATAATACTTATTTATTACTTTTCAAAATTCCTAACAATTGGTTGGCACTGCAGAACACATAAAAATATCAAATGACTGGAGTGACAATGTGCACATTCTTTTACTAAGCAAATGTCTTTTAATTCGGGTAGTAAAATATTTTACACAGGTTCAGTTCATAAATTAGGGTTCTTAAAAGTTTTTACCTCGGCTAGAAAAAATTGAATTAGGTCGGTAGAGCTCTGAGGCTCTCGCTCATCAGACCACTGGGTGATGATAGTTGTGTGAAAAAATAAATATATCAAATTATATTCTCGTAGTTAACATTACTTTAGTCCAGTTTATCAATGTTTATTTTATATTTAGGCCGCGACGTGACGATGTGTAGGTGAGAGACGTGATGATTGACATAGAAATGGGGTAACTGATTCTTACATTACTTACTCACGTATTATTTCACTCCTAATTACTTTATCTTTTAGATAAATACATACAGATACATGCTTGTTTACTTCCTAACAATGCAATTATATCATCCCTTGGTGCGGATGCCTATCTTTTCCTAGCTATTTTGCAGGATAATTTTACGTCGACGTCTTGTAGGAGTTCTCTCTTAAGCAGGCCATTACATTCCTCAAAAACTTATTGAATTAAGTCATTTTAACAATGAGTAACGGATTTTAAATTACGGCTTGTGATTGGCCGAAAGCTAAAAAGTTACATTATTTAACGTCAAACTCATAAAAACCGCGCGCAACAATAGCGCGGAACACAAAATCTTTCATTAATTTTAAATAAACAATTACTGAAACAACATTTTTCATTAAGTAATAACGGCGTCAAATTAACCGTTTACCGTCAAAAGTCAATACCTCCTTAGAGGGGTCTTTGCAATTGTTCATTTCAAACGTTCATTTAAGTCCATAGAACATCAATTACATAGATATATACTTTTTAAAATAAATACAGTTTTCAAATAATAAAACTATTTGCGTAGAGCAAATAAATCAATTAACATAAATAATTACTTAATCTGGGCAAAAACATTAAATGTTACGGTACACTTGGTAATTTTAATTTTAACGCTTATGGTGGCCATGCACCCATTTTTTTACTCACCATTATTCGTCCTTGAAGCGCAGTCCAGGTACTCGAAACCACAGTCGTCGACCAAGTACTGGGCCCTGGAGCTCACGATCTTCAGAGGGTCCTGTGCGAAGTGTAGCTCACAAGAGTCTCTGAAACAAAATTAATAAATCAATGTATTATTACTTTTCTTTTATTTGAAATCGTTAGAATGCAACTCATCACTCTGTATCAATGAAATTTAATATCGTATCAACACGACAATCCATTCTACACAATGGCAGGAGTTTAGGTACGCTTTTGTTTTGCACCTAAAGTGGTCATATTTACTTTTCAATGACATATTATTCCTAAGACATTTATCCGCAAAAATGAATTTCCATTGTACTAAGAATAATTTTCAATTTCTTATAAGAAGCCTCCAAATACGAATAACTTTAATTTTTTTTTTTTTTTCAGGAAATTATTATTCAACACATTTTGCTTTTGCTTATGTTCTGCCAAAATTATGCGTTTAAAATTGCCTCTGTGGTTAAGTTTTGTTCAGAAAAAATCTGTGAGGTGAAATATATTTTGTATTTTAACCGTAAAACCTTTTGTAGCAATAAGCGCCCAAAATGTTTGTTAAAATGGATTGTATAGGTACTACTATCAGCTTGCTAAGGGTGGAGCATTCTTAAATTATGTTGCTCTTTTTAACCCCAACAAGCAAATAATTTTTTAACATATATGGTAATATTTTATTCAATAGACGTCTACTGACTTAAATACATGCATCCATATATAGCTAGGAATTACGTAATTAGTTATCAAAAACGAATTTTGTGAGGCATTTTGTTCAACCATACACATCATTCAGTGATATTTTTTTTTGTGCAGGATTCCGATGTCGAGTTTGTTTTTCTGTAGTGTCCATGTGACTTAGGAATTAATTCAATATTTAAACAATAAAATTGTTTTCTTGCAAGAAACCATTGCGGAAACGGAGACGAATCACGTAAACGGAGAAGGATCGCCCGGAACATTTCACCATCGCGTCTGCTGCTTTCACAGTGCACGAAAATGTAACAAATGGCCACAAATGAGATTACATTTCCAGGTTACTTAATATTAATTTAAATAAAAATATATTTTTTTTTTCGAGATCATAACATGGGCAGAATTTGCATATCTAATGAAAATAGATCACAGAGAATAATATACCGAACACTATATATTCTTGTTCTTGAAACAATTTGTAACGTATTTAAAACATAAACAAACATGGCTACCACCGCAGCCAAGTAGGTAACTTACCTACTCGGCTTCTATTCGTCGCACGGAGCTCCCGTACGGGTCCGTCTCCGTTGGTGTGCCATTGTAGAAACACTGTTCCGTGAGATCAGTCTCCGTTTCCGTGTCATTGTAGGAGTTGTGCGACCGGCAGAAAGCTCGAAAGTGAACGTTGTGCGTAGGTAGACGAAAACAAGTCAACCTGCATACACCTATTTTCTGTTTCTAATCGTCGCCCTTACCCTAACGGCCTGATTTAAAGTCGACAGATGCTTAATATGAACGTGTATCGCCATTTACACATTACATTTCTTTAATTTTATTAAAAACACACATACAGTTAAATAAAATACTTCTGTGGGTGAATTATGGTGGGGGGGGGGGGGGGTGAAAGAGAACGAAATGAAATATGTAATTATTGTAGGGATGTGGGATGTGCCCCCTCCCCTTCCCCCTCACCAATTGGGATGCTCTTGGTCTATATGTTACCCAAGAAATGTGAACGTGAACAGGCTTCCTGCACGATGGCGCCAAATCATCACAGTGGCGTCCTGGTGAACTACTAAACTACTAAATCCTTGTAGAACTATGCGACGTACCTACTATTCGCTAGCGTGCGTACTGTCAGAGAGTCAAGCAAGCAATGCTTCAGCATATTATTTACACTTAGGTGTTTGAATTGCATCGTTATTGAAGATAAATGCTTTATTTTCGCAACAAAGCCAAAACAAATATGGTGGGGAGGGGTCTTTATGTAATTATATTGTGTTTGATATGACGTGATCACACACAACGCACTCCTTCCATTTTGCAGTAGAAATGAAAGTAATAGGGTTCAATGACAATGTGTTATATCTCGGGGAATGAGCTAAACACGTATTTGTCTAAAAATAGGATTGTAACAGTTATTGTTAAAATTAACTTTTTATATAGATTTCGATATTGCCGTAACAATTGTGAGTCATTTAAAAAGTTTTTAAGAGAATTTAAAGCTTTCATTTTAATAGTACATTATATGGTTATATTGTTTTACAAAAAGGTACAAAGAAATACATAAATAAAAATATTGTAATATAATTAGAATATTTATCCAAAATCAGTTTAAGAAAATCACTATCGTTACACCATATTGAGAATTTTTTTTAAGTAACGCTAAAAAATCATGTAATATATTAATAATTAAATTGGTGCCAAACACAAAACATAAATCATACATTAATACGTCGTACAGTTCCTTCGTTTTCCTTATTTTCGCTTTAGATTATCGTAGCATTATAATCCACTACCCACAATGGCTCTAAAAAATATATAGTTGTAAACAATTAAAGTAGCTCCCTCATTACAACTCTGTGGTATTTTGTTACATTTCAAGGCTGAAGGCAACGGTTACATTACCAAGGAAATTGGAGGACTCCCAGTTTGTAAACATTTGTTTTGTATCTGTGTAGAGTAACGTAATTTTAATAGCAGTAAAACAAGTTAGCCTTGGAAACGCGTTGGCTGTTCATCCATATTAACCAACTAGTATATTCAATGTGTTGGTCAATGAAATACATACCACACCTTAATGTTGCACGCTGTATCTAATTACTACAAATTTTTGCAAATTAGTCACCATAATGCTTACACACAAAAAAACTGCTAACACTATATTATTTTTCCATTAAAAAAGCATATTCTAATTTTAACACAGCTAAGCAAAATCAATGCGTTTTAAATCATTTGGTTGAAGTCCTATAAGGCTAACGCCCTTTGTGGCTAACGTCCCCTTTGGTTAACGACCACTTGTTTACGTTCTCTTTGGTTAACGTCTTCTTTGTTTAACGTCCTAATTGGTTAAAGTGCTCTCATGCTAACTCCATCAAAGGATAACTTCCTTTATAGTTAATGCCGTCTGGCTATGGTAAATGTCCCCGGTGATTTTACGTCCCCGGTGGTTTTACGTCCCCTGTGGTTTTACGTCCCCTGTGGTTTTACGTCCCCTGTGGTTTTACGTCCCCTGTGGTTTTACGTCCCCTGTGGTTTTACGTCCCCTATGGTTTACGTCTTTTTTGATTTACAACCCCTTTGGATGACGTCCCCTTTGGTTGACGTCCCCTTTGGTTGACGTCCCCTTTGGTTGACGTCCCCTTTGGTTGACGTCCCCTTTGGTTGACGTCCCCTTTGGTTGACGTCCCCTTTGGTTGACGTCCCCTTTGGTTGACGTCCCCTTTGGTTGACGTCCCCTTTGGTTGACGTCCCCTTTGGTTGACGTCCCCTTTGGTTGACGTCCCCTTTGGTTGACGTCTCCTTTGGTTGACGTCTCCTTTGGTTGACGTCCCCTTTGGTTGACGTCCCCTTTGGTTGACGTTACCTTTGGTTGACGTTCCATTTGGTTGACGTTCCCTTTGGTTGACGTCCCCTTTGGTATTCGTCATTTTTGTTTTTCATCCTCTTACTTTTCCTATCTCATTTTCTATTTCTTGTTTGTTCACTCATTTCCTCTTCATTTCCTTATCTCTTTCTTGTACGTGATTTTCCTTCTCATAATGCTCTGCCCAACTCTTGATTGTATCGATAATCTTACCTTCTCTCTGATAGCTCTGCACTGTTACTATGGTGAAATATATATTTTATAATTAGAAAATGTTCAAATGTGTGTGATCAACGCCATATGTCAGTGAGGAGGGCCTCGCCTCTAACTAATGCCAGCTCTTGGCTCCATGTCCACCCCGAGAGAGCCAGTTGGGTTCCGAAAGTCTTTGCGCTCGCGAGACAATATCTTCGTAGTTGAATAGTCGCCTAACGACCAGGAAAGTTACACCTGAGTCAGTCTGCAGGCGGGCTCGAGGAGGTGAATCGAGGGGGAAGGGGAGTGACTGGTTGGCCTTCTGTGTGCTGTGACGTTAATCCGCGGGCGCGTTTTGCCCGGTCGACCTTGGTTCTCCACGTGCATGGGCTTATGGGTAAGCATGGCTTCATAAACTTCGCAAGAACGCAACAAACGCAAGAAAGATACGACAGTTAATAAAACACGTAAGTCGCACGTCATTACCAACCCTACAAATTTTAACATTAAAACTGCTGAAAAAAATTGTTATCTTGTTTCTTTTTCATTAATATTTTTTTTTTCATTTAAAGGTGAGAAATTATTAATAATTTCAATTATGATTTTCACTGTGGGTTAGTTTTAAAAGCAAAAACATGAAGCGAATGTTGAAAAAATATCGCAGTCTTCAATACACACGACGTCTGCATCTTTTAAGTTTTCGGAACGCCTCACTTCTAATACAGAAGGCGGAAACCCAAGCAGAAACACAAGAAGTTGATAGTTTTATGATGCTTGCTTCGTGTTATTTGCGTTTCGTGTGATTTGTAAACGGATGTTTGGAAACATTGTTATTTAACTTTTTTGCGTCTTGAGTTTCTGCGTGGTTCATGAACCCGGCCATGGACGTGACAGTCTGACGGGAATTACAAATAATAATAATAATGATAATAATAACACTTGTGGCTCGTCCTTTCACGAAAGTCTGCACCCGTGGTTCTGTAACTATCCTTGCAACTATTTGACACAAAAAATTACGATCATCCTTTAAGATGTACTTCTTCAGGATTCTTTCGAAGAGGCGCCCGGAAATTATTTTATAGTTTGCATGAACATGAAATAGAGAAATCCTCGTGAAATGTTTCGAAAGTAAAATACTTAAGAGCGTATGTTCAATTCCAGGTCAGTGTGTTGTTATTGCGTTACACACGGTTACACTTGCCAAACTTTTTGAGTGGCTGAACTTTCACAAAATAAAACAAAAAGTATACATCGCATACTTTTGCTTAATTAGCTGGCATAATTACATTTTAAACGGTTTTGTGCAGTATGGACAAGAATCATGAAATAAAAAATGGAACTGTTTCGATTTAAAGTCAATTTTTACTGGTTGCTAAGAGATATGGTTTAGTTTCTTTCTGCAAAAAATAAATCTACTTAATTCTTCAGAATTTTTATGATTTTAAAAGGCTAAATAAAATAAAATTTTCTAGAAAAAAAAATTTAAACCATACCACGCAGTAGCCACTAGCATTGCCTTCAACCAAAAGATGTTTAGTTATTTATTCCATTGCATTTGGTTATCCTATACATACTGCGCGAAAATGTTAAAAATTCAACTTTCCCAACTAATTATGCAAAAATTATGCACTATATAGCTCGATTCGACTGTGGCTCTCTCTAATGCTCATCTTTTACGACGCACCTCTGTCCCATCACACTGTCTCACACTACTCACTCGTCCGTCACATTTCCCAGCATTCAAACCCCGCCCGGGATTGAACCCCCATCTCTGTTTTGGCAGCGAGTGATATGATCACTTATATGAATGCCCCGTTCCAGGTCATTGTTGTATTTTTACATTTAACACGGTTCAACTTCTAGACTTTTTAAACTTCAAATATATATATATATATATATATATGATCACTTATATGAATGCCCCGTTCCAGGTCATTGTTGTATTTTTACATTTAACACGGTTCAACTTCTAGACTTTTTAAACTTCAAATATATATATATATATATATATATATATATATATTTGAAGTTTAAAAAGTCTAGAAGTTGAACCGTGTTAAATGTAAAAATACAACAATGACCTGGAACGGGGCATTCATATAAGTGATCATATCACTCGCTGCCAAAACAGAGATGGGGGTTCAATCCCGGGCGGGGTTTGAATGCTGGGAAATGTGACGGACGAGTGAGTAGTGTGAGACAGTGTGATGGGACAGAGGTGCGTCGTAAAAGATGAGCATTAGAGAGAGCCACAGTCGAATCGAGCTCCAGTGGGGAGAGTAAACAGTGGACCTAATCAAGCGCGATTAAATTGTGGACAATCATTAGACTGTTGTAACTTAATAACAAGTGCAATTATTGGTTAGTAAATAAACCTTGTTGATTAATTTGGGCTATCCTCTTCGAACCAGTAATTACCACATGTAGGCCTAATTATATAATGCTCTATCTCCTCAATAGTTGGCCCTACACTAAATATAAGAACCAATATTGTAGGAAAAATACTTATATTTGATATTTTATTGTTCCATATGTCTCTTTTCGTCATACAACCAACAGTTTTGGAGAAAAAGTGAGAGCTGATTTGGTCCCTTAATGATGGGGCACCGGTTCCATCTGAAGAGATTTTAAAACCATTCACGATGTTTTGATCATGAATTTTGCCGAAAGTCTTGCTGCTATCACAATGTGAATGATTCATATCGCAAAATATCGTACTCGAAGACGATCTCATAAACCTTCTTACTGCCGAAGGGAAAGAAGCTAAATTTATGATGCTGCTTCTCAAACGCTATTTTAAAGCGTGCCTCCTCAAGTCACAAATATACGTTGCCGTTTCTATAAATACAGCCAAAAACACAGCACTGCACTCTTTCTGGGCTTCGAATTCAAGCTGGTAACTCTCGTGGCTGACGGTTAAAGAACCCCGTTGCTCGAATGTCTGTGATAAAGGTAGGCCCTACACATGGGTAATTACGTCACACCCTTGTTCACACATGGCTTCACTTTCAATATTTGATTTTGATTTTTTTTTCTTCTTCTCAAGTAATAATTTATGTAGAAATGTCTCTAAAATGTGTCCAGCTATGGGGAAACAGAAAATTAACTTCATACAAAGTGACCATGAAGCAATGAAGCGATAAGGTATAAACACTTGTGGCAGGCTTCAGAATTGAGGAATTACAATAGAAAAAAATATATATTTAGAACAGATTCAAATGCTTCGTAACGTGCATCGGTACAGAACGTACAAATAGAGTTGGTTGACCAAATATATCGCCGAAACACCCAGCTTAAAAAATCATTACTTATAACTTAGAAATACATATTGCCGAACCACGTAACTTAGTAAAGCAAAACTTTTAACTTAAAAGAATCAAAACTTATAAACACGCAACTCCGAACTGCCGTAACTTAAAACTATCAAAAGCTAGAACCACATAACCTAAAACAGGCATGACTTAGGAAATATATATTGTGTATAAATATAACAGGTTACTTCGCGCGGGTAGAAAGCGCATGTTCACAATCACGCGACATCTTGCCGCCGCGTAATGGCGGACCCAGGATCGAGCCCCCTCCCACAGCCGATCGTCTCGTGTCGTACGTGACTGGATGGCGGGGTTTTTTTAAATCCCCGCGTCAGAGGTCTCCTTCACCCATTGTCCTCGTCCGGTTCTAGGTGAGCGGGTCCTTGAAACTTCCAGCGCTCGCTCGCGTCGAAGGAGAGCAACATCTCCAGCAGTACGGCCACACGGCACAACTGAACTAGCCCACGTGAATAATATTTACTTCATTGGGAAGAACGAAGAAAGTGCTTGTCCGGTTACACGTAAATCGATTGTTTGCAGCGCGAATCGATCGCAGTGTTGTGTGTTTATGTTTCAGTTTTTTTATTAAGACGTATCTTTAATAGCATGCTTAATTCCATCACACCAAACAATTATTTCGTTTTGCTATTTACTTACATAAAACGAATCCATTGATATTTGAGTCCTGCATATTTAATAAACTGTTTATTTTTCTGTTGCTGCACGACTCACGTGATTTATTGACGTTAGACCAGTCAATCACAAGCAATGATAGAAGATGTAATGACTAGCTAATATTTGGTCATGATCGCTCTCTTTCCATTACATGCTTTATCACACACTGGAAAGAAAAAATAAAAAGAAATGGCTGGCAATCTGTATTAACAAAATTAATACTTTATATATCTAAAGTGCCACAGGAGTGGGCCACGTCTTGAGTAAAACCTCTAAGGGCTGTCGCGTCACTCAAGCATAGTTCTCTGTACATCCTCGTGTTTATGGTCTGCTGCATACTGTCAGTAAAATGGGTCGTAAAAGGAATACAACCACGTTCCACTGATGATATTCCATTATGAAAAGGTTGTCAGAAAAATGTAATTCCCATGTCTGATATTATGTTTTCCTTCACTGTACATACATTCGCACATAACTAACACCCTCAGTTTTTTTCCACAATACCATATTTTCTATATAAAATAATATTCCTCAAACTCTAAACCTCTTGACACATTGACACTGTTAATGGTTCACCATTCAGCCTTCGCCGTAGAAAGTTTAATTTTCCTCCATTTTGTATTCAGCTTTCCGCAAACTGGCTACTATCACCAAACCCTATTAAAAATTATTAATAATAGCAATGCCGATTTTTTAAAATATATATATGTATATTATCGAATAAAATTTTAGAAACAGATTTTTTTTTTCCAAATGAAAATTCACACTATAATTCACTTAATTGAAACTCATTACCAATTCCTTCGATCTTTAGTGAGAAAAAAAATGATGCTTTTGTGTTGTTAAACCTGTTATATGTTAATGAATTTATATCAAATATATTGAAATAGTGGGTTCTTCTTCCAAAACAGAAACTTTTGTTACCTATAGCACCTCCCTGTAATTGTTCATTGTTGAGTTAGGGCGGTTTTTTGGCTTCATCTAAGATGGCGGGCGTTTATTCATAACTTAAGGGTGTTCCCCATGCAGGATTTCATTACATGAGATTTTTTGGGGGAAGTACAGGTGGACATAAAAAACGTATTTCAGGAGGAATTACGTTTTTTAATAATTTTTTTCCGAGCCAAATTTAAGTCTAAATTGCCTTTACTATCAGTACTTCTCATAAAACAAATATGATGTAACTTCCAAAATGATAGGTACCTTTTCTGCCTGATATTAAAAAAAAGTATTTTATTTTAAGTTTATTTATTTTGGTTTAGTAATGATGCAATTAATAATACTTTTAAAAATATCCTGGTATGGCACGTGTCAGAATAATAAAGGAGCGTCACTGTATGTCGTTCCAAATAACTTGGAAAACCAGTTTAACCTGAATGAGAAACTTCCCGACTGGTACATGTCCACAATAGGTACATGTTACCAGTTCTGAGTGAAAAATATTCCAATGAAGTAGTTCAAAGTGTCCGGTAACAACTGTCAAAACGTGAAAATTTATACATTCAGTACCTACTAGTGTATTTTTACATTTTTCGACATGTAATTCGGAAAACACAGAGTTTGTGTACTTTTACACTTTACTTGTGTTAAGTTCCCATTATGTGATGTAATTTTATACCAAATGTAGGTTTACATTGTAAAAACTCAACAATCAACATTGGTGTAAAACTACAATCTGCGCGTCAATTAACGAGTCTTCTGATATTTTACACCAACAATGTTCTTGTAAAAGTACCCGAACATTAAGTAAAATAACACATTGTGTTGTGATAATAATACCCAACACGGTTTGCGTAATTTTACACAAAAATGCATATTTAAACACTATCAAGAAGTGCACATTCACTCCATTGTATTCCGGTGTGCCTGGAAGGCAACATTCCTTTACCCACTGCATCGTGCAATTTTAAAGCTAATGTATGTAATATTCTTTAAATTGAACATTGATAAAAAATAGTTGCTATATAAATCAACGATTTTCTAATGATTTTACACCCTAAATGTACAAAAAAATTACACTAACATGAAGTAAAATAACACTATGTAATGTGATAATAATACACCAACCTGGAGTGAATAATTTTACATAAGGGATCGTCCATTAATCACGTGAGGCTCGAAAAGGGGGGGGGGGGGGGGTCGGAAAAAATCACGAAATATCACAAGGGGGGAGGGAAGGGGGGTGTAGAGAGATATCACGTGTATTTTTTTTTCACCCGATTTCTACTAAACCGAAAAGCTATGCGTGACCTTGACTCGCCGTAGCCAGGCAACAATATCCCCGCCCGCTAGTAAGACTGTGATTTTGGCGCCGAATACATGCGTAAATCACATATTAGCCTTTCCTTTATTATTTTTATGCCAGTGAGAATAAATCTGCAACCTAAATGTGTGTCTGGATATTTTTATCACTGTGCTTAATTTTCCAGAATTAAATTAGATTATACCTATATTTAAAGATAATATTCCGAAATTTTTAAAAATATTTTGCACCAAAAAATACACGTGATTTATTGAGGGGGGGGGGGGGGGGGTTAAAAATTTGCTAAAAAAAACATCACGTGATTAATGGACGACCCCTAAGTAGTAGGCATTAAAAAAACTATCAACAAGTGTTAATTTTCTTACTTGTATCCCCATGTGCCTTCAATGAAAAAAAAGAAGTGATTTTTCACCTTCGAATTAGGTGTATTTTTACACGTAAGTATGGGTAGGTAATGAAAATCATTTAAATTTAATCCGCAGTTTACAAGACTAAAATATGCTACCAATCATAACTTTAAAAAACATCGTCTGTGTATTTTTACACATAGGTAGGTGTAAAATTAAAACTTTTTTGTTGTGTATAAAATTAATAAAATATTTTGACGCATTCAGTAAAAATACATTTGCAATGTAGTTGTTACTTTACATGCTTGATCTTGTAAAATTACTCATTACCATTAGTCACTGAGAAATTTCTCCATTATTGAAGTAAAATGACACTGAACTTGGTGAACAATTACTTTTGTATAATATTAATAGCTGGAACTAAATAAAGTGACACTAGCGCCCCTGGTAGCTGATTTTGTAAATTAAAATATTGCTAGTGGAACGAAAGTGATTAAAAGAAGAAGTCGAAGACCCCACACCATGGCTTCCTAGGGACCTGTCTACAATTTGAACACATTATCATAGTTTATTTACCTTATTCAATTCGATATTTACCTACTTATTACGCAGCGTAATGGCGAAGGTCATTGATCTCGGAGAACGAGTCGAACATCTGTGATCATGGTTCGAGCCCGTGCCACTCGAGATGTTGTGGGGGTATCTACCAGAAGCCATGCTAGTGACACCTCGTTACAGAACCTTCCTTGGTGTCAATGAGAGTGTAAAATTGGTTTAATTTTATTTGATAAATTATATAAGTATAAACACCTATAGAACATCGTAATTTTACAGACAAATATTACACAAACATGCACAGCATAAGTGCATGGACAATGTACTACGTGTAAATTTACATTTTATTTTAAATTAGGAATATTACGCATACAGTGTAAAAGTTATTATTGTTAAATTAACAGTCAGTAATGGTAAAATTAAACCTCTAACTTATTGGTGTTACTTCACAACAAAACTGTGTATTTATATATAACCTGTGTAGATCAAAATACACCTGTATTAGTGGAGACACAGCTGTAACCTACATATGTGTAAAATTGCACTTTTTATACAGCATGACCTAAGATTGTCAACTGTATGTAACGTTCGCAGCTGTGTTTGATACTCTGAAAGGGCATAATTTAAGTTGGAGAAAAAATCAGGGAAGTACTCCAACTACTACGGCTATGTTCAAATTGCACGAAGCTTTGAGAAAACTATTTTCTTGTTATTTATTTCGAAGTAAGCACAGAGCGAGGAACCAGAACGGGTAAACGGGCTGATGATCCGTGGACCACAACTCAAATGCGAGAGATCGTAGAGTAGAAGAAGGTAACCGCGTTCTTAAAATGCCGTATCTATCTCCCAGCTTGTTCCGTATTAGAGTGGAAACTACGCCCATGAAACACCGTTGTTCCAACGACCACGTCAGTCGCTGTTCGATAGTTGAAGCGCCCGAGAATGTCTGAAATGTTTGGTTTGTTCGTGTGAGTTCGGCACCAAGGAGTGGCTGTCAGCTCTAAAGTTGAAGTCACTCAGGCTAGCGACAGGTTTGCAAAACAAAATTAGCCTTTAGCACTCGCTAGGAAGAATCGTAACATCACATCAACAAGGAATTAACTTCAAACTTCAAAACAACCAAAACATATTTTGCTATCTACCCAGATTGGAAAAGGTATTGAGGAGGGGGGGGGGGGGATCGTCCTCATTTTCGAATTCAATTATTAACATGGGTATACAATATTTTTCGTGCGGTCTTAGAATTCCTGCCCGACTGCGTCATACTGTATACAATCAATGCTCTGTTAAAATATGTTAAACTGATTTAGAACATACGTTTGTGTATGTTTTTTTTTGTTTTGATAAAAAAATATATATAAGAAAACGTGAACTTAAATGTAATATTAATTTGATATTTAAAAGCTGCATTCAATGAAAAACTAGCTGAGAATGGATGACTGAATTTTTTCACGCTAACATATAATATTTTGTATTCTTCAGCAGTCGTTTGTTTGCATCTACATCATCTTACACTCTGTTTTCTGTGAAATTTCAGTTCTTGTATGTTAAATCATTTGCCAGTAACGCAGGGTGTCCATTAAAGAATGTCCCAGTTTCAATGGTATATAATAACAATTTAATTTAGACTATTTGCAACAAATTATACATTAAATTAAAGGTAAACTAACCTAGTTTTCTTCTTATAAATGTTCAATATGTGCACTTTTAGTTATACGGCACACATTCTCAGATACGAATATTATGTACTTTTCCACTCAAATGAAAAGTTGACTCATCGTTGAACACCACACGATCAAGAAAGTCATCTTCCCGTTCAAACACTTTCTAGGTGCAAAGTTACAACGTCCGCCATAGCCATCTGGCTTTGAAGCACGTAGCAACTGTAAACCGGTATGGACGCACGTATAACCGTGTCCTTAAAACCTTCCACGCGATCGTCTTTGGCAACTGAAGTTCAAGACGTGTTTTCCGAAGTTTTTTTTTTTTTTTTTGTTAGGACTGCGCAGGTAAGATGCTCTGGCACGGTCAACATCCTGTACAGACTTTTGGTCGTCCCGTGCTTTTTCCTTTACAAACAACCGGACGTTTCGAACTGCCTATACCATCGACGGATTTTTTGTCACATGGGGGATCACAAACTTTAAACTGAACTTTGAACTGAAATTACGACTTAGCAAATTGCAGAACACAAAACGTTTTACGCTCAGGAATCGCCATTTTGCGTAGGTGGCGCTGCAAGCGTGAAAACAAAGCAGTACTCGCGTATGCGCTTATCTGACTGTTTGAGTTAACTCTTTAATTGTTACTTTGAACCAACATTCTGCAACGCTTACAGTTGATACTATTAAAATGTATAACTGGGACATTATTTTATGGACATATGTAGATAAACCTGAAAGTGTGTAGACAGTAGTTGGCTGACTAAGCAACAGACTATCGTCACATTTGACTAAAAAGTACTGCCACAAATCCTTCAATGGCCACGAGTGTGCGTGTCGTTTCACGAAAAAATGGTTTAGCGATTATTTAAGGATCTTTGAAACTATTCGAAAGGTCAAAAATGGCTTAACATTTTTTAAGAGCACCTTTTAAAGATCCTTTATAATTAAGGGTTATTCGCAAACGGTCATGGTATCCCTGCGTAAATTTAAATGCGGTTTCAAGCCAATAATAAATTTAAAATTACCGTATTTTGCATTATTTGCTTGATTTCATTTCATGTTTCATTAAAAAAAAAAGAAAAAGAGATAGACTTTCAGTAACACGCAACCTCGGTAACGAGCACATTCGTGTGTTCTCATGTTACAAATACATTTATTCTACGAAGTTCGGACACGAAATTTAACGTTGAATTCTTTAAAATAATGTCAAGCTTGATAAATATACACAAATTGTGTTTCTAAACTAAATTTCTGGACGCACATCACACTGAGTGTCCTCACCCTCCGCTAGAATTCGCTGCCGGAGCAGCTACGGTGACTATAGAATCATTCGAATTGCAGACCGAAATTTTCAACTATATAATGGAACGGCTCCGCTAATAGCGATAGAGTTGAAAAAAATACCGAACTCCGGTTTTGGACCTGATCTTCGTCAAGGAATTTTATTAAAATAATGCTAATCTTGTTAATATTTATCAAACAGCTATTACTAAAACGTTTCCCTTTGGCTTTACGAACTTTTATTCATACCATCCGCCACAGATGGCAGCACCGTGGTTACACTTTTCCGTTCCATGCGACTTCGTTCCATTCATGAAATTACTCCCACCAAATGCCGTATACCGAGAGATGATATGTTTATACATAAAAAAAAGTGAACAATATTTTTCGTGTTGTCTTAGAATTCCTGCCTGACTACGTCACACTGTTTGTTGACTGTCACGTGACGTGACGTGACGCGACCACATGCAGCATCACGCCAATAGTATTCCAATGGTTACGTTAGAATAATTCGTAAGTTTACAAAATCATTACAATGGGAACAAGTCATAAAAACCGAACGATAGGATTTTTGAAACTTAGCTTATCCCGAAATGGTTACCTAACTCACTGTATTAAAATCTCCAGAAAGCGCCCATCGTTCATTTAAATCCGTTAATTTACAAGATTCCAATCGCAGCACTTTAAATTGTTAATACAAACACAAAAAAAAAGGTTTTTAATTACTTATTTTAAAAAATGTACTTCACTCCTTTATAAATGGCAGTTAATTTTTATCTTGAAATTTACATTTACCAGCTTGAAATTCCTTAAAAGTGTCTAGTGAACAATATAAGTAAATACCGTCTGTGTATGTCCTACATCGGCGAGCTCCTGCAAATGGTAGACACGTTACGCTGTAATCACAATAGCTCGACAGACGCGACGCGAAATACGCAAAATATCACAATATAGTGAAAATGTGTGGTTTTCACCCGAACGTCAAACAAAAGTAAACGATTAATAATTTTTTTTCCGATTACACACGCACCAAACATAGGTATGTACGACAGTCATCAATGTTTACGATGTTTTTTTTTAAGGCCCGTTCTTCAATGACACGGAAACGAAAACGGATCTCACGGAACAGAGATTCTACAATAGCACGCGGACGAAGACAGACCCGTACGGATTAGTTCGGCAATGCCGAGCTCTTCAGTTTACGTCGCTCCGTGCGGCCAATAGAGACCGAGTACTTGGCTGCTGTGGTGGCCATGTTTGTTTATGTTCTAATTACGTGGAAAATTGTTTCCTGTACAAGAATAACTAATTTTCTAGTATTACTTAGGTGTTTATTTTCTATATACGTTAATATATGCATTATATATATATGCAAATTGAAGCATATTATTTTCTTAAATTAATATTTCGTAACGTTGAAACGTAATCTCATTGGTTGCCATTTGTTACGTTTCTGTGCATTGTGGAAGCAGCACAGACGCAGTAGTGAAATATTCCGTAAGATCCGTCTCCGTTGTAGAATGGATCTATAGCGACTGAACGTGAACACACTTCAAAGATTTTTATAGATAGATAGTTACTTATCAAAACCTTATAAGTACACGAATAAATATAGCATTATCAACGCACCCAGTCTAACCGTCTTTCTAAGAAAAAAAAACACATTGTGCTCATTTCAATTACGTCGCGCCCGCGAAATTAGTCACGCTGACGTCACAGATATATCGGACCTGACTAGCCAGAAAATTATTTTATTCATATTGCGCTTTTATGATTCCAGTGTTATGCTGGATGCGAAGATGGCACATTGCCTTAATGTGAACAGACGGTTATTGCCCGCGCCACAACCAAAAATAAGCGATACTATGATACAAAACTTACTGTTAACATACGCACCAAACAAAACAACAGTCATCAATGCTTGCAGGATTTTTTTTTTAGTACACATGTTTGAGAGAGTAATTTGTTTAGTTAAAATGTAACATTCAATTGTGAAAATCACTGTGCTTGAACACATTTCAGAGAGTTCACAGATCAAGTTAGCAAACAAAACCTGTAATATACAACAACAATAATAATAAAATTACCAATGCACCCGTTTAACAGGTCTTACGAAAACAAAATTCTGACACGCATTTTGGTAACGCCGCGCCCGCGACGTGATGGAAAAAAGAAAATACTTCTAATTGGGACGTCTAGTCACGTCCGTCATTTTTGTCGCGCTGACGTCACAGATGTGTGGAACGTGATCTCCTAACGAAGGGATCCATTATAAGTGCATCGTAGTAGACGCAGCCATCTTTTCATTGCTTCCGAATCCTCACAAGGGATGCATCGGCATCATGCATCCCTACATGCGTACACCAGGGATGCGACATTCGCATCCCAGGCTAGCTGGCAGCCAGGCGGGAAACGACGAAGTCGCCCCCTAAAGATCAGTACCCAACCAAATAAAGTTTAATGCGGACAAAAAGTCCAAGTTCCCTCCCAAACTTGCTAAGTAGTGACTTTCTACTCTGTCCAACTCTTCTTCCTGAACCATCCCTCTGTTCCCGTAGCCAACCTGCTTGCTATTAATGCATAAAATTTGCATCCCGCATGTGAGTGCCCAGGGTTTTCCCTGTGTCTATGCAGGTTTTACCTGGGCCCAACTTATCTAGTATAGTCTAGTATAGTCAAGTGAGGGGAGTTAGTCATGGCGCCAATTGCTGCCATGGCTGGCCAATCCCCCTCCTTAGCACATATGCATGTTCCCTTCTCTGCATGGTACCCCCTGCATGATTAGAGCGTATAGGCTTCGGCCTGAGACGCACTTAGAGTCTCTCCCTAACCCGGACCCCTCCCAATACACTTAGTTTAACTTAGGTTAGGAAAAAAAAAAAAAATTGCATTCGCATCCATTAATGCGTTCCTACACCCATTAGCTTCGGAAAGCGTTTTATTTCCTTTGTATATAATATTAATATAAATTTTTGGCATAAGATTTGTTTAAAACGTTATGGGCATAAATGCTAACTCAAATAGAGACAAATGAAAACCTCAATAAAAATTGCCGAAAAGCGAACTTAAGCTTATTTAATTCTCATAAGAATTATTAATTTTTTAGATTAATAACAAAGTAATTATTTTGATCGCTGACACTTATAACAGCCACGTTACATTATTTTTGTTTTAAATTGGCTGTAGTTATTTAATTAACGTTTGGCTGAATATTAGTAGATATCACGACTCAAAATAGCTACATGCGCGCACGTAAGTGCGACAAACTATCAACAGATGGTGCTAGCAGTAAAGGTATTCGGATACTACATTCCATCCATTAGAAATGCCTCCTTTATATCGTAGCTGCATTTGCTAAGGGATGTACAATTGTGTGTGCTATGGACGCATTCCTATATATACGCATACAGATAAGGGCCTGGTCAGGGTGGGGTTTTTCGTCACCAACACGCTAAATATTACAATATTTATGGCTCAGTTTATGACCACTGAATACGCGAAATTATATAGAGTAGTCTTCTCTTCAAACATGCGTTAGAACAGTGGTAGTGTTAAGGATCTACATTTCGTAAGTGGCAGTTTTTTTTTAAATAACTAGAAATTCAGGTTAAAAAAAAACATTTAAGAGTTTCAGATAGCTTGAAAAAAGGGTTACGTGTATTTTCCCAGGGGTGGTTTGCCTGCAAGGGGGGAAGAAAATGGGCGTGGGGGAGTAATTCAGGCCCCCAGAAACTGACCTATCCAAATTCCCCCCCCCCCCCATACCCCCCAAAAAAAAACTTTTTTTTATGTAAATGACGTACCCTATCAGTGTAACAGAAAATAAAGTAATTTTAATTAAAAACTGTATCAAACGAATGCAGAAGGTTGTATGGTAGACAAATGGACAAATGACGCGATCCGGGAACAACACTGCAACAGACTGCGGGGCGGGTACTCACGCGACGTACGTCCTCCTGAGCATGAGCGTCTCCTCCCTGGAGAGTTGCGCCCTGTCCGCCATGACTGCGCCTGCATTCCGCCGCGACTGAGGGTCCCCGCCGCCAGCCGCCCGCCAGTCAGGACTTGTCGGGGTCCGAGACATTCCGCGCCCCGACATCTCGGCGCGCTCGTACCGCATTATGGTACGCTCGCGGAACAATGGCAGTTGGCACGGACTAGAGCGGTTGAGTTCAGCGATGTCTTTTATGCATGTTCTAAGTTACTCGTTTCTAAGTAATGTGGCTCGGCGTTGCGTGTTTCTAAGTTGTGAGAGCTCTAAGTTTGTGTTCTAAGATATGATACGATAGTTCTAAGTTAGGAAAGGAGTAGGAATAAATTACAAAACCACTACTAATAGATTTTATTGCAAATTTTACAAGTTATGAAATACGCACAGGCCAAATTTACAGTTATGGCCACTGTAACGTTTACAGTTTTTTTAGATTCAGACGTGTGTATGTATATGCCTGAATATATTTATATATAAACTGTGAGTTTTGTAAAATTGTAAATTAATTAATGGTGAGTGCGCCCGATTAAATTACTGGGTCCCCGGTTGCCCTGAGCAACGGTAAACCACTATGACTGGCACAGCCCAATTTGCTAGTTCAAAACTGAAATCTCGTTTATAATCCTAGGCTTGGTGGTAGCGGATCTAGCAGGTTCAGAAAACCACAGTACATGCGCGATGTACATAGATGCTTCGGTTGCAACCCTAAAGAGATGATGATGATGATTATGATGTCGAAGCTTCGAAAGAAAACCCGCCGGCTCACGGAAACGTCCGCCACGTCACTCACTTGTGAAACATCCGAATGTGTCCCCGGCGAGGATCGAACCAGGACCCCAACCCCCTCCCCCCCCCCCTTCCTCCTTGACAGGAGGTAAGTGATCCGAAAACTCGACCTCAGTTGCTCCCGAATCAGCCATTTAAATATTATCAGTTCTTAAATAATTATCACAATTAATAATGCTGGTATGAAATACAAATAAAATGTTTAAATATAAATATTTCCGGGTTAATTCCTCATAAAACATTTAGATGACAATTTTATTTAAGTACACATCCTAAATTACTAACAAAATTATGATTAATTATATTTTTATATAATCAATACACTTTTATTTACTATTTTCATTGCAGCCAAATATCGTACTTTTGCGTACCGTGACTGCTTCATCACATACATGTTACACAAAATTTCGGTAATGGCACACGTGCAGTAATAATGGTACGCTAACAAATGGCCTGTCCGGAGCTACACGCCGACGCCTTTCACTTTCTCCGCCTCTTCCCCCCCCCCCCCCCCCCCTCTCATCTTTATTCACCATCACTCATTAACCCGCCTTCGCTCCCCCACACGGCAAGAAGAAAATAACCAGTTTCAGTTGCTTCCGCTCAAGCCTGTTTCACACTGACACTGATCAAGCCGAGCAGGACTTCCAACGTACCTAAACAGACTTTCTGTTTCATATTATTATTATTTTTGTTTTGCTGTAAGCAAATTTAGTGTCTTACGATTCTTAATACTTCACGGATCTATGCTATGTAATTGTTTTATTCATATGAAAGTTTTAACTTTCAATAGTTTCCAGCCAGAAGACATTTTATGAAATTAACTAACTATGGGAACTATTAACAATTGGAAATTACTGTTTACACGATTGTGAACTCAAAAATATATTTATTTTTTATTTTTGTCTGTTTGTCGGTTTTTTTCTTCTAGTATCAATAGAAAACTACTTGAAGGATTTTGTTGTTTTTTTTATTAGAAAGGTCTTTGGCCAATTTAAAAACTTGGCTATAAATAATAATATAATTTTGCTCCTAAGTGGGTGAAAAAGGGGTGAATATGGGTTTAAGATGATTAATTATGTCTCCAAAACTAATGAAGTTTAAGAAAAGATTTGGGTACCAATACCTAGTTAACGTACGAAAACTACCAACCACAATTTTGTACATTTTCTATACTAATATTGAAACTGTTCGAGGTAAAAAGTCTGTATTTGGATCAAATTAAGAGAAAAACTATTAGAAATTGCAATTTACATGATTGAGGATTAAAAAATATAATTTTCTTTGTATTTTTATCTGTTTGTATGTCTAGCCCAACATCAATCGAAAATAAATTGTCGGATTTTGATTATTTTTTTTATTAAAATGTTCTGAGTCTAATTAAAAAAAATCTAGGGTATATATTATTACAGAATTACGCTTCTAAAAAAAGGGAGGGGGGTGAAAAAGGAGTAAATATCGTTTTAAGATAATTAATTATATCTCTGAAACTAATTAAGAATAAGAGCAGATATTGGGTAACAATAATAAACATACGAAAACCACCATCCAGCATGAGGTGTGTGAACATCTAACCTCGGTATCGAGCCAACTCTTGTGTTTTCATGTTGCTCGTGTTGCAAATAAGCTTATAATACAACATTCGGACACTATTTTTAACGTAGAATTATTTAACATAATGGCGAGCGTATTTAAAAAAACTAATAAATAAAATAGTTGCTTTTCAAATACCAAAATTTCTTCTAAATGCGAACCACACACATTTTTTCTGCGCTCGCCGCTAGTATGCGCAGTCTGATTCGTAAATGTTACTCGCCGCCATCAATCGCAGATGGCAATTAGCAGCACGAAACAATAGGAAATTTTAAAATAGTATAAATGGCTCCGATAAAACCCCGGCTTCGGACCTGATTTTTGACAAGAAATTTGATTAAAATACTGACCTTTTTGTTAAAATTCACTAAATTGTTAAATGCTATAACGTTTCCGCACACTTTAGAAGTTATATTTATATGACGTTACTAAAGAATTGATCTGAAACAATTTGAAATACAATTATAGCACTAAGTATATGTCTGTATATTTATTTTTGCTTAAACAACTGAAATCAGTCTGTAAATACTTCATACAAACAAACAACATTATTGAGCTGATTCAACATCAACATTATTCTTAAATATTACATTATTAAAAAAAGTAAAAAAAAAATATCTAGTAGCGAGATTTGAAGCAAGTCATGTGAGGCTATCAAGTGGGCACTCTACCATTGGGCCACCAAGCCTGTTAACATATTTTAAGTAGAATATGTTTTATAGCTAATGTAATGCCAGGTTTTATTTTATCTTGAGATTACTTATTACTTTTACTATTTTAGTTTATCAAGTATATTCCAGAGTAGTTTCACTGTCATAAGGTGTCTTTTTTTTCACACCAGTACGTTTGTTAATGTCCCCTGATGTTTACGAAAGCGACTATGTACGGGTTTATGTTGCTACACGTGGGTCCGCCATCGTTGTGACGAAATTACTCCTAACAAATGTCGTATACCGTGAGCTAAAATTTTTACACATCAAAAATAAATACGGGGCGTGTGAGATTTGAACCCGAAGGGAATTCTAAACTTCAGCTTAAAACAAGAAACACCTCCACGCATTAAAGTGTATTAAGGTGGTGCAGCGTACTGGAGTAATGGATTCGTTTACCACCCCCGTCCCCCCCAGCGGCGCACTTGACCAAGTCGGGCGGGGTTGGCTCAGGGCGCGTGGCCAACATGTGGCTGCGACAGGCCGCACGTGTCGGGTTTCCACGACCTCTCTTCCCCCTTTGTGCGCGGCCCCGTGCCCCCCCCCCCCCCCAATCATCCTCTCTCCCCCCCCCCCCCCCGCCCGTGACGCGACAACCCTCCCTGCGATTAAAACATCGCGTGACAGAGCGCCGCGGTATCGGATCAAATCTCGGTCGGTCGATCGGTCGGTCGGTCACGGGTGAGATTTTTGTTCGGGGCGCTTTCCCGCACGTAGGCGCGCGTCGGAAAACATCCTCCGTGTCACGCACGGAGTGTAGTAAAACAGTATCGCGCGGTGCATTCCCAGCTAATCTAACGAAACCTACTATTCGCTCTCTTTAAATTATTTATTCAATGGCGAAGACTGATTTACACTGTATGTCATAGACAAACCCCCAACAACGGACCGAAAAGTTGAATACACACACAAACACAAACGCACGGAAACAAAAAAGCCAAAATCAGAGGCGATGACAAAATTTTAATGTTTAGATAGCACATAGAATTCCAAGGAACAAAATATCACAGAGGCTGACAATGATGAGACAAGAGTAGTAGTACATACAACACAGCGACAGCTTCGGTCAACAAGCGACGAACAGATTAACGCAACGATTACAATAAACATAATCTGTAGTACACAGCAGCGCACGTGTGTGCTCCACCCCCTCTGCAGACGAGTTTGTGTCTGACTACGGGAGCAGACATCAGCTCCCGAAATGTCACGACTGTTCTCAGGAAGCCTACTGTAGGTATTCGTCCGTGCTGTCGTCGCTGTATTGTCCAGAATATCTGTGTACTCTCGTCGTTCATGTTTTTGACTATGTTGTCCACGGCCGTTGTTTGTCTGTAGTTAATATTCTTGTTTCAACTTTCTCATTGTTGTCACCCCACTTTGCTCGTCTGTACTGTGATATTTATCTGTTTTTTCTTTTTCTTTCGTGGCATTCCCTGTGCTGTCTATGTATTTAACTTTATTCATCAGCTGATTTTGGGTTATTTTCTGTCTCTTTGCGTATTCATCATTTTTTTTTTTTTTCGTTTCTGTGATTTCTCTGCGACACACAGTGTAAATCAGCAATGGCGTATGTACAAAACACGTTTTAATACTTTTAGCTGACTCGGAGTCGGATGCGCGAATAATCTGCGTTCGTGGATATACGGATTGTTTTTGTTGCTGTTGTAGAAGTAGAAGGTAGGTTTTGTTAGGTCTGTTTCATAAATTAAGTTCTCGCAATTATCAACTCTTTTATTTCTAAAGTTATAATTATTCAGGCGCAGTGAGGGTGAAATTTTAGTACGCAACGAAATGCGCGCGGCACGCAACGGATATTTGTCTAGTTTAAAACCAATGTGCATGAGTGTTATTCACAACCCGAAGTGGTCTCGCACCCCTTCAAAGAGTCGTGTCATCAGGGTCGACTTGACACCCGAAGCTCCCAGAACAATGACATTCTAGTTACGCCACTTCACGCAGGAACGCTCAGAACCCTCCAGAATCGCAAAGAGGTATCCGGTCCCAACGATAAAGCGTTGTGGTAGTAATGAAGAGGCGGAGGGGGTAGCGAGAAGCCGTTGCTAATGGGATTAGGCGTGTAGCCGTAATTGACTGTGCCTCACTCGCAGGCATGCGCGCGGGCTGGCTGACGAGCCTCTCCTTAGTCCCGTAACAATGGTTTTAATTAAAAACAATTTTAATACATCAAAAACATGTGTACCCTACACATTTAAGCATGCTACACTTATATATTTTTCTTTATTTCAAAGAAGGTAGGATTTTCTGTTGTCTAGGTGATGATAACTAAAGTTAAAGTTTGGTTTGGATATTTCGGCGACATCGTGAAAACGTATGGATTCTCGCAAAATGGTGTTTTCATTTACCCCGGCCGCGAAGTTGTTCGAGCGAGCAGCGAGCTTCAGACTGATAGGGTCTGGAGTTACGAATAATCGTCAGGAGACGGCATGCTGTGACGCAGTTGAAGTCACTCCTCTACCTCGCCATCGCCATGCCGTCACGCCTGAGACACTGCGTTGTCCGCGTCTGGCGATGGTAAGTAGGTGTCAGTTAGAATCTCCAGTCGTTTAAACCTGTTTCCACAATGCAAGCACTGCCCTTTAGCCAACGTGTTGGGCGTCAAACTAGCATGGCGCGTAGAACATGAGATGGAAAATAAAAATATAATAAACCGCTTAACCCGGTGCAAATGTGGTAACCCCCTGTACCGGAGGCTAGTGAATCATAGGCTGAGTCAAGGCCGGGTTCAAAAACTACACAAGAGACGCAACGATCAACAGCGCAACCAACGAAAGAAAATCACGGTCGTTTATAAAGAACGCAAGTACCAAGACGTCACCAACCTTTCAACATTAAATAGTAAAACAGACAAAAAAACAAATTTATTTCCCATGCTTCTTTTGATAATTCATATTTAACATGAAAACTAGATATATTGTCAATAGTTTGATAATAAGTTATATTTTTTTCACTGTGTGAAAATTTAACGCATGTAAACACGTGGTATACAATAAAAAAAAATAAAAAAACATCGTGCGTTTCCATGCCCGTATAATGTATGCGCCTGTAAAAGTATTCGAAAAACTACTCCGTCGAAAACGCAAGGCCAAGCGCAAGAAAGTTGGAATATGAACAATACTTGCGTTGCGTTACTGCGCCTTGCGTAGTTTATAAACCCGACCTTACTGTCCCTTGTCTCGGCTTGGCGTCGACAACATCCATTGAACGATGCTTCGGTTCGGTGTAACTAGTTTATAATGCACCGTGAAAGTCTCTCCAACAAAAAAAAAATTATTTATGAAGGATTACCCATACCTGTTTTATAAGCTCCAATATACCGGTAATTTTGCAAGCCTGTTTCAAGATCTTGAGTCATGTTGCTTAGAGACTACATTATAGCATAAATTAGTTTAGATTCTAGTTCACTTCTGTATTTTTATTTTTTACTAGCTGCCCGACCCAGCTTCGCACGGATATACTAATGGAAAAAAATTAAGCCACATCTCCCATTTACAGAAATGGTAAATAAAAAAAATTCAGTGAAAATTTATTACAATGCTGTATAATGTACCGGAGAGAAAATGAATAGCGCCGATGGTTTCCCGACTCGTGCACGCAACGTACAACTGATGTACCCGTACTTCGCTACGGCAGTCTACAGGCATATCACTCTTGCGCCGCTCATTATACATGCCCCTCCTTGTGGGTACGCCACTGCCGCGCGATGCCCGTTGCCATGGAGACGCAGAAGGCATGAACAATGCAAAATCCTGTTCTCATGCAGACAAAGTACCCACTGTTGCCTGGTTTTAACCACCCATGGGATCTAATTTTCGGAACATGTCATCCTGCGTAACATAAGGAACATTACTGTGAAATTTCAAGTCTGTAAAATATATATACTTGAAAAAAAAAAGGGCAATTTTTGATATTTAAAGTACCCGCAAAATTTCAACGGTGATGAGGACTGCACTAACAATGAAATAGTCGTTGCCATAGAGACGAATGAAGCATCAACAAAGCAACAGCCGTTGCCATGGCGATTTCCTACCAAAAACTGGAAATTTTGATATATTACGTCCCCGAAACTCCCCTTGGGATCGGATTTCCGAAGAATCCGTTCTTAGTGAGCGTCTACATCACAAAATGAGTAACTATGCTAAATTTCAAGTCAATCGGGTGTATAGTTTGTATAGTTTTAGAGATCTCGTGATGAGTGAGTCAGAGTGGTATTTCGCTTATATATATATATATATATATATATATATATATATATATATATATATATATATAAACACACACACACACACACAAGTCCTTGTCAGAATTGTAACGGGAGAGGAAAATTATTGATGGTCCGAAAAATGAAAACTAAAAAAAATAAATAAAAATAATTCTAGAAAAGAAAAAAAAATTAAACACAGAGAGAGGGGAAAAAAACAATAGTTTAGGTTTGCGATTTAAAGTGATAAAAAGTATTTAAATACTAATTAAACTCTCATGAGGGTACTGATTGCTTCGTTGTTAATATATCACACGGTTGTTTTTTACTTGTATGGGAAAATTAAGAATGATAAGGCATCTAATGCGTGGCAACAATGTTAATAGGCAATAGGAAATAAACTTCTAGCGCCTGCGGCATTGTCAACACACACTTCGTACTGTTATGATTCAACCTTAAGATGATCTCAATTATTTACTATTCTAAGACAGGGTGATAGGGGGCTCAAGACTAACAATGAAAGACAGTTCAATATAGAGACTTGATTTAATGTCACGTACTATTATAGAGTTAGCGGTCACCAAATTAGACAATTATCGGGGAGCCTCGCTACCACACCTCGGCAGGTTCCTTACCCACGCTGTGCTGGGTCGCGCTCGCGGCAGGAATTCGACGACGGACTGCGGCGGCCGAGGACACGGCGCTCCGTGGTTCCGGCGTCACGACTTCAGCCGTCCAGTCGCCGGTGACCAGAAGAAGCCCCTTCTCGACGGTGGCTGTCGTTTTTATTCTTCTGTCCGCGTCCGTGTTGATGTTCCGTGTTGTCCTCTTTTCTCTCGCAGCGGCGGTCGGCCTTCGGCGACTCGCGTCGCTGTTTCGCTGGCGGTGTTGAAACTGCTGACACCTCGTGTTTGACTCAGGGCGAGCCTCGAAGCCGCTTGCCAGAGTGCTCAGAGCGAGTCATAACACTCTCCCCCTGGTTGGATTAAGAGGCTGTCCTCAGCCTAGTTCAAGAGGACACTGGAACTGCATCTTGGAGCGGGAACGTAGGTGTCTTAATGCATCGGCCGCGGACCCGATCTTCCTGTAGGTGCCTTCACGCTCGGAGCGCCGCGTGTCCTTTCTACTCTCGCGGTCGGTTACGCGGATCGACTCGCATTCCAGACGTGGTGTGACAGCGAGACTTTCTATAGTAGTTATAACACTTCTATTTAGTATTCTGAGGGTACCGATTTGTGATTACATTGAATTTATTTTTATACAACCGATATAACATAACAAGACACAAATGAATATAATCAACGTGTTAACAACTTGATACATGTGAGTTGTATTATAAATATATCAATACAATTCATATGAACATACTCTGACTATATGTGTGGTAACCAGATTTTTTTTTTTTTTTTCGTAATTTACTCTATCATTGATTTATTTAATTATCCAATGTTACATTCACAGCAACACTCAAAGTGAGTCTAAACGTTGTGCACGACATACAAGACAACTACTACATACAAAATATATAAAATAAGGTGAAATAAATTATAAATACAAAAACAAAATTAAGACAAACTTATAACAAAATATACAAATTACAATACAAACCGCTTTGGACAACAAAATATACAGACACATTGATAAAGGAATGATAATAATTATATCATCTAAAAGGAACATATCTTTGACACAAATGGAATATAAAATTAAGTTTTGTATGGAGACATAAAAACAATTTCCATATAATTATGTTCTTATTTTATATATATACATACATATCCTTTTCTTTCGTATATCTAATTAATAACATTACCCTACTATCTATAGCATATGTCATCCTCCTATATTATAAGCTGTAAGTTATAATTTATTGTATTAACTATTACTAATATCATAATTTATTTTATGAAACTACTCCTCATATCCTATATCTCAGTAAGTTATTGACATGGACACTTATCTACAATATTTATACCATTAGTTTATTGTACAAAACGGGTCGACCCTTAACTCTTGTCCACTGTAGCGCTACATAACGTGAACTCCCGGGAGTGAAAATTGGTACCATGGCGAGGGAATTTTACAGGATAAGGTTTTATTAACTATTTTACTATTTTAGCTGCACCTATATAGGTGCTTTTTTCTTCATATATACTTGTACCTTGGCTGCTGGTTTCCTAGAAGATTGGAACGGGTTTGCGGCCGTCTTGTTGTATCCTTATACTTACCTACTCTTATATATATATATATATATATATATATATATATATATATTTTTTTTTCCCAATATACACACGCTTAAGTACGAAAGCTAGGCATAATGTTACTGACGACACTGACTGCAAACATGCTGAGTATGAATAGATGCCAAATTCCCTGAAAGAACTCCATGATTGGCTCCTCCCCCTGTAATAAAACACATGCCATAAGGTTCATACATACTCTACTATGCTATATCAGTATCCTATATATTTGTCTTGCCTTACTGTCTCATTGTTATCGTTATTCTTATTACTAGGCCGAGCATTATCACTCTGATAACAGTACGGATTGTCGGTTTATGTATGCTCGCTTTAAATGACGTGTTGACACTGTGTCGTTGATCATTTTATTACCTTTCTTCATTCTCAACACTACTGTCGCTGGCCCCAACACCTTGACAACCTGGAAAGGACCTATGTATTTAAATGATAGCGACTTATGCCGAGCTTTACGTCGAAGCCAAACGGAATCACCTTCCTTGTATGTATTGACTTTAAATTTCTTATTAAAATTGGTTTCCTGTGTTTTTTGACTGTGCATGATATTTATTTTTGCCTGCTCTCTATCACTACGCAAGTGTTTTTCCCAATCTACCGGCCGACGTGGAAATTTCCCAAGCACAGCGTGTGATGGTTGCATGGCCTCAACCCCGTGTACAAGGAAAAAGGGTGTGTATTTACTGCTGGAATTTACTGTCGTGTTATAATTAAAAATTATGTATTGGAGATATTCATCCCATCCGCGGGGGTCTTCAGCTGCCCATATTGTCAGCTGTTCTCCAATTACACGGTTAATAGATTCCACCAATCCATTACAACAGGGATTGAAACTTGTTGTCTGGAGCTTCTTGATCTGCAGTTTTTGTAAAAGTTTTGTTACTAACTCGTTATTAAATGACGTTCCTCTGTCCGTCAGCAGCCTGTCTGGACATCCAAAACGTAGAATAACGTCCTTGATAAATTCTGCACAAGTCTCGGCGTCGATTCTTGGTACTGCCTTAGCAACTACAAATCTTGACGCATATTCTGTCATAACAAGAATATACTTGTTCCCATTCCTGGTACAAGTAAGTGGACCTTTGGCATCCAGAGCCCACTGTTTAAATATTGGTAGCGGTTCAATTGGTTGCAATTGACCCGATGGTTTTTCACGCCCTTGTTTAGCTCTTTGACAAATTTCACATGATTTGACATAATTTGTTACGTCCTTACTCATTGTATCCCAATAATATGCCTGGCGTATTTTTCCAATTGTCTTAAATATGCCGAAATGGCTGCCTCCTAAAAGTGCATCATGGTGGGCTTGTATAATTTCCCGTTGAAAATTTTTAGGGACTAATGTCAGATGAATTTCTCCTCCTGGTGTATTTAATTTATAATATATTTCCCCATTATTTTTCATTCCATAACGCCGAGCTAATTTGATGTATTTTCCCTCCGCATGTTCCGGGTCTGTAAGGGCTACTTTTAATTTTTGAATATGAGGGTCTTCACTATATTCTCCTTGGAAGGGTGATGTGTTTACAATGTCGTTCACTGAAAATAGTAAATCTTCATCTCGTTCAATACCTATATCGTACCTGGAGTTCAACACTACTGTTTCGAATACTTGTTTATTATGTTTGTTATGTTTGAGCAGCACTATTGTGTGAGTAGGCATTTTAGTTTCGAATGTTTTTTCTTGACCTGTTTCTATATCAATTATCTTAATATTTATCTGATAAATTTCCACGGCTGCGTGTAATATAGGCTCACTTAATACCTCGTCCTTACTCATGTTTATTAGTATAATTTTTTCTTTGTTCAATATAGGGCTACCCAGGTTTTCGTAAAATGTTTTGTAATCACCCCAGTTTTTGTGGATGTGTTTAGCAATGGTTGTTTGTATCTCACTTTCCTTATTCTCTTCCGGAAATATTGCGTCAGCAAGAGAGTGAAAAATTGAGTTACCTCGAGCGTGACATGCTCTTACTATATATTCCTTGTTTCCTACGCGCTTATTTATGTATTGCTCATCTGTCGTCGGCACACGTGATAGAGCGTCTGGAATTTTATTGTTCGCACCTTTCACTATTTTTGCTTCGAAGTCGAACTCAGCAACTGATGTGGCAAATTTTTGTATTCGCGTATTGTGTTCCGCCATGCTTCTTAAGTATCTCAAGCTAGCATGGTCTGTCTCAATAATAAAATGTCTGCCATATAAATATTGCTTAAACAGATGGCAGAAATATTTTATGGCGCCTAATTCTCGTTCTGTTGTTGACCAACGAGTTTCATTGGATGTCAGTTTCCTTGATGCGTAAGCTATAATGTGACGGTTTCCGCGTTCATCCTTTTGCATTAAGGTTGCACCTATTGCCGTTTGTGATGCGTCACATGCTAAAATTGTTTCTCGGTTTTCAACAAATTTTTCTAGTAGTGGTACTTCCGAGACTGCCTGTTTTAACTGTTGGAAAGCAGTTTGCTGTTTTACCCCCCAATGGAGGTTCGTTTGTTTTTTTGTAAGCTCTATTAATGGTTCTGCCACTGTTGCGTAGTTTTTTATGTATCTCCTTAAGTATGAAGTCATGCCCAGAAATGACCGTAACTGCTTAATGTTTTTTGGTTGTGTCATACGGTTTATGGCTTCCACCTTGTCTGTATCTGGTTTTATTCCATTCGGTGTTATACAATGTCCCAATATTTTTATTTCATCCTGTGCAAATTTGCACTTTGCAGGGTTGACTTTTACGTGAAACTGCCGTAACCTGTTAAATACATCCTGTAAATTTTGTAGATGTTCCTCGAATGAGTCTCCCATAACAAAAATGTCGTCCGCGTATGCTATCACAGAGTGCCACCTCAGTGGTCCTAATAAAATATCAATAAACTCTTGAAAATAACCTGGTGAGTTTGAAAGTCCCATTGGCATTCTATTGTAGTGGTATAACCCTATTTTGTCAATAGTGAAAGCTAACTTATGTCTGTCTTCCTTCCTTACGGGTATAGCGTAAAATCCTGAAAATAGGTCCAGTGATGTTATGTATCGCGAGTTCTGTAACGTCTGTAATATATCGTCCGTTCGTGGTGAAGGATATGACATTCTCTTGACGTAGTTATTTAAGAGACGAAAGTCTGTTAAGAAGCGTATTCCTCCGTTCTTCTTCTGTATCACCAGTGATGGTGCTGCGTACGCACTGTCCGACCTCTCGATAATTCCGGCTGCCTCCATTTGCTGCACCTGTGCCATCAAAGCTTCTCTAACTTTTGGCGCGATTCTGTATGGTCTTGTGTGGATCGGTTTGTCTGTTGTCAGTTCGATTTTTATGTGATAATTTTTAGTTTCTGTGATATCTTGTATTTTAAATGCAAAGCGATCTTCGTTTTCTTTAATAAGTCGTCGTAACTTTGCTTGTTCCTGCTGAGATAACTTTTTATTTATTCCTTCATATGGTGACTTCGCTTGTTCGTCCTGCATTTCCTCTACTTTACGAGTACATTCTTGAATCGAACCTGCATATGTTTGGAAGTTTTCATTTATCATTTCTATTTGAATCATTTTCTGGGATTTTGCTGTTTCCATGACAATTATACCTTCTTTCATAAATGGGACCACGTAATTTTGTAGAAAGTCACACCCAAGTATTATATCTAAACTTAAATGTTCGATTACCAGGAATGTATGTGTGTATGAATATCCTTGTATACTAAATTTTAATTTCACCTGGTGTGTCGGAGTCGGGAGTGATTCTGTGGCTCCCACAAGTGTGATTTTTTCCTTCAATGGTTCTAGTGGTTGGTTGGTGACGATAGTAGACGCAATGCAACTGCGCGTACTTCCTGTGTCTATTAATGCAATTCTAGTGGCCTCTCCTATCTTGACAGCGACCTTGGGCGTTCTTCGTGTCTTGTTATTTTTTTCCCGCATGTGGTCAGCTGATTCTCTTCCTTCCTCGTCACGACCTTGTTTGTCAGCGACGCCACCACCCTGCTTACTCTGCATTTGTAGCGGTGCACGCGCGCCTGCTGTCGCCGCGTCATCAAGTTTGCTGCGATACTTCCTGTGTGTATTGTTCTCTCTCCACGGCAAGTTGGGTTGTTTATTTTGCAAACCAAACTTACGTTGAAATTCCTTGAACCTTTCTGACACATTTGTGTGCCACTCAAAATCTTGATTGGTAAATAATGGGCATTTATCTAAATGATGTCCTGTGTAAAAACACATTGCGCATGTATCCTGGAATTTGTTTGGTCCTCTTACCTGTGCTACTTTCTTAAATCTGTCGTTCTCTGTTACATTTATTCCGACTTCTTGTTCTGTGTCTCGGTTATAAGATCCTATTTGCGCTTGACCATTAATTTCTTGACCTTCCTTATCCTTTGACTTTCTCCTTGTTGCACGTTCACAGTGTTGTTTCTCTTGTGCTATTGACGTTCTTGAAATTTTTATTTCACACCTTGGCTCTTCGTGTTCTTTTCTTTTAGGCATCTTTTTAATAATTGCTCTATATTGGTTTCTATACAGCGAAATGCATTTATTAACAGGCATAGCATTTCGCTTGCTAACTTCGGCGTAACTACTTTTTATTCTTGATTGATTTCCGTTTATTTTTTTCTGCTTTGGGAGCGCGGGAATCACTGTTTTCACTCCCTGCAATATTCGTTTTTTTGAATGTTGCTCATACGACCTGTTCTTATTTCTGTATTGCCAGTTATCCCTGTTTATGTCTCTGCTCTTGCTCCTATCATCTTCATTGTTATTCCTCCATTGTCTGTCTTCGTACTGTCTTCGTTCATTGAACGTTCTCCCATTCAAACCTTCATGTCTCTTTTCAGTTCTTCGTATATTCTCAGCTTTGTCATAATTCGCACGCTGCTCTCTTCTATGACTGTTATTTTGGCTCGGCGACTGCCTGTAATGTGTCTGTCGCATAAAGTTTTGAGCATGCTGACACTGTGCGCAACTATTACTAAGAGCATACTGTGGAGGTTTGCTTCTATATCCCGATCTATTGTTTATAAATGTTCTGTCCCTGTATCTGACTTCCCTTGGCCCGTACTGCGGTTTTCTTGTTTTTTCGTGGGTGTCTTGTTGCTGTATGTTGTGTTTCGTGCTAGCGTTGTTGACTGTTAGACTACGTATTTCTTCTTTTAAATAACTTATTTCCTTTTCTAATGATTCTGTATTAAGTGTTGTGTTTTCAATGTTGGCTTTGTACCTACTATTTCCTATTTCTATTTTTCTCAAGCATGATTTCATGTCATCTAACGTATGAATGTTTTGCAAAAGCAACTTGTCCACAACAGATGGTAAAAGTGACTTCCACAAAATGTCCAAAATCTCTTCATCCTTCATATCTGCCTTATAGCGTTTTGCTAGGTACACTATATTTTCTACATGCAAGAGACTGCTTTCGTCTGTCTGTTGTCTTCGAGAGAGCAATTCTTGTCTGCGTCTATTAATTTTGTCTGGCGGCGTAAACAAGTCATTTAATCTTTCGACCGTCTGTTGCCACGTCCTGTTTGAGTCCTGTACTGTCTGTAAGTTTTCATACGCCCTCTTGGCTGTACCTCGTAGATATAGTCCTAACCGCTGTAGTCGGTCCTGGTCTGTCCATCCGTTGATTTCTCCAATTGTATTGTAATTGTGTAGGAACTCTTCTATATCTTCGAACGCTTTGCCTTCGAATGTACCTATAGGTATTTGTGACTCTAGGAAAACTTTAATTGGTTGCTGTGCCATGTTATTATCGTATGTGTGTGTTTCCATGTGTTTGTCCTTTATGTCTACAGTGATCCTACCGTTGTCTTCCCCAGTTGACTTTCCTGAATCTATCTGGTTAAGAACGTCGTCATACTCTATGTCAGTGTTTTGTGTTGGTTCTACTCCTTGTGAAACAAGTTTACTGAGGAATGCTCGAGTAATACGTCTCCCTGTGTGATCCAACTGTTGTACCACCTCTGGATTAGTGGTAACAAGCTGCTGTGCTCGTGCGACTAACGAGTTAAAATCCTGTGTGGCATTTGTGTTTGTATCCTGACTCAGCCTTACTTGCGAGGCGCTAGCCTTGGAGCCGGGGCTTGCTGACAGTGTTTCAAACAATCGCTTGGCTGCACTTTTAATAGGTCGTGGTCCCTCGTCATTCGCCATATATTAACATTACTAACAAATTACACTCTTAATACTAGAGTTAGTATAAGCAAAGCAGCATAAAAGAGGTTAGTTTGCATGCAAATTTTATATAAGCAATATGTCTATTTAATAGGTGTGATAGGTCTGGCTACACCCGAAAAACAAAATATGACAGAAAAGGGTGGGTGGTGGGGTGATAAACTCGTAGCTCGCAGCAAGAGGTGGGAAACTTAAGGCGCCTCCACCATTGTTATGATTCAACCTTAAGATGATCTCAATTATTTACTATTCTAAGACAGGGTGATAGGGGGCTCAAGACTAACAATGAAAGACAGTTCAATATAGAGACTTGATTTAATGTCACGTACTATTATAGAGTTAGCGGTCACCAAATTAGACAATTATCGGGGAGCCTCGCTACCACACCTCGGCAGGTTCCTTACCCACGCTGTGCTGGGTCGCGCTCGCGGCAGGAATTCGACGACGGACTGCGGCGGCCGAGGACACGGCGCTCCGTGGTTCCGGCGTCACGACTTCAGCCGTCCAGTCGCCGGTGACCAGAAGAAGCCCCTTCTCGACGGTGGCTGTCGTTTTTATTCTTCTGTCCGCGTCCGTGTTGATGTTCCGTGTTGTCCTCTTTTCTCTCGCAGCGGCGGTCGGCCTTCGGCGACTCGCGTCGCTGTTTCGCTGGCGGTGTTGAAACTGCTGACACCTCGTGTTTGACTCAGGGCGAGCCTCGAAGCCGCTTGCCAGAGTGCTCAGAGCGAGTCATAACAGTACGTGTACTGCATGTTGTATCTAACCCCCTCCAACACATTTGATTCTAAATTGGACTTTTAGTAAGGATCCCTAATGTTATTGATAATATAATATAGCCTATAGCCTTCCTAGATAAATGTACTATCCAACACTGAAAGAATTTTTCAAATCGGACCAGTGATTCCTGAGGTTAGCGCGTTCAAACAAACAAACAAACTCTTCAGCTTTATAATATTAGTATAGATTTTCAATCATTAGAAGAACTACGCCATATAATTCTAGGAAAGTTATTAGTAAACATGTAAATATAACCTATGTACACAAGATGTGAGCTACTACATAATAATAATAATAATAAACACATTGTAAACGCTTCATTTGCGTGTGACAAATTACATTTGTGACTAACAAGATTAGATCACATAACCACACTGTCTGGTAATGTCTGGCAATATAAACTCATTAAATTATTGCTCTCTAATCTGTTGTTATTGTGTAGTTACAGCATACATTTGGTCGTGATAGTAGTGCACTTCTTTAATTTTTAAAACTTGATTTCTGGAATAAATAGACGAAAACATATTTCTAGAATAATTATTAGTAAACTTGTTAGTGTTACCTACCTACATTTTGAGTGAGGTAGAAAATTAGTAATAAAGAAGTACAAGTGTTAATAATAACACAATATTTTTTTTGGAGACTACGAGTAAATCACTTGTAAACGTGAGAAAATCCAACCACACGGGAAGCGGCGCATTTTGACGTAAGTTTTTTTAAATTACACTTATTATAATTTTTGTTTTTTCAAGTCCCCTCCCGAAAAATAAAAAGGTTGCTGTATCCTATCCACCATTGCTTGTAACTAAGTACGTACACAAACTTTTGCTATTGAAAACGGGTCCCGTGATTACGTGGAACTAACCTGGGGGGGGGGGGGGTTACGAGCCTGGATGGGACACGTGGCGTGGGTCACACAGCTCGACCCCGCGGGCGGTAAGGCGCGACTACAAGTGCTCGGCTGTTTCCCCGCTTCGCCGCGGGATGCGCCGCTGTTGCCCGCGTGCCAGGGCCGGGGAGAGGGGAGACCCCCTCCCTCCCCCCTCCAATAGCCCAAGCCCTGGAGGAGGGGGTAGCCGGCCGGAATGATCCTCTCCCCACTACTTGAGGTCACAATCTCGCCGGCTGGTTTAAACAGCCGTGACGTGTAACAGGTGTGCCGGGCGGGGTGAAACTCTCAGGATCCAACCTCCTCCCCCTCCCCATCGACCCCCATACGAATCATTTCGTCGTACACAATTATATAACTTCTTACGTCGGGTTTACAAACGACACAAGAAACGCAAGACGATAAAAGCTCAACAACGACGCTCGCTTTAAAATACCTGTTTATAAACTACGTGAGAAGCAAAAACAGCAACGCAAGCATCAGCTGAATTTCAAATTCTTGTATTTCGGCTTGCGTTTCTGACTTCTATTCTTGAAATGAAATGTTCTTAAAGCTTTTAGAGACGCAGACTATGTGTGCATAGAAGGCCACTATTTTATATAAGTGTGTGTGTAGTTACCTATATATACATGCAGGTGGGCAAACAGGTTTGAAAAGGATAGTCCAATTAATTAAGTACAGTTTTATTTATAACTACTATATACACAGTTAATTAAATTACAACACGTACGATGTGTTTGTGTCCACAA
The DNA here is from genome assembly GCF_032445375.1 of Bacillus rossius redtenbacheri. Lineage (NCBI taxonomy): Eukaryota > Metazoa > Arthropoda > Insecta > Phasmatodea > Bacillidae > Bacillus > Bacillus rossius. Next base: position 52,715,792 of record NC_086335.1, read on the forward strand.
ATTACTCTTTCGTTCAGTCCACAGTTTACTCTCTCTCTCTCTCTCTCTCTCTCTCTCTCTCTCTCTCTCTCTCTCCCCCCCCCCCACTGTAACTCAGCTAAACAGTGACTATCCATACCCCGCACCCCTGTCCCAGCACACGGCCTAGCGCTACTCACTCGTCCGCTACACACACAACACAGACCCGATGCACCAGTCTCTCGTCCACCTTCGCTCACCCACCCTCTTCACTTCACTGTCTTGGAGGCTGGCGTCACAGTTTTTATTCCCCTTAGCGCCCTTCTGGAATAGAGAAATGGAGGACTGTAGGACTGTAGGACTGTAGGACTGTAGGACTGGAGACTGGATACTGGAGGACTGTAGCACTGGAGGACTGGAGATCTGGAGACTGGATACTGGAGGACTGTAGTACTGGAGGACTGGATGACTGGAGACTGGAGGACTGGAGACTGGAGGACTGTAGTACTGGAGGACTGGATGACTGGAGACTGGAGGACTGGAGACTGGAGGACTGGAGACTGGAGGACTGTAGTACTGGAGGACTGGAAACTGGATACTGGAGGACTGGAAACTGGATACTGGAGGACTGTAGTACTGGAGGACTGGATGACTGGAGACTGGAGGACTGGAGACTGGATACTGGAGGACTGTAGTACTGGGGGACTGGAGGTCTGGAGACTGGAGACGATACTGGAGGACTGTAGTACTGGAGGACTGGATCACTGGAGACTGGAGACGATACTGGAGGACTGTAGTACTGGAGGACTGGATCACTGGAGACTGGAGGACTGGAGACTGGAGGACTGTAGTACTGGAGGACTGGAAGACTGGAGGACTGGATCCTGGAGGACTGTAGTACTGGAAGACTGTAGCACTGGAGGACTGGAGGACTGGACCTGGATACAGCAGGACTGGAGACTGGATACTAGAGGACTGTAGTACTGGAGGACTGGAGGTCTGGAGACTGGAGACGATACTGGAGAACTGTAGTACTGGAGGACTGGATCACTGGAGACTGGAGGACTGGATACTGGAGGACTGTAGTACTGGAGGACTGGAGGACTGGATACTGGAGGACTGTAGTACTGGAGGACTGGAGGACTGGACCTGGATACTGGAGGACTGGACCTGGATACTGGAGGACTGGAGACTGGATACTAGAGGACTGTAGTACTGGGGGACTGGAGGTCTGGAGACTGGAGACGATACTGGATGACAATAGTACTGGAGGACTGGATCACTGGAGACTGGAGGACTGGAGACTGGAGGACTGTAGTACTGGAGGACTGGAGGACTGGATACTGGAGGACTGTAGTACTGGAGGACTGGAGACTGAAGACTGGACGGCTGGAAACTAGATAATGGTAGACTGGAGGACTGGAGGACTGGAGACTGGATACTGGAGGACTGTAGTACTGGAGGACTGGAGGACTGGACCTGGATACTGGAGGACTGGAGAGTCGATACTAGAGGACTGTAGTACTGGGGGACTGGAGGTCTGGAGACTGGAAACTGGATACTGGAGGACTGGAGGACTGGAGACTGGAGACTGGATACTGGAGGACTGTAGTACTGGGGGACTGGAGGTCTGGAGAATGGAGACTGGATACTGGAGGACTGAAGGACTGTAGTACTGGGGGACTGGAGGTCTGGAGACTGAAGACTGGAGGGCTGGAAACTGAATACTGGAGGACTGTAGTACTGGAGGACTGGAGACTGGATACTGGAGGACTGGAGACTGGATACTGGAGGACTGTAGTACTGGAGGACTGTAGGACTGGAGACTGGAGGACTGGATGACTGTAGGACTTGATACTGGAGAACGGTAGTACTGGAGACTGGAGGACTGTAGTACTGGAGGACTGGAGACTGAAGACTGGAGGACTGGAGACTGGAGGACTGGAGGACTAGGGTGCTAGGTATGGAATACTGCTTGGGGTCAGAAATTTAATAATAATAATAATAATAATAATAATAATAATAATAATAATAATAATAATAATTCGAGTGAGTCTCTTAGTACTCGTCAGAGATGTGCAACATCTAACCTCGGTTACGAGCAAATACATGTGTTCTCATATTGCAAATATGTAAACTTATAATACGCAATTTTGTTTTCACATACATTTCTTGACGCGACGTATATTCCGCACCCGCCGCTAGAATTCGCTGCCGGAGAAGCTACATCAACTATCGAATCATTCCATTTGCAGACTCAAATTTTAAACTATATAATGAATCGGCTCCGATAAAAACAAAAAACACTTTTAAAAAATACTAAACCCCAGCATTAGACCTGATTTTCGACAAGAAATTTCATTGAAATACTGCCCATCTGGTTATAATCCATTAAGCAGTTAATTTTATAAATTTCCCTTTGGCTTTGTGAACGTTGATTCGAGCCAACCGCCACAGACAGTTGCACCGTGGTACACATTTCAATTCAATGCGACTTCCCTACGTTTCACGAATTAACTCACTAAATGCCGTAGACCGAGAGCTAAGATGTTACACATCAAAAAGTAATAACCCTAGGCGGTTTCAATGCATGTATGATGTCATGAAAATACATTTTTATGTCTAGATTTTTTGGTTATTGGACTGTCTGAGAAATTCATTTTCTTTGACGAACGTCCCGAAACTAAGCAAAATGTCTTCTTAGTGGCACACCTCAGAAAGTTTCCGACAAGACATTCTATTTGGATTGTTAATAGCAAATTAATTCTTACCTCGGAGTGTAAAATTAATGATAGCATACTTTTGCCTTTTGAAATTGCATACCTAATTGAGGGTCCGACAAAATGAAGATAGGATAACATTAGGAAAAAAAAATCATACACTTGTCGCTCCACCTCAAGAAGCTTTTTTTCACATATGAACACTGGTACAATATTCAGAAGAAATCTATTTTCAAATTAAGTTTCCCGATGCACTTTTCAATTTTAGCAGCAGTTATTATTTGTGTGGCAAACAAGTACCTATATTTATGAATTAAAAATAAACTTAATCTCTGACTGACGTGCGTATGTGCGCACATCTGCCTGACCCGACGCACATCCTAGAATCGAAATAATAAACGACGTATCGAATGGTGGCTCGAGATAGCTGGCTGTGTTCAGCTCCCTCTGTGTTATTAATGCACGCCATGCCCGCCGGAGGGAGGGGGAGGTCGGCGGGGGGAGGGGGAGGACAGGGGTGGGGGTAATGCACGGTTAATGAGCGCATTCGGCCGACCTCCGCAGGCCCGCTCAAACCTGCCGCTCAAATCGCACATGTTAGCACACAATCAGTGTTCTCACCGCGCGGCTCCGCGCGGGGGTGGGGGTTGTGGTGGGATGAGGAGGGGAGTCAGGGAGGGGGGAAAGCTTCGGCGGAGGGTGGGCCAGCAAGCGAGCAGTGGGGTAGGTCGCTCTTAAGCGGAGACAAGCCCGCCTGAGACCGCACGAGCGGTACACTCGGCACGTCGGAAAAGTAGGACACGTGATAACTTTAAAACGGTCGTAGAAGTAGCACCAGGCCATCTGTTTATTTATTTTGTTCCGTACATCCCACGTGGAGTCGAGTGCTAAGGGATGTAGAACATGACCAAAAAAAATACGTACCTATCCATCCGTGTGCCCAGGTTTCTCTGGGACACGAGATTTGAAAATTGTTCAATATACCCTAGTGGCGTCTGTTTTAAGGATGCACTGAGGGCGGATTCGTAGTTCTGTTTCTGTATTTCGTTTTAAAACTTTATTCTTAGAAGAGTGAAAATGGCTAAAACGCGTATTTTCAGGATAATTCTTAGGCATGAAAGACCTGGTACAGATGCTTGAAAGCACTCAAGGGACTTGCATCACACTTTTATCTTCATTTCTTCGCAATGACGTTGTGGTCACCTCTCAAATATCTCAGAGTCGCCCTATGTACGATGAGAAGACTGCACCCATGTCTACATGCTTGAAATTAAGAGCCGATACCTTGCTAAAAGAACCAGCTAGCATTGCACTTATCATCCCGCCTCCCTAACACAAATAAACCCTTTAGCTAAATATTTAAAAATAAAGTTTAGGAAAAAACATCCTTTTTGGCACAGCCCATAGGCGCAGGTATATTTTTTCTAGGTACCTATCTATTTATTCTGGAATGTTATGGAAACCTCTGGAACATTTTAAGAACTTAATGTACATACCATCTTATACATATGTTCTCCAACATTACAAAATGTTCGATTCAACATTTTCTCATATTCCATGCAGCGAAATTGTTTTGAATTCTTTTAATTCAATCCATCCAGCATTCAATAACTTAAAATAAAATTCATACATTGCCTAGTAAGGTGGTTAATAATTTTTCTGACTCCCAAACACTCTTCCACTAATGCGTGGTCATATAAAATTTTGTTTTGTTCCAAGGTTTAATATAATATTCAGAAGGTTTACAATAAGTTTGAACGGAATTGATAGCGTACCTATGTAGTAAGGAAATTTTAATTTTTATTTTAATTTCAGAGTATTGCAGTATTGTTTGTCTGATAAAAGAATTATTTTAGCCAAAATGTTTATACAATATTTAAGTATTGTGCCTGCTCTATAATACATTCGTTCTGACTCACGGGACCCCTGTGACCCTGCTACGAAACACCTTTTGGGAATCGTTGGCCTAGACAACAGACTGTCGTTACTTTTTGCTTCAAAGACAGAACCACAAGCCCCTTGAAGGCCACGGAAAAGCAAGAAGGACTGCATCGGCGATTCTACGAGGATCCTTGCAACTATTCGCAAGACCAAAAAACAAAACAAAACAAAAAAAATTGGTTGTCTGTAAAGTTGGTTTACAGACGATAGTTTAACGTGACAACGTCATAACAAAACATTGATGAAATTATTGCATACTTTTATGAATAAAATTGAATCATTTTTATTGAATTATCACTATTTTGTATGGATACAAAGGAGTGAGATGAAATCTACAATTTAGTTGATAAATTTACTTTTATTTGCAATCATTAATTCAAATATGTTTATTACTTTAACGACTGAGATTATTTTAACTATAACTTTTAAACCTGTTTGCTAATTAACTTCTTCCAATCTGTGTTATTCTGTTAAGGATAGGACGATGATAGGAAAAGTAGGAAACGAATTGGAGTGTTTATGTGAAGGAAAATGGCTTACCCAACACCAAAATGCAGTCAAAATAATATATTTGCGCCACTGACTCTGCAGCAATGCTAGGAGGAACGGGTTAGCAAAGAGCAATGAAAATGTTACCTTGAAATGCATGAAAACAGAATTACGCTACGGACTCGGTCGCAATGCTAGGAGGTTCAGGTTAGCAAAGAGCAATATAAAATGAGCGTAACGGGACACAGTGAAACGGAACAATGTGCGTAACGGGACACTTTTTCGTGCGTGCAGCCAGCGTTCATCGATTTATTAGACGTTGTCACGTCAAAAAAAAAGCTGATGTTCTATGAGTGACAGTTTTCAATGGTCCTTTTAGGTTAAAAACAGATTGTCACTCTTGTAACAGAAATTCGAGATTCGTTAGTGGGGTTCGTCTACCTGATGAAATGGTATTGACTAATTCACAGTGTTTTATTGTAACAAGTAAAATATTAATTTTATTTCTCTTACTAATTCTCCCGCTTTCAATGTCACTACATAGTCCAATCAGGGAGCGGCTTAGAAGCTTAACTTAAAATATTTCGTGGATTTGCACGTGATAATAAATAATTTCATAATATAACAATATTTAATTGTTTATAAAAACTTTTCTATACTAAATAATTCCTTATTTAATGGTTTTTAATTAAATTAAATGCCTTTTTTTTTTGTCTGTCCTAGCATGTACTGAAAACATGAAATAACGTGGGATACAGTTTTGGAATTACCGTTCGCATGTGGCCTTCGTCTTTAAATTCTTTATTTTTAGTATAGCATTAATAAACAAATAATAATTAGGTTTTCCCAAAACACCGAAAAACCCAGGTTTCTATAGTTTAAGAAAAACCTAATTTTTATTGATTTATGAATGATAAATTAAAAATAAGGAGTTTTCAAGAAGAATGCTACATAGGAAAGGTTAATTTAAAACTGTATCACACGTGATTTCATGCTTTCAGACTATCAGAGAAATTAGCCTTCCAGTTCAAACAACAACAATAAATAAGAACATGCTTTATATATAAAAATACAAAAATAATTTAATATGGTTATATAATGACTTTAATTAAAATCCCGCGAAAAAAAACTCGAAATACTGAAAGCAAAATAATTTAGGACACTACCGGCTTTAGGGGTCGGGATCGAACCCGAGACCCTCCCCATTCGCGCGTTACGTCAGCGCTCGTGGCTCCTCCAAGCGGGAGCAAGTAGAGGTTCTTCAGCGCGCCACGGAACTTGGACGGGAAGCCTTCATTTCACAGACGAGAGGGCCACACCCGAAGTTCCCCGAAGTTCATGATCGCTTTTTTTCCGTACCACAACAGGTGTATTTATTTGGGATGTAGCTTACTCATACGTCATACGCCGTTCTATCTCATTGTATAAACCGGTGTGGCATTAAATTTTGCGATCTATTAGGATAGGTTAGCTACATTATAAATACTTTAAAACATTGTGGATGGTTGGTTATATTAAAAATACATTAAAAATACTGTAAAATCATTTTATGGTTGCTTAGCAAATAACTTTTTAATATGTAGCTATCCAGCGCTAGAAATTGTTTGCATGATTTCACAGTATCTTTAATGTAGCTATCCTAACCAAATCAACCGTCCACAATGTTTTAAAGTATTTATAATGTAGCTAACCTAACCTAATTGACCATTAGTTATCATGAGTTGTCCAAAATAAACATTCACGGACACACAGCAAATGAAAAATATGGCGGTGTACAAATAAATACCGTTGCCTTGATTATGGTCATTCCTTTTATCAACACCGCCATATTTATTTACAATGAACAAAAAAAACCGAAGATGCACGATCGGACTTTGGCTCTCTCGTCTGTGAAAAGAAGGCTTCCCAACTTGGACTGGTACTGATGTAGATATTGTGTTGAGCAGTAGGGTTCCGTGCAGGTCAGATCGTTGTGGTATCGATTAAATTACGACGGGCCGGTGTAAAAAATTGGTTCAAAGACAGAAGAGCTACGAGTCACGAATAATTCTGTCGTCTGTCTACGTGACGTAACGGAAAAAAAATATTCAGACGGATTTTTAAATGTATTTATTTAGCCTCCGTTATTTGGTGATTAACTCAAAGTAAAAGCCGACGATGCGTAGTTAACTGCTCAGAACTAATAAGTTAAAGAACGCCAACACAAATCGATGGAATTTATTCCAGTAATTGACTTGCTATATTTATATTTTTCAAGCGAGAAAACTATTCAACCTTGCAGTCAAACCGCAACACCAAGGTGTCTGAACGGATTACATTTAAATGCTAATGAAGTACGCATCGTAACTCAGGAGTGAATTTCATACTTGATATCTTGTCACGATCGTTTTGCCGAGTATGGCCAACGCAAAACAGGTTTATGGCAGTAAATTGTGTTTAAATCCAGCGGCAGGATGGCAATACAGGGGAGTGTCCAACCTGTTTTTAAAGGCGGAATTACAACAGCCCGTCGCCTCCGTCCGTCCTTCATCCGCCAGTCTGTCACGTGACCTGCAGCCAATCGCTGTCACCTGTCCGTCCGTCAAAAGCTTGTCAGACTCTAACTTTTTACGGACGGACGGATGGATGGATTATATCCATGGTTTCGGTGGCGGCAGGCCTGTGATGTGTGTACAGGTCGTTCAGATGTTCTTAAAACTCATGTCCAAACAATTTAATTACGACTCTTAATTTTTTTTTCCCGCGGAAATGCCAATATACAATACGTGCGAAAACAAGAGTCGACGAGTGAATATTCGCTTGGTGAGTAACTAGATTGTGACGTAGGGGAACGAGTGACACCGGGCGTGGAACGAGTAGTTGAGAGGCTGGTGTTTGTGTTCCGGGCGAGCGAGCTTCACTCGCCCAGCGAGCGTCCGTACGAGCGGGGACTACCTGACGACACTCGTGACTGGTTCGAGTTGCTTAGTAAGCAAGTAACCCGACGAGTAAGCCAAGGAGTACGATGAAAAAGACGAGTACGAGTAAGCCAAGGAGTACGAGGAAGCAGACGAGTACGAGGCAGCAGACGAGTACGAGGAAGCAGACGAGTACGAGGAAGCAGACGAGTACGGGTAAGCAAACGAGTACGAGTAAGCCAAGAAGTACGAGGAAGCAGACGAGTACGAGTAAGCCAAGGAGTACGAGGCAGCAGACGAGTACGAGTAAGCCATGGAGTACGAGGAAGCCGACGAGTACAAATAAGCCATGGAGTACGAGTAAGCCGAGGAGTACTGTACGAGTAAGCCAAGGAGTACGAGGAAGCAGACGAGTACAAGGAAGCAGCTCGAGGACTACCGGGCTACCGAGGTGTCAGCACGGCAGCATCGAACGACACTCGCTCGCCCTACGAGCAGCTGGCGGCGAGACCTTCGGCCACGCCGAGGTGTTTCGACGTCGCAGCTGGTTCGCGGTCCCAGCGTGCACCTGGCCGCCTGCCACGCAGGGATGGAAGGGGAGTTGATTCTCTGGGCACTGCACGTGTCAGGGTCGGATAACCAATCACCCGACATGTTGTCTCACGAGATGGAATGGACAAGACGAGATAGAGGAGTGGGAGAACATCTTGCTGCCCTGCCACTACAGCATCTGAGACAGGCGCGTACCAGCATGTGGCCCCCAGAAGGGAAGGGGAGGGGAGGGTCATATGGAAGAAAGTCTACGAGTTCTCGTCGATGTGACGTGACGTCTCCGAGTTCCTCGCTCGTCGGAGCAGCCCGCCGCCCCACTGAGAACCACGGTGTGGCCACGAGACGAGGCGAGTAGTCACAGCTACGACAAACAGCACTCTCCGCGGCGCCGGCGCGGCGGTGATCCTAACACTTCAATTAAAGAATACAGTCGCTGGTCATTCATTTCATCACTGCTTATTTTCATAATGTTCCTGAGCTCCAATTGTATTGCTCAAATGTAAATCGTTACTCATAAATGTTAATGCATGGTGTTTCCCTGCTTGCCAGTAAGGTTTTTAATAGTATATGGAATAAGCTTCATTAGGCCTTATTTATGGTAATGTATGAACTGAAGTAAATTCGCAATATCAATTTAACACCCACAATTCGTATGTTATAAACTGGTTTTACTATGTGGGTTTTAAAGATATTTTATACTTCGTGTTGATGCCAAAAAGGTTTAATGTTCACAGCCAACCAATAAGTAAAGTACGAAATTTTGAGGTCGTCCTTCAGAGATCCACAACGCACGAATATGTCTCGATGTTTAGTCACTCTATCTATCCGTTTGTAATTGGTGAAAGTGAGTGGACTTTGTGGATAAATGCGTGCTTTTGAACCTCTTGTGTTTGGTCACGTACACACCCTCGCATATCCCACACCTCGTTACACTCGGAGACAGCTCTTTATTTCATGTTTAAGTAGAAACACATTTCGCGAAGTAATTAAGTACCAGGATTGCAATATTTTTTACGTTAATAGTTCACGAAATTACCTTTTTTGTATTATGTGGAATCCTCTAAAGGGGGAATAACCTTGCTTACAGAATTGAAACTTGCTTGGTTAAAATTCAATGCTACTGGCTACCTAATTACAAATAACAATAAAATTTATTATATAAACTGTAACTACCATAAAGTAGAAATGCCTTGTTACGTCAAATGTGAAAAAAAAGCAATATTTTTTCATGACGATTGCGTCACTTTAGATATCTACAATTACAATGCGTTGAGGGAAAAGAATCGAAAGAAGCTATCTTGGTTTCAATAGTTTTTGGTCACAACCATTATCTGTCTTTTAAATCTCAAAATTTTTGAGTTCCTGCAGTTAAAAGCGACTAGCTTATACAAACAATAGTTTTTCCCAGTGAAATCATTGGCGTTAAGTACTAAACTAACTCAATACACAAAATTGCATGTTATATACAAATCTGTTAAGTGCACCACCTACGTGGACACACAAACGGTACGTAGAGCTTCAGAAGAAAAAAAAAAAGAAACACTCGATTTGAAAACTGCTCAAGATAACAGAGAGGTGCCTGTTAAACCAAAACAATCTACGAATAAGCTGGGGCCGTTCACGGAAGTAAAGTTTTGTTTACATTTTGTTTACATTGCAGAGTAAAAACTTATCGGATTGTTTACCTTATATATAACTGCCGTCCAGCTGCAATCATAGATGTGCTATAATGTTTTGGGTTAAACATTACTTATTATTATTATTATTATTTTTTTTATAAGAGTGAAAAATTGCTAAAATGCGTGTTTTCAGAATTAGTTTTATGGAATGAAACACCCGGTGGAGATTCCTGTGAGCACGTAAGTGTCTTGCACTACAACTTTACCTTAATTTCCAACTTACGATGTTACTGCGACGACTCGAAGACTGCGCGCCAGTAAAATTGTCTTGCGGCAAGAGCGAGGCGGTATTAGGTAAACAAGGAACTAACGAACTGATGCTGGTGCCAGCAGCCAGGGCTGAGCCAGGAGCGCACGGACTGTACCCCCGGGCACGGAGGCTGAGAGAACGCAGTGTTTGGACCAGCTGACTGCCGGACGTCAAACCCCCCCTCCCCTCCTCCCAGTGCACTTGCAGCTCCCGCCGCCAATAAAGGGATATAATACAATTCGTCAAGGCGGGGAGGGTTGGTTCGCCCGCGACAAGTCTGTCCCGGGGCAAGTGCTGCAGTTCGCACGGTGATGCCCCCCCTCCTGCCCGGACACTGGGGAGGTCGCTGCCGGCGCGGTGTCACTAGGTCCCCGGAGTCCCGGAGATGCAGCCCGCGGCGCTGGCGGCAGAGGACCTGCCCCAGGGGGCGTGCTCCGACGAGTTCGACGCCGACGCTTTCCTGAGGCCGTCCCGGGACGCGCGGACCGTCACAGCGGCGACGACGACTACGGTGAGTGCCCTCTTCTTCCCCCGCCCAACCGCCTACCACGCACGCGGCGTTCAACTCCCACATCTCAGCCCTCGGTGTACGGCGTTTGGATTTCGTGAGTGATTTCGCGAATCGGAGCGGAAGTCGCACGGAACGGAAACTTGTAACCACGTATGCTGCCATCTGTGGTTGATGGCGCTAACCAAAGTCCTACAAAGCCAAGGGAATATTATTTATAGTATTACCTGTATAATGAGTTTTAACAAGATGCACAACCAGGGGTTTAGTAATTTTTTTTAATTGACGTGACAAGGTCTAATGAATCGATGAACGCCGGCTGCACGCACGAAAAAGTGTCCCGTTGCGCACATTGTTCCGTTACGCTGTGTCCCGTTACGCTCATTGTACGCTTGCGCCGCATCTATCTCTCTTCCACTCGACTGTTTATAAAGTGAAGTGAAAAGTTAATGTGGTTTTCATTGCTTATTACAACAACAATTTCGGCAATAAAGGTTAATTATTCTTGCATTTTAAAAATCTGATTACTAGTATAATTTCGAGTATTTATTCTTTTATTATTAAAATAAAAATGATTGAATTTTATTCATAAAGTATGCAATCATTTCATCAATGTTTTGTTATGACGTCACGTTAAAACTATCGTCCGTAAACCGACTTTACAGACAACAAATTTTTTTTCAAGTCTATTTCGATATTATCGGAGCCGTTATCATATAGTTTAAAATTTCGGTCTACAAATCGAATTATTCAGTAGTCGACGTAGTTGCTCCGGCAGCGATTTCTAGTGGAAACTATGCGTGTTTCGCTTCAAAAAATGTAGCTGAAAACACAGTTTACGCATACTTATCAAGCTCAGCATTATTTTAAGGAAGTCTACGATAAATTTTGTGTCCAGGTTTCATGTTATAAGTGTATTTGCAACATGAGAATACACGAAGTTGCTCGTTACATGGGTCAGATGTTATAAATCTCTGGCGATTACTGAAAGACTATCACACATTTTTTTGAATATATATTCGCACTTAACGTAAGTTTACGTAATTAAATTTACTTGCACGCCATTTTACTGCCAATAAATTACACTTAATGGAAATATTTGTTAGTGAACAACAAATGATACAGAGGTACCGTGGTAAAATTTCAGAAATAGCCCTTTAAAAATACTGATTATAAGAACATGATAAAAACTCAACAGGGTGAGATTGAACCTTGAGGGGGTAGTTTCCTAAATTATTTCCCATCTTAAACTTTTTTTGCCTGTGTGTTAAATTGAATAAATAAAATAACTATAAATGATAGTTTATGAATGGTTTTAATGGGTTTTGAAATCCTTGAAGGGCAATTTATATTCCATTACTAGCATGTATTGAAAGAATGTAATCGTGTATTAAAATTTTTTAATTAACCGTTAGTATGTAGCCTTTGTCGTGAAACTCTTCTGTTTTAGGATGTCATAACAAAAAAAAACTAAAATTATGTTTTTCCCTAACCCTTGAAAATCTCAAATTTAGAAAACCAAATTACTATTTATTTACGAAAGATATCCAAAAAAATAAATAGTTTTACAACAAAGGCCACATACAAACTCTTAATATAAAACTGAATTTTACACGATTATGTGTTCTTTGTTTATGCTAAGATTGAAATATAAATTGCCTCTAAAGTTTCTCATAACTATTCAATAAATAAATAAAAACTTATTGATAAAAACCTGTATATACAATTACAGAATTTAATTAAAAATAATAAACAAAAACATGAATTTATATAAACATAATAATATAGGACAGTACCTCCTTTAAGGCCGGTGTTCATCCAAATCACACCAAACTCGGAATAGGCATTTGCATGCAAATAAATATCCACGCGATTTCCACAATTTTTGTGATAGTGATTCAAGCGAAACTATCTTGTAGATTTTTAAGAGCTCCTAAATTAGGCCACGGCTTTATTATATTGCTTAAAGATGACTAAATCACCTTATCACCCAAGTCACATTTTGGGCTGAGATGAATTCTTAAAAAAAAAAAAAAATCCAATGGGGCTGTATAGAGGGACAAACTTCCGACCAGGAAAACTAGGCAGCTGACTGGGACCTCGAGCTCTAGGGGCAAGGGAGGAGGGGAGGGGAGGCCCCGTCCAACAGTTTAAATAATTCATCCCAGGGATTATACAATGAGGCCGTCCATTCCAACGCATGTCGCGTAACAACGTGGTTTTGAAGCTGTAACTATACATTTAAAAATGACTAATGAAAAACCAACCTCGGCGTGTATGAATGAGCTTTAATTCCGATACGACTCTCCTAGCAAAACTGTGTTGCATCGAAGTAGGCAAAATATGAGCTATAAATATCATCGACTTAATTTTAGAAGTTTAAGCAAAGCTTGATATAAAGAAATACATTAATTTGGAACACGACCAATGTATCAATAGCGCATAGCTTAGAAACACACAAGAAGAATTTTCCATGATTATGCCTGGTATAAGTTATTTGATTCTAACTTGTAATAGTTGTAAGTTAGTGTGGATCGGCGTTGTGTGTTTCCGAGTTATGCGTTTCTGTTAAGACAGTTCTAAGTTTTTTCTTCCAAGTTGTGTTTATCGACATTGTGTGTTTCTAAGTTACGTGTTTCTGTTAAGACAGTTCTAAGTTTTGTGCTTGCAAGTTGTATATTTTCGACATTGTGTGTTTCTAAGTTATGTGTTTCTGTTAAGACAGTGTCTAAGTTTCGTGCTTGCAAGTTGTGTTTTTCGACATTTTGTGTTTCTAAGTTACGCGTTTCTGTTAAGACAGTTCTAAGTTTTGTGCTTGAAAGTTGTGTTTTTCGACATTGTGTGTTTCTAAGTTACGCGTTTCTGTTAAGACATTTCTAAGTTTTGTGCTTCCAAGTTGTGTTTTTCGACATTGTGTGTTTCTAAGTTACGTGTTTCTGTTAAGACAGTTCTAAGTTGTGTGCTTGTAAGTCGTATATTTTCGAGTTTGTGTGTTTCTAAGTTACGTGTTTCTGTTAAGACAGTTCTAAGTTGTGTGCTTGCAGGTTGTGTTTTTCGGGTTTGTGTGTTTCTAAGTTACGCGTTTCTGTTAAGACAGTTCTAAGTTTTGTTATTCGACATTGCGTGTTTCTGTTAAGACAGTTATAAGTTGTGTGCCTCCAAGTTGTACGTGAAGGTTCCAACTCGAGCCAGCCAGCCGGCCAGCCGAGAGTCCCGTGTCGCCGCGTGGACGGACGGTTGCGAACCTGCGCGTGCTGTGCGCAGGTGGAGGTGCGCAGCTCGGCCGGCAGGCTGCGCGCGCACCCCCCGGGCCGCGACTACGGCTGGGTGCGCGCGCTGCCCCTGGCGGACGACTGCCACAGCTGCAACGTGCTGCTGCACCCGGGGCCCCGCGGCCTGGTGCTGCTCGTGGTGCGGCCCGTGCGCCAGGGCGAGCCCTTGCTGCTGTGGCTGTCCGAGCCCTTGCTGGCCGTCTGCGCGGTGCCCTTCCTCTCGCCCTGCAACATACAAGGCACGTCGGTGCATTCATTCCGATAACTAGCAGTTTATATTGTATCTGTTTGAAGTTGCTACACCTCCTAACAGTAGCAAGAAAACCATTTATGTGTATGTATGTAGGCCTATACATGTGTGTATATATGTATATATATACATATATACATAGGGGAGAGTAGGGTATAACGGGGTACTTAGTATAAATCGCTTTAATTTATTGTTTTAATATTGCTGTATCTGTCTGAAAACATCAGCATGCGTAGATTAGAATGTGAGTTTAATTCTGCATCTAGTACCGTGTCTTCTGAAATATTATTCTTGCAGAGATATTTATTTATTTGAATGTATGCACACTACCCTGTTTTACCCAACTGGTTGGGTAAAACGGGGTACAGAAAGCAGATTTTTAAAATGATTTTACATGTGCATTATAAAAAATTCTGAACAACATGTAGTATGACAAATAAATACAAATGTCAGTAAAAATATGAGAATTTAAAAAAAAAATCAATTATAAGCCTTCACCTTACATTTTCCTCTGTATTTGCAGTAAAACTTCACAAAAACATTGGTTTGCGGAAAATCACAAACATTGTTTGAACAACAATAACACAACACTGTTAATTTTGAGGAAGTGGTTAGTCTAAAAGCATAATCTAACTATGTATAATACAAACTTGCATATGCGGTGAACCCAAATATCTGACAAAACATATGATTGTTTAATTAGCCTAATATGGAATAGTAGGCCCATCAGAACACAAAATAAGGCCAGAGTCTTTATTCCAAACTGGCAGAAATCACATTCAAATGGCCTACAGTCATCTGTGTCTACACCAGCACATCCTTCATGGCTCCAAGAATGACACTTTAATCATTGCACCCAACTTTCGGCTGATTTTGAAGTGGAGAACTGTTCAGCGCAATAAATGCAAGGAACGTCATCATCATCAGACACACGCAAAGTTACTGTTGGTATGGATTTGTTGCTGTCTTCTTTATTCTTATGTGTTTTAGAACTGTTTTGAGATTTAGACACACCAGCATTTTTCTTTTTTAAAGATGTTGGTGAAGCTGACTGAATAATAATTAGTTCGTTCTTATATGGCGAGTCGGTCAGCACAGCTGCCTTGCCACGTCGTTGTCCTCTTCCTTCTGCAGGATTCTTTTTGACATGGGAAATCGGCATCACTGTAGTCGGTGGAATTGTGAAGCTACTGTTTGATGAAGCATTTCGATTGTTTTTATCAGATAGGCCTAAACGAGATTCAGTTGGTGAAGATACCAAACCAGATGTCCCAGGAATATTACCAACACTGACATTTCCATGGGACTCTGAAGGCATTGTGTAAGCTCGATCAGTTGTTGCAGCAGTCACTGGAATATCACCTACACTGTCATTTCCACTCGGTTTTGAAGGCCTGGAGTTAGCTCGGTCAGTTGTTGCAGCAGTCAGTGAAATATCACCGACAGTGTCATTTCCACTCGGTTCTGAAGGCCTGGAGTTAGCTCGGTCAGTTGTTGCCGCTGGCTAAAACATCCAATCTGGGAAGATACTTGCATCAAGGGGAAATATTCCAGTTCTTCTGAAACCATTTACCGCAGTTTCTATAGAAGCGGCCTTCATAAATGCAGCGCCATAGAGTTTCCCGATCTGGTTAATTGTAATGGGACGTCCAGGATGTAAACGAACCCATTTCCTTGCTTCATCACTAAAATACTGCATCAATGGGGACATGAAGGAAACATCTAAGGGCTGCAACCTATGGGTGCAGTTGGGGGGAAACACAATAGGACGACATGGTTTTTTCGAGCATGGTTTTTATTTTTAAAAATAGAAAAAAAGATAAAGTCAAATTACAATTTAATTACATGGGCCTACAACATTTTTACGTTTCCAATTTTTTTCCTCACCGATACAAGACTTTTGGTTGACTGTATAAATGTACTGTAGGTAACTCTGTATAACATTTAGTATGCATAACAAAACTGTTTTTAATTTTAAAAGTCATTTGCACAATTGATCGAAAAGATGATTAAAACAGGAAACTGGTTGGACAGAACGAGGTACTACCCCGTTTTACCCATTACCTGTGTACCCTGTTTTACCCTACATGCAGGTTCTCAAGCAAAAAGACAACAGAAAATCTTAACACCCGTCAATTACATCGGTTACTATGGCACAACATAGCAAATATAACACTTTACTTGAATACAACTTACCATAAAATATATCTGCAACCACTGATTAAATATTGTATAGCCAATACACGCTAAACATTTTAGTGAAACATCATAAATTTGTAATTTCCATTATTACGCACGAAAGAATACTGTGCGACACTTCATACTACCTCACTCTAGTGACGACGTATAGAGGAGTAACTTACCAAACGTACACACAGATAGCACCACGTGTACGGAAAATAACAGTGGTACCCCGTTCTACCCAACTACCCTGTTTTACCCAACTCTCCCCTATATACATATATGCATATATATATATATATATATATATATATATATATATATATATATATATATATATATACACACACACATACGCGCAGTGGCGGATCCAGAGGTTCACTCTAGGATTTCAGAATAGCCAGAGAAAAAAAAGTCTTAAAATTACTAAATTTGTATTTAATCTGCTCACACTACACATAACATCCCACCACTAGATTTTATGATTCTAAAAGAAATTCATTAATTATATTAAAATATTTTATTTGTTTCAGAAACAATCATTTTTGTCGGCAATATTAATGTAGCAGACAACTGGGTTTTTTTAGGGGGGGGGGTGGCACTTGCCCCTGGTGCCCCCCCCCCCCCTTGGATCCGCCACTGCATACGCACACACACACACACACACACGATTTCTCAAGTTTCTCCTGGAAAAACACAGTATTTACTATATTAATTTATGAGAATAATGTGTTTTGACAGTTAAAATAATTTTTTTCTAATTTGTCAATTTCGAAGAATCATAGTTCTAATCCATCTACTTATTAATTTTTTTTATCAAGATTGCCTACTTTCTGAAGTTTGTTTACGCTCCCAGTATTTACATTTTGAGGTTATCTGCTTACCTACCCAGATGAAAAGTGCCTTCATTCTGCTGAACAAGTCTGTAAATAATTAATTGTGTAGTCCTCCTTGTAGATAAATCAAAGATGTTGTCTGATTTCAATGTCCTGGAAAGTGAAGGTCGTTTACTATTGTAAATATCTCACAGAGGCCATATATAACCTCACCAGTCAAAGATGTATGTACAGATGTCACTGCCACTACTGGGAACTGTATTGACACTCCCCAAATGAATGATCCTCCCCCAAAATCACAATGTTCAAGGAGTCGTTCACAATCTAGGAGTTCGCACTCTTGAGGCCGAAAGATCTAACCCAGATGAAATGTTTGAGGCAGGCAATCAGGAGGAAGACGTTCTTATGAACGAGTTCTTCAAAGACTTCCGTCTTTTAAAAATTTAACCTTATTTAAGAAGGCTGCTAGTGATCCCTATATACGCCGCTGGTGTTGGAACAGTAATTTTTTTCTCGAGGGAACGCGAATAACTTTTAAAAAAATAAGTAAAATTAGAATTTGTGTATTCGAAAAAAAAAATCCATCACCAACAAGGTATTTGGACTGTAACGTTATAATTACCAACATGCTTCACTTTCCGTGTAGGTCTTTAGTTCCAGGTGTTACAATAGCTCACCTCGCATCACCCAATACAAAATACCGTCCTCAAATCTCGTAATTTTTTTTTTCATAAAATGTGGGAGAGGGAGGAAATTATATTGTACATACTCCTTATCCCCTCTTGCGTCTACCACTGATCTCAATATTCTCGTAAGCCATGCTTTAAAATAATGCTTTCAGACACCAATCACTTGTTTGTACAGCCAGCACCGCAGAAGGGCAATTCCGCCAACCTTAATTACTGTCATCAGAGCGATAGCGGGACTCGTTTTCCGGGTATTTTTTTTACCGAACATGGAACCGCGTATACGCGAAGAGTCCCAGACGACGGATTGCCCTTCTTTAGCTTCATGATGAATATAATTTAGATTACATCTGTGAGTTTTTATGAATTCCTGCTTTGCGTTCTTCTTTTGATCAGGAAGAGGATACAATTTGAAAATACTTTTTTTCGTGTATTGTCAGTCTAGCGCTGTTTAAATTTAAGTTGAAAGTTGTGAAGTTGAAGGAATGATGGCCAGAAGATGGTTAAGAAAGTTTCAAATTAGCTGCAATACACTACACAATAAAAATCTAAGTACTTTTACAAAAGATTTCTTCGGAAACCAGTTGTCAAGAAATAGTTTGTAATAATAGAAAAAAATATATAGATTTGCACAACACATGGCTATAGTTATTTTTGCCCGTATGAAATACGTTTCTCGAGATATTACTGAGTATTTCATTCGAAAATTGGCGCATAATTTTATTTTTTTAAATTATAGTTTTATTCAAGCATACACTTTTCAATACTATGAAAAGATAAAAGAATTTTCAAAAATTTTACTTTATAATGTTTTATCTTGCTTATCAATTTGGGAAGTTAGTACTGGAAAGCTATCAAGGGAACGGTTTACAAATAACTTTAACCATGGGAGGTACTGGGTAAACACAAAGCATAAATGCCCGGGGTAATAATAATCTGAATCCAGTATTTTGCAGTGATACATTGTTTTCATGTAAATGTACAAATATCTTTATTGGTTCTGTTCCATTTACAAAAGAAATAACGGCGTGTAGTTATGAATAGGGGTAGTAAGTAGTATGTTTGAAGAATGTCGATGGTCTGAAGTAGCTTGGCTTCTGGGTTGCAGCCGTGTCCTCGGCGAATAATTCACCGACGTTTCGGTCGACAGGTACAGGTAAACTGCTCCCTGATGATGGCGACTGCAACGTCGACCGAAACGTCGGTGAGGACACGGCCACAAACCAGAAGCCAAGCTACTTCTGACGACGGCCGCGAGAGCCTGAGAACGTTGTTGACGTCGACGGTGCAGGAGAGAACCGCTACGTGTGCCACCGCTGCGGCCGCCTGTACGGGGTGCCGAACCCGCTCAAGATCCACCTGGCGCTGTCCTGCGACCGCCTGGACATGGGCAGCCTGTGGGCGCGGCTCAAGGACCTCCCCCTTGCTCCCCCCGCCCCGGAGCTCCGCCGACACCCGGGGCTGCTGCCCTCGGCCGGCGGGGGGTCGGCCTTCCGGCCCTACGGCAAGGGCTCGCCCGACGCGCGGGTCCCGCCCTCCCCGCTCGCCCTCGTGGCCGGGACCCGGGGGTCGCTGGCGGCCACCGTGGAGGCGTACCACCAGCAGGCCGCCGTCATGGAGACTCTGGTCAGCAACCTGGGCCGCTCGCGCCAGGGCCACCTCTGCATCTACTGCGGCAAGGTGTACTCCAGGAAGTACGGCCTCAAGATACACATACGGTGAGCTCCGCTCCTCCGCTTACATGAGCCTACATTTCCGTCTCTTCCAGCCAGGGGCGCAACAACTAAATTTCCAAAGGGAGGACAATATACCTTTTTATAAAGAATCATCGATCCCCCCTATTGAAGCGGGGGGTCCGGGGGTCCTCCCCCGGGAAAATTTGTATTTCAAGGTGGAAAATGGTGCTATTTAAGCAGTTTTATTATCTAAAAATTGATTACACAGCACTTTCTTTGCCCCCGTTTGCCCCCACTTCAAGGTTTCAGAGGGAGGGCGGGGGAGGCAAAATACCCTTGCCCCCCCCCCCCTGTTGTTGCGCCCCTGCTTCCAGCGTCATTGTTGATTGTTTCGGGACTTCATCGTGATTTTCGTAAATGGTTCTTCATTAACTTTACTTTTTTTCGTGACTTTGGTGACCGTGTTGAAGTGTGTCGTTGAAGTGTGGTTGGCACCTGTGGTTCCAGGACGCACACGGGCTACAAGCCGCTCAGCTGCAAGGTGTGCCTGCGCCCTTTCGGCGACCCCAGCAACCTCAACAAGCATGTGAGACTGCACACCGGCGGCGAGACGCCCTACAAGTGAGCCGCCGCGCCGGGTGTCGGCGCCCTTCCCCCCATCACTCGTGCACAACTGGCTGTTCTAGTCCTGACACTCGCATCATGACGTCCTCCATTACTACCATGATGACAATACAGTGTGCGAAACATACCCTACCGCAGTGTTGTGGCGTATGTCCCGTTCAAGTTCATTTTTTTTATATTTAAATTTAACACGATTAAACTTGAAAACTTTTTGGTTGGCCAAATTTCAACAAATGATAAAAATATATATAAATATAGTGCACACTTTTTCATAATTAGCTGGAAATGTTGAATTTTTAATAATTTTGGGCAGTCTCGATAAGAGGAACCAAATGGAAAAAAAACCCTGAAAATCTTTCACGTTTAAAAACAATGCTGGTGGCTCCTTTGTGTTAGGGTTTGAATTTATTTAAGATTTTTTTTTTTATGTTTCGCCTTTCAAAATCAATAAAGGTTTGCTCATATAGATTTCCGTTAAAATCAAATCCGTTTTAAGGCCGGTCTACATATAATCCATTTTAAACAACACGTTTGTACTTACTCCGGTGGTTTGGTTATCATGCATAGGAAGAACCACCAAGAAACTTATGCAGGATGTTCTGCTTATCTTTCTTTCTGCTGTATTGGGTACTTCCTTATATCCTAAAGAGGTTCGTGTGGTGCGCAGGTGCGAGCAGATTATCTTATAGCTAAACATTATTATTATAAATTGGCTTTTCATCCCAAGATGTAATCCCCTGTTGGGGTTTGCTTGGGTTTAATATATTCTGTATACACAAATATTATATATTCCATTATACAATACACATTAAAAATTTTTTTTTATATTCCTTAGTCGTTTTTTCAGGGAATAGCATTGTCGTCATCATTGTAATCCTAACTCCGCCTGTTCGATTACTCCGACTTAAGACGAACAGGCAAGAAACTTCAGTGGGTCATTATACACTTTTCATCTGTTAACAATTAGTCTTCCTGTACTTATTTTGTCCATTTTTTGACGTGACAACGTCTAATAAATCTATGAACGCCGGCTGCATACACGAAAAATGTGTCCCGTTACGCACATTGTTCCGTTACGCTGTGTCCCATTACGCTCATTGTACGCTTGCGCCGCATCTATCTCTCTTCCACTCGATTGGCCTATGCGTCCGAGGAGAAGAAAGACAGCGGCAGCACACAACTTACATCTACACGTGAACTGTTTCGTCGACTGGTTATAAAGTGAAGTGAAAAGTTAACGTGGTTTTCTCATTGCTTATTACAACAACAACAATTTCGGCAATAAAGGTCAATTATTCTTGCATTTCAAAAATCTGATTACTGGTATAATTTCAAGTATTTATTTTTTCTTATTATTAAAATAAAAATTATTCAATTTTATTCATAAATGTATCCAATAATTTCATCAATGCTTTGTTATGACGTTGTCACGTTAAACTATCGTCCGTAAACCGACTTTACAGACAACCAATTTTTTAACGAGACAACGTCTAATAAATCGATGAACGCCGGCTGAACGCACGAAAAAGTGTCCCGTTACGCAAATTTTCCCGTTACGCTGTGTCCCGTTACGCTCATTGTACGCTTGCGCCGCATCTATCTCTCTTCCACTCGATTGGAACAACCATCGATTTGACTTTTTCGAGGCACATTAAACTTGAAACACTCCCATTCGTTTCCTACTTTTCCAATCATCGTCCTATCCTAAACAGAATAACACAGATTGGAAGAAGTTAAATAGCAAACATGTATGAAAGTTATAGTTTAAAATAATCTCTTCGTTAAAGGAAAAAAAAAAACACATTTGAACTAATGAGTGCAAATAAAAGTAAATTTATCAATTAAATTGTAGATTTCATTTCACTCCTTCTTTGTATCCATACAAAATAGTGATAATTCAATTAAAAAATGATTCAATTTTATTCATAAACGTATGCAATCATTTCATCAATGTTTTGTTATGACGTCGCCACGTTTAAACCATCGTCCGTAAACCGACTTTTGCAGACAACCAATGTTTTTTTTTGTAATGTTGTGCCTATCGTGTTTGTATTGTGTGTTGTCGCAGGTGCGAGCAGTGCGGCAAGGTGCTGGTGCGGCGACGGGACCTGGACAGGCACCTCAGGTCCAGGCACTCGCCGACAGACCCCGCGGCGACGACGGGGCAGCAGCCGGCGTAGCGCCCCGGGCGGCCGGGCGAACAACGCGACCAGCGCAGCGCTAGTCAAACCACGGCCGTCGCAAACACCCTACATCTAGCAGAAAAAAAAATGATTTATCCCCGGGACATTTTTTTTAATGTTAAGTCTTGTTTACCATGAATCATAGGCGTGCCTACAAAAAAGGGGGGGGGGGCAGGTGGGCCATGCCCCCCCCCTCCTAATGTAATCACTCAGATAGGCATTTTCTCTAATGCGTTCGTTAATATTCGTATATTCCTGGCACTGTGACACTCGAACTGTTTGCTCATTGTTGCAGCGTGCTAATTAACAATATTTTTAAACATTTTATCGTTCTGGAAATACAGCCACCTTAGTTTATTTAATACACGAGGTCATGGACAAGCAAAAAAAATATATATATATATATATATATTTTAAGAGGTTGGTTAAAGTTCTGTTGTCTGAATTGCTGTGTTTGCATTCACTAAAAAGAAGTTCATTTCAAGGTAGATCTGGACCAAGCTATTGGAAATTCGAGGGGGGGAAATGTGTAAGTACCCTTTAAACATTGTCTATGGGGAAAAAAAAAAAAAAATTTCAAGATTGTTAAAATTATACGGATATAAATATTAACTAGTAAACATATCTCGTTGATACTGCAGGCCCTAATGGAAATGTCTGGGCACGCCTATGCCATGAATGCATACCTGTAATATGGCCAGTAAGTTACTTCAACATCATTACTCCGTTCACACTGCAGTCTACGTGGTGTAGATTCACTCAATGACAGTTTGCGCGAATGGCGACAGCCGAGTCGACTGAAGCAACGGGTGCATGCGCGGCGCGGGGTACAGCACGAAATCATGTCGAAGGTTTACCGAACACGAATGCGACGATGCGGGCGGTGTCATTGGATAATCGTCGTTGAGCGGCAGCGCGGCGAGTTCAAAATATTAATGTAATAATAAGTAATTAGTGTGGAACAACAAGTGTGTATATTTCAATGTGATAGCTTCGAACGAATAACATTTGCAATCACAAATTTCTTGCCTTCATTTTGGGGGGGGGGGGGGGGGGTTGAACGCCCAAAACACCCCCTCTGGCTACGCCCATGATGCATACTAAATTGTAAATTAGTTGATTGTGATTTAATTACGATCAGCTAGTCGTGCGAAAATCTATCCCCTCCCCCCAAAAAACTTTTTCCTTTATCTGAACCAAAAACAAACCATAGTTATAAATTTGTTTTTGAGAATTATATTTTTTTTGAATAGTACAAACATAACCTAGATTTTACTTCGACAACAGAAACAAAATCCGAAGATGCACGAACGTTGATTTCAATGAATACATAGTAGGTTTCTCGTCCGCTGGGCTTGTCCACGAGGCATATGTTAGAATGACGTAAGAGCGAGTGTGCGCTTCTGCGAAACGCGCCAGCACATGCCTACGTCACTGCGTAGACAATGCTTTGGTTTGGATACGTAAAGTGAGTATGAGCACCTGATTACTCAAATAAAATTTCTATGGACATTTAAATTACAGTTGGGTAGGGGGAAATGTGTGACAATATATTTCACTGCAATTTCGACATACAATTCACCTAATATGTTTATAAATTAAAAAACAATAGTGTCAACTCTAAAAATACCAAATATCTTGCAGTGGGTTCCGTCGCCGCTCACGAACGCACTGGCGATTGTGTGTCGTCATCGTTGGTCTGCAATGGCGTAACGATAAGAAGTAAACAACTTTGTCTGCTTCATCAGTCATTTCGGGACTCACTGCAGTGATTTTAGTGCGTATAAAACAGAAACCTTTTATTTTTGAATTTTGTTTCCCTGCATTTTCTATTTAAAACAATTCTAAAAATAAATTGCCTAGCTAAAATGTTTTAGTTAGAATCTAGGTAACTTATATTTAAAAAATTCATATTAAAAAAATTTATTCTGAAGAAAGTTTTATGTCGCATTATCCCAAAATATAATGTAGGTTACTCTACATGTAATACAATCCTAATCTGTCTACATATTTTTTTTTACAAATGAAAATTAAATGGCGTACCAAAACCCGATATCACTGAAAATACTCAACCTTTACAGACGCTGTCGTAAATATTTTATTTGTACATCTAGTTCGTAAATATGTTCAAGTACATTAAAATGTGTTTAGAATTTCACGAAAAAAAATACTGTCAAATTGCACTTTTGTTTCATTGTTAGCTAAAAAACAGCCACAAACCTGATAAATACCTACCTTTCTCTTATTTTAATACACTCACTTAACGTATTGAACCAAGATTTATCAAGACAAACTATAATATGTGTTTTCGTATTTTGCCACTACCCAATATTGATTTTGTAGCAAATTTCTCGGATGGGTTTAGCATAAACAATATATTTAAATACTTGTATTTACAAGCGGCTATTGTTTTGAAATAAAAATATTATTTGAATAATTCGACTATTTTAGGCAATTGATTTATTGACTTGGTTGTTCTCAAAGTTGAAAATGGTATCAGTAGCCTAGCCCGTAAACTTCCTTTATCATGTCTAGAGCTACATGTAATACATTTACTGAGACTTTTGCAGTGCCTTTCTAGAAGTCAGTGTGTGCTGTGCAAACGTGCCTGGATGAACCTTATTGCCTGTATATTCGCGAGTTGCGTTGGTGCTTTATTTTATTTTTTTAAATTTTATACAGCACAGGGATACTCACTAGTGCCTTGAAAACTTTTAAAACTTGTAAGGCGCATGCCTCTGTTGCTACTGTAATTCATATCAATAGGCTTCTTCCACGCTTGTACTCATCCACAAGTTCCAATATGATGCCTTCGTATTTTGTACATTTTTTGTATATAAAATGAAATAAATAAAAAATAAACTAATTTTCTTTCGTGTTCATTTTTCTGTTTTCTTATTGTGATTGTTTTGGTAACCATCAAAAGCAACAATTTGAACTTATTTCTAGTCACATTAATCGAAGCAAAAAAACAAACAAACGATCATATAAAACAGCAGATGCTACAGACATACCAAACATATTTGTAGGAAAATATAACTTTAGGCAAATTGTGAGCAAATAAATAACTGGAAACAATATGAGAAAAACAAATAACATTTCAACGTATTCTAGCACGTACTTGTTCATTGGGTGATGCATTTAGTTCTGTACGAATTCTTGTTTGTTTGTCCCGTATGCGTTTCTAAAAAATTCATCCCATCTCGATTAAATTTTGCACACTTGACCTTTAAAACACGAGGAAGGAAACCGTCTAGGTGAGATTTCGAAAAACCACCCCATTCGCCTTTTCCACACTTTAATGCAGAAATGAGGTATTTCTAGATGAAAATTGGCACACATAAAATTGAAAATAATAAGAAAATAACTGTTCAATATATAATTTTAAAAAAAGTGTAAGGCCACTGCCTACGTGAGATTTTTAAAAACCTCACAATTCCATTTTTTATTCCTTAAAGCATTCATTTCTTTGGTACAGATAAACAAAATTAAGCACAATTAATGTTAAACGCAAGATGAAATATACTGCTTTATCTGATTTCAGAATAGCCACCCCATATTCCTGTCTACATACGGTATCAGAAAAAAAAACCCTTCCCCTTTTCCAGTCCTTAAAACAGGATACTGGTATTTATTTATGACATTTTTGTTATTTCCACCCCTTGCAGTAATGTTTTGTATGATTAAAAATTATTCAGACAAAAATTTTAAGTAAAAATTATAAGATTTACAAAAAAACATTTGAATGGATTTGATAGTGTACCAACTAAGGGAGGTATGAACTTTTATTTCAAATTCTGCCACGACATTTTTTCAACCCTTTGCAACAATGGTCCGTCTAATCAAAAATTGTTTCGGACAAAAGTTTTAGATAAAAATTATAAAATAAATATAAACTTTGTATGTATTCGATGTTGTGGCTACGAAGACCTTCCCGCCTATTCGTCTGGAGTTTGTCTGAAAAATCAACTTGAGAATATCCCATTACACCTCCTCCCCCATGCAGGCTTTGACGTGAGTGTGTAAATACTAACATTTAAACATTTCAGAACTACATGTCATAAAGATATTTTTAAGCCTAGCTCAGGTGACGTGGTTTAATCACGTATCAATCATGTGGACACGAGATAAAGACGCTGTCAGTTATTTTTTCTACACGCTCACCTCTCGCTATCTTTCAAGTACGCAAGGATGATCACGTGCCGAACACAATACCACGAGAAGGGAATATAAAAATAATTGATGGAGCGGGGTTCTTCTGAAGGCTCCCGGTGATCTCCGAGTGCCGCAAGCGCAGCGCTGAACCGGGAGGTTGTCGATAAAAAGGAGCTCCCGCCGGTGTCCGGTGCTATCGTCACGATGCTGCTGAAGACTGCGGCGGCGCTGTGTCTCTTGGCGGGAGTCCTCGCCGAGAAGGCTCGCTACGACAACTACAGGGTGTTCCGGCTCACACCGGCCACCCAGTCGCAGGTGGAGGCGCTCAGAGCCCTCGAGGAGAACCCAGATGGGGTGAGCACTTACACACCCCTCGTTACATTCGTGCGGATATATTGTCTGTTGTCTATTTTCTCAACAACGTCTTTCTCTTGAGATCACTCAAGGCCGGTGCAAGGTAAATTGGCGCCCTAGGCGAAAAACCTTTATTTCCCCCCCCCCCCCCCCTCCACCCTTCGGAAACCCAAAAAAAAAAATTGTCCTTGCCCTAAAATACACCACGTAAACCTAAGATTTTGTCAACAATCAAATGTAAGCAGGCTTGTTATTTTTTTTTTCTTTTTTACTTATTACAAATCATAAACAGGTCACCGTGGACTTTAAATAATTACTTGTATCAATATAAACATTCCAAACTGTTACAAAAATCCATTTTCAGCTAGTTTCAATAATCGTTAAACATATTATATCAGCTGTTATGTGTCGTGCTGCGCCGCCCCCAGCTACTTGGCGCCCTGGGCGGTTGCCTAGTTCGCCTATATGGACGCGCCAGCCCTGAGATCACTTGCTCTTTTTCTTGCGATAATACCAAGCGGAAAAATGAATTTAATTTAGTATTTCGTTACGAATTTGTTTCAATGCAGCACGTCAAAAAATATTTGTCAGATTTAAATAGCCTGTATCTTTTCGGAGGGATTCGGCGTCGGATGTTCAAGCGAACTAATTGGTTCCACCGAGTCCAGGGGGCGCACGGAGACTAACCTCGGGGCGTGACGTCACCCGTGTGCAAGCACCAATAGTACCTGGACCTGGCCCGCACTCGGCGTCGGGCAAGCTATAGTCGTCGCTACAGCGAGCTCTGATGGCGTCCCACACGACCATGGAGGTATTAGTCTTAAGGAGTGGCTGGTATGTTCTGAAGTTGAAACCACTCTAGGTAGCAATTTGTTAACAAAACAAAACAAAACGTAGCTGCAAAAAGAGCAATGATATCTTGACGGAAACTCTCTATAAGGAATAACTGTAAAATGGCCATCTTGCCAACAAACAAATATGATAACAACACGTCAGCAAGGAATTAGCGTTAAATTCCAGTATAACCAAAAATTATTTTACTATCCAGAACGGGAAGAAAGGTTGGGGGGAGGTTGAAGGGTCGTTATAATTTTATTTATATATTCAAATTTTGTTTGGCGCAGTTAAGGCGTGTACGCCCTCCCTTACACTATACCATGATACATAAACAACGTGTATTAAGTTATATCTAGGAATCAAACATGAAATTACATACTAACAAATTACATCAATTACTGATAAATAAATAAGAATTTAACATCAAATTGTAATATTAATATAAACCATATTGTTATGATTCAACCTTAAGATGATCTCAATTATTTACTATTCTAAGACAGGGTGATAGGGGGCTCAAGACTAACAATGAAAGACAATTCAATATGGAGACTTGATTTACTGTCACGTACTATTATAGAGTTAGCGGTCACCAAATTAGACAATTATCGGGGAGCCTCGCTACCACACCTCGGCAGGTTCCTTACCCACGCTGTGCTGGGTCGCGCTCGCGGCAGGAATTCGACGACGGACTGCGGCGGCCGAGGACCACGGCGCTCCGTGGTTCCGGCGTCACGACTTCAGCCGTCCAGTCGCCGGTGACCAGAAGAAGCCCCTCCTCGACGGTGGCTGTCGTTTTTATTCTTCCGTCCGCGTTCGTGTTGACGTTCCGTGTTGTCCTCTTTTCTCTCGCAGCGGCGGTCGGCCTTCGGCGACCCGCGTCGCTGTTTCGCTGGCGGTGTTGAAATTGCTGACACCTCGTGTTTGACTCAGGGCGAGCCTCGAAGCCGCTTGCCAGAGTGCTCAGAGCGAGTCATAACAATATAAAATAATGTATTAAGTATAAAAATTAAAAAAAGTATTAAAATATAATCAATATTACCTTTAACTACTGGAAATACTAAGATAACACAAAGCATAAATGCCCGGGTAAGAATCTGAATCCAGTATCAATGGGAACACGATTTGAAAGTGACCCAGTTGTTTTCATTCAAATGTTAATATTAACAAATATATGTAATTTCACATGAATATTTCTGTTACAATTAAAATAATAATAATAATTACAGTGCTTTAAATAGCAAGGAGTGACGGCTGTCCTCTTGGTCCCGCGAAACATTCTTAAATTTCTGAAACTCACGAACATACCAGGGACACACAAAATTCAATCTTTCGTTTGTACAAGGAATCGAAGTGCGTATTTGCAGAATAAACTTGTTTTCGTCTTCAGTTGGCTGATACATCAGTCAGTCAACAAGTGACTAACATTATCTTAGCACACGGAGCAATAAACACATTGCTACACGCCAAACAGCTTCTTAGACCTGCAATTCGCCTTCCCATGCGAATAGTTGTAAGCACAATAAAATATATGGCTTGGGAATGACTGCTAATAAATTATAATGGTAGGAATATTATGGTAGACTAATGGTAGTATATACAGGCGTAGTGACGTAACAAAATTACTAGATTTAGCTTCGCGTGTACTTAGCGATGTCCGTTAGCCGGTCCCCGGGTACAGCGGTGCGTAATGTTTACGTTCGAATCACTGTTTTCGGATCGTACATCGAGCACAGATAGCAAGGGGAAAGCTGCTCGTACAAACGGCCAGAAATAGTGCTGTGTCGTTCGTGAACGATTCGTTCACAATGAACGATTCTTTGAGAGAACGAAGAATGTAAGAAATCTGTTCTTGAAGAGTCAATTACTCGCAAGCTGAACACGTTTCGGGAGAATATAAAACGCAGAGAGAACGAGAGAAGTACCGGCAAGTCTGATTCGTTCGTAAAATGACTCGTTACGTCGGGAGCACGGCAAACAAGTGATCGTAGCGTGTGCGTGTTCACAAAGGCAAATGATAAATAATCAAAGAATAGGGTAACATGGAAAGAGTAGGAATATTCCGTTCGTTACAATTATTATTCATGTACTGTCTAGGATTTTTAATAAAATTATCTGCGAGAGCTTTGAAACGTGTTCACGCACAATTTTTTGTCTCAGCTAGACGTCTGGAATTTCATATATCCGCCCAATCACCTAGACGTAACGAATACTTGAATGGACGAATGAGTTATGACTCTTGAGATGTGCCATATCCCGTTGTCGGTGGTCATAACAAAATGAGCGAATGTTTTGAAAGAATCATTTCACGGAACTGATTCAAATGAATCGGTTCGGTCAACGGAATAGCGCCCATCTCTAGCCAGAAAGTCTCAGAACGAACGTTTCTTGTTAATGTAAAAATGAGTGTTTATAATAGTGTGGGCTGAAAGTCTTCCGTGATGTCAGCATGAAGACGAGGGGGACGCACCACAACGCCGAAAAACCACAACGCCGAACGTACAATAACGCCGAAAACCATAACGCCGAATGCCAAATTGACTACAACGCTGACAGCTAGAAAACTGCTGTGTACCACATCGCCGAATTACCATAACGCCGAAATACATTAACCCCGAAAAATGTCATTGCAGGACTGCCACAAAGGTTAGGTTAGGTAAGGTTAGCACACAAATTCATTCAGTTGTTTTTCATTTTGCTCCTGTGCCCCCCCCCCCCTCCCCGCAGCAACATTTTTCGGCGTTACTGTATTTGGGCGTTGTGGTACACAGCAGTTTTCTAGCTGTCGGCGTTGCGGTCAATTTGGCATTCGGCGTTATGGTATTCGGCGTTATTGTACGCTCCGCGTTGTGGTATTTCGGCGTTGTGGTAACGACCCGAAGACGAGTAGTGTGAGGGTCAAGCAGGACGGAAGGGGAAGTAGGGGAAGGGAATACCTATCAGCGGGGAAGCACTCAAGGAGGGTTTAAAAATCTCCTTGGGCGCGGCATTTTTCTTCGGGTGCTATAACACGTTCAAAATGTGTTCACCATGTAGTGCTTAGCTAGCGATACTTCGATAGAAGAGAATTTTTTTTCTAAACAGTTGGTGTGTAACCGTGCCATGCTTCCGTAGGACAGCGCCTGCTGTTTGGCTGCGGCGGTCCGCCCCGAGCAACGAGGTCCCGTCTGACCACGGAGCCCTCGCAACACACGACGCCACAGTTCGCGACCGCCCCACTTACACGATCATATTACACAGCCACAATGAGTGCTAACTGGCAGCACGACGGGAAACGGCATAAGCCGCCCCCAAAAGACCAGACCTGACCAAACCAATGCGGACTAAAAGTCAAAGTGCCCCACCCCTTGCATAGCAGAACTTCTACCACGCCCCACTCTTCTTCCAGGACCATCCTTCTATTCCTGTAATCCACCTGCTTGTAATAATGCATGACCTTTGCATCCCGCATGTATGTGCCCAGGGTTTTCCCTCTGTCTATGGAGGTTTTACCTGGGCCCAACTTATCTAGTTTTAGTCTAGAATTAAGAGTGAGGGGAGTTAGTCATGGCGAAAACGTCTGCCATGGCTGGCCAATCCCCTCCTAGCACATGATGCACGTGACCTTTTCTGCATGGTTAAAAACCCGCATGTTTAGAGCGTATAGGGCTTGCCCTGAGACGCACTTAGAGTCTTCCCTACCTAGACCCCTTCCTTACACACTTAGTTTTAACTTAGGTTAGGGGGGGAAAACGCGCTCCAGCACGGAGTGACTGAGCACGGACTCGTGTTGCAGCTTTCCTTCTGGACGGACGTGCGAGCCGCCAACCTCTCCGTGGATGTGATGGTTCCTCCGCACAAGATCTCCGAGTTCTCGGAGATCATGGACGAGCTGCGGATGGAGAGCAGTTTGTTCATTTCTGACGTTCAGAAGTGAGTGACACGTCTGCTGTGTTTGAAAAAAAAATTATAACCTAATCATAGCGATCTTAAAAAATATTGTTACGTATTTTCAAGTAAAAGAAAGGGGGGAAAAATGTGAGCGACTTTTTCAGTACAGATGTGTAACATCTAACTTCGGTAACGAGCTAATGTGTTCTTATATTGCAAATACACTTAAAATACGTAACTCGGCCACTAATTATAACGTGGAATTCTTTTAAATAATGATGATCGTGATATATATATACACACAAATTGTGTTTTCAACTATATTTATATACGAGAATCATACGTAGTTTCCGCACCTGCCGCTAGAATTCGTTGCCGGAGCAGGAACGTCGACTATAGAATCATTCCATTTGAACACCGAAACTTTAAACTATAGAATGAAAAGGCTCGACAAGAGGGGAAAAATAATTGAAAACAATACTAAACTCCGATTTTGGTCCTGATTTTTGACAATGAATTTTGTTAAAATACTGCTTATTGTGTTACAATTCATTCAACAATCGATTGTGTGTTTGTGTGTGTGTGTGTGTGTGGTGTGTAGTCATGTGTGTAGTGTAGTAGTGTGTGTCAGTGTCGGTGTGTCGTGGTTGTGCGTGCGTGTGTGTGTGTGAGAGCGTGACGTCCGCCAAGTTTCCCACTTGCGAAAAAAAAAAAACTGGTTTATCATTACCTAAAATCGAATTCGGATTACCTTGGTAGGAGGGCGAGTGTTTTGATCACTCAACACCGATTGCAGATGCATAAAAGAAATCAAAATACATACTGTTAACAGTTTTATAGGTCATGTCTGGGAACTGGAGTGATTGCTTTCTCTTTGTTCTAGACTAGTCGATGCTGAGAAGCCAGATGGATACGCTCGAGCTACAGGGTTTGGTTGGGACAACTACTACCGTCTTGCAAATGTAAGTGAAACTACTCCAACTTTCCCAGGCTTACATTATAGTGCGGGGAGGATGGAGAGAGAGAGAGAGAGAGAGAGAGAGAGAGAGAGAGAGAGAGAGAGAGAGAGACTCAGAAACACGCAAAATTAGTTTCTACAGTTTTTAAGCAGTTATTTTTTTAATGGTTTTAATATTAAACATTTGCCTTCTTCAACTTAGAGGTCATAAATAAATAGATTTACAAATACAATATCATAGTGTATATGAAGACAATAATTATAACTAGTCTTTCCCTGAAATGTTTTCAATACTAAACGCGAGTGAGTTCACAGGGGAAAATATCTGAAGCAGCCAACCACCATTAACTTCAGGCCTTTGCATTAAATTACCTACTATGTTTTAACTAAACATTTTTTAAAAATAAATCAATAGGATACATTTATGACTTGAGAAATGTTTAAATTATCATGGAAAATTACGGTTCATATGCCTCCACCTTATACTGAAACGTTGTTACAGATCTATAACGATTTGACTTGGGGCAAAGGAATAAAATAATTAGTCGTGTAATTGTTCAAGTGAAAGCGTAGAACCACGTCAGAATCATGCACATCAGAATTCTAGCATATTTTCTGTTATATTGTCGAAGATTTATACAATTTTCTTTATTTATTTTTACCAAACAATGAATTTTTAATATAACTTCTCATGACTGTGACTGGTGACTCAACGATATATTATAATAATTAAACAGTGACTAACTCGAAACAAATGGGTGGTTTGAATAAAGTTGTTAGAACAAACATTTGCTAGCTCGTTGTAGCTATTATGCAGTGTAGTGTGTGAACTATACTCTGAACTAAACTGTTGTCAGAAATATTAATATTATAAATAATAAATACAAATACTAATAGTTCTCTCTGGATATTAATTACTCTTATTAATAATACACTGTCGAGTATAGACTCTTTGGTTATTTTAAATTTGTATCTGGGTGCCACCCTTATGTACAACTTAGCTTCGTTACTAGAATATGACTAGTGTAGTGTGGTACATAAGAGAAAAAGGAAATAATTTCACACTTCAAATCTAGAATTGGCATGAGATTGACAACAGGTAAATTAAGGTCATTAAGAAAACAAACATATACACTGTAAAAATAATAACAGGGTAACATAGGATTAAACAAATAATCTTTAATCAGACAAAATATAGATAACTATTGGTTGGACCAGTGGTATACTATTATGTTTTCTTAAATAACAGGAGGTATGTTGCACACATGATAAAACACAACAAAAGTTCATAAGTTCAAATTAATAGTGTCTGTTCTCAATCTATAATCGAATTTTAGTGTGTAAAAAAAATAATGTTTATTATCTTCGTAATTTAATTTAATTTTAGTGTACCTCGGCTGAATTCAGTATATAGATGTGGTAGAGCATCATGAGAGCTCCGTCTCATTTCACCTCTGGGTTAGAACTATTTAAAGTGTAGATCAGAATGGTAATTGGCTTAACAAAAACTTTTATCTCAGTAGGGCTTTAATGTGTTCAGCACAAAACTCAATGTTTATATTAAAATACGTGTATGCAGAAAGACAGTTCATTCAGGATAGCATCATGAGTCAGTATTTTACTCACGGTAATTCACTCCTAATTACACGTCATATAGGACGTGCCCTATTTTAAAAAAAATGTAATTTATATTCAAACGACGATTGAAAACATCCTAGTAATAGGATGATCTAATTAGCTCGTAGATATTTCTGATTTTTAAGGGGATTGAAACCCAGGCTATCTAGCCAACGCCGTCGTTGTTCCAAGACTTTTTTCTTGATTACAGTAATGACGCTTATCTTAAGTAACATGGCCTCTCATTGGCCGAGACACAAATATCGATGACTTAATTATCACATCAAAACAAATACAGACACTTAACAATACAACTTAATATGCTAAACTGTCATAATTTTAAAACTTGATTTTTCAACAATGAAAGTTTTGTTATGCAAATTACGTATAAAAAGTTCAATTTGCCGTTTCAGTCAATTTCTCCCTTAAGGGGTCTTGCTAATTGAGCTTCAAAGTCACTTGGGCTACGCCATAGAGTATGGTAGTCGTAGATATGTCCAAATACACAACAATAGAGCAAAACATAAAAATGTCAACAAATAATAATATTAATTATAAAATGTTATTTATAATAAAAACAATACACTTTCTGTGTGTGTGACAGTCATGTAACAGCACATCGTGTTTTGCCACTAATAAAATAAACGGATACAACTCCCAAAAAATTAAATATTTATATTTTCGCTGGGATGCTTACATTCAAAGTATAAATGCTTCATTCATTACAGGCTTAAAGTTTACGATGCGACAGCAAAATATCGCATTATAGTGAACATGCGATTTTTAATCGCGTGACAATCTGAAACAAACAGATAAAAAATGTTTCTTGTCAATACACATATGACAACCATTAGTGTTTACAAGTTTTTAAGAGCCCTGTGTGAGAAACATATTTTTATCCAAATAAAACATTTGTTCGGAAAGGTGATTGTTCGTGAACGTATTGTAACGAGTTGAAAAACACGTTCGAAAAATAGAGCCCAATTAACCAAATACTATTTATACTGTTAATTAGGTTACAACACTTAAAACTGTTGGTTTACAAATTAAACACTCTTTCGTTTAGTCCACAGTTTACTCTTTCCACTGGAGCTTGACTCGACAATGGCTCTCTACTGCTCGTCTTTCACCACGCACCTCTGTCTCAGCACACCGCCTCGTGCTACTCACTCGTCCGTCAAACACAAACCACAGTCCCGCGTGCTTCGGTATCCAATGCACCAGTCTTCGCACACGAAGCCCGTGTTCGACAAATCTGTGAAGTCAGCACGACCAAACTGGTGTACGCGACAGACTGGCAGATTTTTCTATTTTCATCCGTGTTACTGAAATAAGCATGATCATTTGTATATAGATTTTGGATTTTGCTGCATTGGTAGTAAATTTATTACTCGTGTACTTTTGAGGGTTTTACTTAATTAGGTTGGGAAATTTATTAAATAGGTCCATGCACTTCGACTTTTCGGAACAATATGATTAACTTTAGTCCAGAAAAATGTTTTTTCTCAAACAGGACAGTTTCAACAAATTTGTAATTATTGGTGGCTGTCGTATATCTAGTGGGAAAATATAGCGAAAAAAAATTAATATTATCTAGTTACTTGTTTCTGTTTGTGACAGCATGTTCAAAATAAAACAATATTGCATGGCTTCATCGCGTATTTCGCGACGCATCTGTAGAAATGTGATTCTAGGGTTATTGAAAGGATCCACAGGTTCTTTGACTGACTCATTCAATGGGAAAGATTGATTTAAACAATTTTTTTTTTGACATGTGCCACTGCTGGTTTACACCGTAAGCCATGGAGAAACTTCAAGAATGGACAAAGAGATGAATAAAAAAAACACACAGAAAAACCGATTTCAAAAGATAATTGCATGGACAGCAAAAAAGAAAAATTAGTCAGAAAAACACCACACCACATACGAACACAGTGGGCTGGAAAAAACGAGACAGTTGCGATAAGAAACTCGTTTGGACAACAACAACGACAAACAAACGATACCATCAAAGACACTAAAAATAATTTCTGGACAACACAACGACGACAGCACAGACGACAGCACAGACGACAGCACAGACGACAGCACAGACGACAGCACAGACGACAGCACAGACGACAGCACAGACGACAGCACAGACGAACACATTAGGCATCCTAAGTCGGAACAGTTGCCAAGTACCGAGAACTGACATCTGCTCTCGTCATGAGGCACTGTCATTTTCCTGTGTGTTTGCATATTCATATCATTTGTCAATTGTTTAGGTTTCTCTGTGACATACAGTGTAAACTAGCCACGGCGTATGTAAAAAAAAAATGAACGCGTGTAACTCAGTACACGTGATGGAAGTGAAACTTCTTTGGCAAACCAAACCTCGACTTGTGAGTGCTCTCTATATACCTCTTTGGCGTCAGAAATGTATCAGCACAATGTTTCACGACTTGTGAGTGCTCTCTTTATATCTCTTTGGCGTCAGAAATGTTACAGCACAATGTTTCACGAAAACGTTCCATCAAAATTCGGCCGTGAAATTTCACACCCATCGAAACCAAAGAGGTTTCAATCCAAACATTTCTGTTCAAATGGTGGGCTCCGTGTTCTCCTGCAGATCCACGACTGGCTGAGGTCGCTGGTGGCAGCCTACCCTGAGCAGGTGTCCCTGGTCAACGTGGGGAAGTCGTACGAGGGCCGCGACCTGCTAGGAGTGAAGGTGTCGTACCAGTCCAACAACCCCGCGGTGGTCGTCGAGGCAGGTGAGTCCCCAACTCCTGACAGCCGACCACTCCTCAATCAGATCCACCTGCACTGTCAGCAATTTCAGTAATTTGCTGACTTTGTAACCATAGTTCTTCGAAAATTTAAAGTGAAAACTTTTAACAGTGTACTACCCTGTAAATATATATATTTTTTAAATGGCAGAAACTCTGTCCTTGTGTGGGCAGGAATCCACGCCAGAGAGTGGATCTCGCCTGCCACCGTCACCTACATCCTCAACCAACTGCTGACCAGCACCAACACCACCGTGAGGAGTGTCGCCCAGAACTACGACTGGTACTTCTTCCCCACCACCAACCCCGACGGCTACGAGTACACTCACACCACAGTGAGTACCCTCGTAGCCAGTAGCAGAGCACCAACACCACCGTGAGGAGTGTCGCCCAGAACTACGATTGGTACTTCTTCCCCACCACCAACCCCGACGGCTACGAGTACATTCACACCACAGTGAGTACCCTCGTAGCCAGTAGCAGAGCACCAACACCACCGTGAGGAGTGTCGCCCAGAACTACGACTGGTACTTCTTCCCCACCACCAACCCCGACGGCTACGAGTACACTCACACCACAGTGAGTACCCTCGTAGCCAGTAGCAGAGCACCAACACCACCGTGAGGAGTGTCGCCCAGAACTACGACTGGTACTTCTTCCCCACCACCAACCCCGACGGCTACGAGTACACAAACACCACAGTGAGTACCCTCGTAGCCAGTAGCATAGCACCAACACCACAGTGAGGAGTGTCGCCCAGAACTACGACTGGTACTTCTTCCCCACCACCAACCCCGACGGCTACGAGTACACTCACACCACAGTGAGTACCCTCGTAGCCAGTAGCATAGCACCAACACCACCGTGAGGAGTGTCGCCCAGAACTACGACTGGTACTTCTTCCCCACCACCAACCCTGACGGCTACGAGTACACTCACACCACAGTGAGTACCCTCGTAGCCAGTAGCATAGCACCAACACCACAGTGAGGAGTGTCGCCCAGAACTACGACTGGTACTTCTTCCCCACCACCAACCCCGACGGCTACGAGTACACTCACACCACAGTGAGTACCCTCGTAGCCAGTAGCATAGCACCAACACCACAGTGAGGAGTGTCGCCCAGAACTACGACTGGTACTTCTTCCCCACCACCAACCCCAACGGCTACGAGTACACTCACACCACAGTGAGTACACTCGTAGCCAGTAGCATAGCACCAACACCACCGTGAGGAGTGTCGCCCAGAACTACGACTGGTACTTCTTCCCCACCACCAACCCTGACGGCTACTAGTACTCTCACACCACAGTGAGTACCCTCGTAGCCTGTAGCATAGCACCAACACCACAGTGAGGAGTGTCGCCCAGAACTACGACTGGTACTTCTTCCCCACCACCAACCCTGACGGCTACGAGTACACTCACACCACAGTGAGTACCCTCGTAGCCAGTAGCAGAGCACCAACACTACCGTGAGGAATGTCGCCCAGAACTACGACTGGTACTTCTTCCCCACCACCAACCCCAACGGCTACGAGTACACTCACACCACAGTGAGTACCCTCGTAGCCAGTAGCATAGCACCAACACCACTGTGAGGGTTATCTTTGTGGTATTTTTCAAACTAAAAGTTACATTTTAATGGATCCCGGGTTAGGACTTGATTTTTCAAAAAAAAAAAAAAAATATTTTTTTCTCAATTTCTTCCTATTATGTTAAAATTCATTAAACATTTATATTTATAAAATTTTTACACACGTTAGAAGTTATTTTTTGGATGGAATTATTAAATCTTAACCTGATACATTTCATACCACATATTATAACACTAAGTATATATTTGTACAGTTGATTTTGCTTAAACTGTAATAAACCTGTAAATAGTACCTACAAACAAACATTAACCTTATTGAGTTGATTCAACTTTAATATATGAAAGTATTTTTAAAAGTGTAAAAAAAAGTTCATATGGCGTGATTGGAACCATGGCCCCTTTGGGGTTAAGAAGCGCGTGCTATACGTCTGTGCTATTAAGCCAATTAGAAATTTAGAAGAAAAAAAAGTTTATTATAATCATTGTAATGCCTGTTTTCTTAGTTATTTTAAAACTTGGGTTCACTTTTTACTATGACTACTTTACCAAATATATTCCACTTTCATATAAATTAATTTGGCACACCAACACTTTTGGTATGTCCCCTAATGTTAACGAAAGTGACTTATATGGGTTTTCTATACGTGGGTCCGCTGTCTTTGTGTCACTTTTACGTTTTATTTTCACGAAATTACTACCACCAAATGCCGTATAGGTACAGAGAGCTAAGATGTGTACGCATAAAAAAAATTTAACATGTAATTAAAGACTGAGCCTTATTTAAAAACTATTGCATTGACTTGAAGTTATTCTGCCTCCTTATGATCGGAAGGTTATTTGATAACACTTAACAATTGCTAAAGGGACGGACAAAAAAAATGCATAATCCCCTAAGTGCTTTCCATCTCAAAGCCGTACAGGGTTGTTTCAAACCTTCCATATGTTTATCAATTTTTTTAAATGACCAACCCTTATTGAAAGAGTTGAAATTTTGTCGGAATGAACTTTGTATGGTCCCTGCTCTTGTGCACCGAGCTGAAATATGTATTTTTTTTTTTTACTTTAGGGTAGTGGCCCTCCCAACTTTCAACTGTGTTTAATCGCTCACTAGATCACAGTTCACCGCTTGTAACGTGATGTGATGGACATATGGTGATTCGATATGAGTTAATGTTGTGCCGGTTCACAAAACTATGTATCTGTATTGTATTTTCTGTGAGCTAATGCCACATCGTTCTCTACAGAACCGCATGTGGCGCAAGACCAGGAGTCGTGGACGTCTTCTGTGCCACGGGGTGGACCCCAACAGGAACTGGGGCTTCCACTGGATGGGTGAGTGTCTGTGATAAGTACTCTTAAATTTTTAATCTCAGGGGTTGGGTCTATGTTTACAGAAATTATAAAAAAAATAATTATTTTATTTTATTTTTTTTTATTTTCAGTGTAGTAATATTTTCTTTCAATGTTTGAAAACCACGCAAACAGTTGGAATTTCAAAATTTAGTACCATGTTAGCAACGTCTCAGACATTCGTGAAAGTATTTAATTATTTAGCTCGACATTAACGACACTGGTTAATGCGTAGCTTCATGAATGGTTCACGTTTTGTGTAGTCATAATTCATCATGAATTGTTTCACAGCATTTTAAGCTGTCGCAACTAAAATTAAATTTGTTTTGTAAGTGTTCCAAATTAATTCTAATTCATTATGGATATGGTCATGATTTTATGGTGATTTGCGATAGCACAATTATACACCGAAATGTGTGCAAACATGCCATGATACACTAAAATAAATCTAAATAAATAAAATAAATAAATCCTGCAGCTTAAATAACTATCCTTTTCTACTTTATAAATTTAACGAAAGCCATTATTTTATTAATTTGTACCAATAATAATTTATGGATCTAGTGGACTGGAAAAATAAGTTACATTATCAATTTGTTTAAATGTTAGGAGTAGTGCATTCTTAGTACAAATATAGAATTGTATTTCAAGTGGTTTTTGTAGTTCTGATTGAATATTTCCTAAACATACATGTTAAAATATATTTCGTTTACTTAATACAGGTAGCCTAATGCCTTATTAAAAACGACACATTTTTGGTGACGCAAGGATACATGTCTTGTTATGAATGTTCGAATGCGATGAAAAAGTAAAGAATAAAACTGTTTAATCCCTTTACGATGTAATGATGCAGACGATGCCAACCCCTGGTTCTGAGTGAGCGCTTCCATCATACTATGCAGCCCTGTTCCAAAGACTATAAATATTAAAATTAAAACAAATTTTGACTTAAAATAAAACTGTAAAATATGCCCTAGCTCGAGGCCTGTGCAGGGGCTAACATTAGACTGACACTAGATACGCGCAACGAAGTCCTCTGCTATTACCTGCCCTAGCGATTCTTTCCTTGTGATTGGCGACTGTCTGCAAGAGAAACCATTTTCCTATTTGGAAGGACCATTCAGGATACCTTTGTTTCCGCACTGGACGGCTATGACTGGTGTGTTGACAGTAGACATGCACCTGAAAAAACCCAGCCAACCACTAAACACTGACAATGTTACACAGTTTTAGTACACAGTTGGTCTGGAAATCTTTTCGAGAAAAAATACATGGACCTACCAATAGGGAAGTTTCGCCAGAATGGGAGTGACGTACCGGTCCTTGTTTGTCTGTCTAGTTTTCTGTGAAAGAAATGTTGACATTTATGAGAAAAAGTGAGAATTCAGTTGTTATTAGCCTCTAATTTCAAAGTGCTGGTAAATATCTCGAGTTTTCATGTAATGACCGAATTCACTGGGATTTGATCATTAGCATTTATAAAACTAACTCAACTGTAATTTATTAGGAAAGTCTGCCATAATTTCGTAAGATGAATCAGCAAATTTCGCCAACATTCAAGGTTCGGAGTTGGTTTATAAACGTTGCTTTAAATAGTTTATTTTTCAAAATTTCCGTGGGGAAAGCTAATCCATACATTTCCAAAAATATTTGGGGCCCCGCAAAAGTAAGTGGCCCAGGGCCCCGCAAGGTCTAGGGCGGTGACTGGTGACGCGTTGGTCTCTCCTCATGTGTTGGGGCTGTGACTGCTGTCTCGCAGATGGCGGCGCCAGCGCCAACCCTTGCTCCGAGACGTACGCCGGGCCCTCGGCCTTCTCGGAGCCGGAGACCAGGCTGCTGGCGGACTACGTGAAGACCATCCCCCGGGCCAAGGTGTACCTGTCCGTGCACAGCTACAGCCAGGTGCTGCTCGTCCCGTACGGCATTCTGAACTTGAAGCCGGACAACTTTGACTCGCTGGTGAGCGCGCCGTTCCGATAATGCGTTTGCCGACCACTGTGCACAGACATCCGGAAATTTCGCCCATTCATTTAGTCGCACTGCTGGAGTGCAAACCTTCACACTGTCACCCTGGGTTCATGATCGGACCGCAGTTATTTTGGACACGGCCCCTCTGCGACCGTGAGCCATCGATTCCCAACTAGGAGCTAATCAGGTAGTTACAATTAACAAGGATGAAAGTGTTCTCGCGAAGAAATCAACAAATGGGAAAGCAATCATGGATTGAGCATACCCATGATTTTGAGTTCTACCCTGAGGCCAGACGAAT
Organism: Bacillus rossius redtenbacheri; assembly: GCF_032445375.1. Classification (NCBI taxonomy): domain Eukaryota; kingdom Metazoa; phylum Arthropoda; class Insecta; order Phasmatodea; family Bacillidae; genus Bacillus; species Bacillus rossius. The sequence continues at coordinate 52,758,271 of NC_086335.1, forward strand.
CCGCGAAATGTCCGGGTCTCTAACTATGTACTCGGAGACCCGGGAATTCCGTGGATACTTTTTGTTCACCAGTTAGACTGAAAACATTTGTAAATTAGCGTTGCTTTGGTGATAGGTAGAGACTGGAAAATTTCGCGATTTCAACGACCTCTAGGATAAACTCCGCGAACCTTTACGTACGTGGGCAAATAACTCCTGCTTATTGACTACTAACTCATGACACCTGAAAACTGGGATGCTTGTGATTTAATACTTCTTTTGTTGAGGGTTTTTCATTGGCTCAGAGTACTTTAGGTAAACTGTGGTACAATCACTAAATAAACATGAATGTCAATGAGTGATGAATCTAGCCTATACGGTCTCTAGTGATAAGTTCACACTTTTCCCACCACTTTCCAATATGACTATGGGCCAGCCAGCTATCAGTTAGCAGTTGAGAGACCAAAACGAATACCTACTCACAAAAAGGGGAGGTTCTACAGTACCTAGCATGCTAATAGGAAAGCTTATGTGGGTACAGTATACATAGGACTGTGAATGAAATTTCCTGGCCTCTTGTACATGCCCAACTTTACCTTGGTTTCTAGATTCCAATGGTGTTAAAGTCGATTCATATGTTCTTAGATTCTTTGCTATCGAAAATCAAGAGGCCTCGATTACAGTTATATATATTTGCACGTTAGACATAATCCACGGAAATTTCAATAATTATATTCTCACTTATCAAAATTGTTATTCACAATGTTTTTTTTAAAATTTATTTTTGGAACTCAATAATTTTGTAAACCAATGATCTGGAATTAGAATGGCTGTGAATAAAGGTAATAATAGATATCAGCATCAGAATCGTTTAAATGTCTACATCAGGTTGTTCCTGCAGTATATATAATTTATTTGTTGGAACTTTTCTTCTCCTTGACAGCGAAATCACCATGGACGGACACATACTTGCGTCATGTTACAAGGCAGATGAGGGTAGGGATTGGCCATGGTATATCATAAGGACAACCATTGAAAACATAAATCATTGAGGCTATTCGTTTTCGGTGCTATTCGAACGCTAGTCTATGATATGGGATGTCCATAAACATAAACAACTGGTCGTTTTGAATTTCCTATACCATCGGAGGATGTTTTTGCCACATGGAGGATTACAGACTTCTACGAAACCTGAATTATGAATTTTCAAGATGGCGGACCAAATTTAATTTCAAATTTGCAAAACCTTTGTTATTAAATTTTTTTATTAATTTTACATTTTCCCCGATTTTTTGGCATAAAAACACGCGTTTTCAAGATGGCGGCTGTAACGAAAAGTGCAATCGGGACGTCATAGTTCAAAATAGCGGCCATTGCATCCTAATGGTCGTGGTTATGACCTCGGCGGCTTGTGCGGCTTTCTCATGGGTAATTTATGCAGCTTTGGGGAATTTTCAAGCCGCTGATATTTTTGAGGACTAAAACGGGAAATTTTCCCGCTAAACGAAATTTTTTTTCTTCGAAGTAGGGAAATTTTTGTTTTATATTTTTTGAGATTTTTTGGTGAGTATTTTTTCTCAAAAACTGGGGATTTTTGTGGTATTAGTGAATTTTGGGCAAATTTTGAGGAACTTTGAGACTTTTTTTTTTTTGCAATTTTGGCCTATTTTGAAGGTATAGATAAAGGTAAATGTCAAAGGTCAACGTCAAAGTCATCCAAGATGGCCGCAATGACGTCTGGGTGGTCGGCCATTGACCCCATCCTCAATCCACACTCGGAACCCTGTAGCCGGACCTACTATTATATACTTCTTATGAGCCCAGGCAATCAATCACTTTTAACAGAACAACAGAGGCAGGATACCATTAATACCATTAATAATACTTTTAAAGTTGTCAAAATTGAGGAAGTTACATGAGACTGACCACAAAGAACTTGTATTGTAATTCCTTGCAACTTTCTCAAAATTCGCAGATGGACATCGGTCGAAAAGCCGTCGCCTCCCTGGCATCGAAACACGGCACCAAGTACGAAGTTGGCAACACTGTCGACCTCATGTGTAAGTATCATCCCGAAGACGGTTACAAATGTAGGAGGCAGCAGTCGGAGAGTGTTTTACTGTAAAAACACGAATAAAAAAACTGTGCGTGGTAGCAAATCCGAGAGGTGGGTCCTCAATGGCCGAAGTCGCTGACACGTCACGCTTGTGTGAGGGTCATGGGTTCTAACCCGATTCCCCACATGCATGACTTGAAAATTTGTGAAAACCGTGTCGGTGTTCCAAGTGATTCGGAGCCTGTTGTAATATTGAAGGATGTGTTAACGTAAGGCACGGTCTCACTCGCCATGTTGATTTTTTAACGTGTTACAACCATGGTGCTACCATCTGTGATGGATGGCGCTTACCATAGTTAACAAAGACCAAGGTAAACTTTATAGTATTGACTGTTTAGTTTTTTTTAAAAAGACGGACAGTATTTTTAATAAATGAAATGTCGGAAATCAGGTCCAAGCCGGGGTCAAGTATTTTTTTTTTTTTTTGCTTTTTTTGGAGCCGTTAAATTTTAGATCTGGTAAACAAATGATTCAATAGACGTCGTAGCTTCTTCAGCAGCGAATTATAGAGGCGGGTGCGGAATTATGTGTGATTTGCTTTAATAAATGTAGTTGAAAACACAATTTATATATATTTATCACACAATGCATTATTTTAGAGTTCTACGTTAAATTTTGTGTCAGTGTTTCGTATTATAAGCGTATTTGTAACATGAGAACACATGAATTTGCTCGTTGCCGAGGTAAGATGTTACACATCTCTGGCAAGTACTGAAAGACTCACAATTTTTTTTTTTTAATTTTCTTGTCTTTACTATTATGTAAGTCCCTTATATCTGATATTTTATAATGATATCTCCCTTTAATTTATTCTGTCAGTAATATTTTTAACATATATTCAGAAAATGTCATATAATGGGTTTGAATAGTCGCGCAAGTGATAGAAATTACGAAAAATTGCGCGAATTTTTACATGCATTATATTACACTTAGTGAAAATCTGTTGAAATTATTAGTAACAGAACAACAAATACAAGTGATAATTCGTGTTAAAATTTCAGGGAAAAAAAACCCTTAAGTACGAATAACGACGAGAAAATGAACAAAATCAACACGGCATGTGATCGAGTCTTAAGGGTGTTTGGCACAAAGCATATCGTTAGTTAACATTCATGTGAAACGTTATCATACTTGCAGACTCTTTTAATTAGGGTTTTCTTCTTTAAATTAAAACTATATGCTTTGCACATTTTTCTTGAACAAGTCCCAATCTAACATTTTGTTTACCAATACAAAACCAAAAAAGCCAAACAGGCTAAGATAATTTAAGCTGAAATGTTCGGGTATTTATCATACTTGTGTGTAAGCGTTCCAATAAATTACGAATAATTAAGACGTTTCTGATGAATCCATTGTAATCAAGGACAAGTTTATTCGTGACCAAGGGGATTAAACGGAGAAGCTGGTGACTGTAGTTAATTGGAGTTAAAAAAAAATCAGCATGGACTGTAATCGCAATACGTACGCCGACGCACAAAAAAACACTCGAGTGTGAAGTGCGCGTGCTTGCACCTTTGGACCGGGGAGTCCCTCAAGAGCACACGCTACGCGCACAGTTCACATGCGTGCGGGGCGCAGCATTGCCGCCACAGGCGGTGTGTTCGAACCACTGCCGCAATAGATAACCATTAAAACGACGTCATTTATCACTTGCTTCATTTGTTCCACTTCGCCAACATATACTCCCATTGCAAGTTAAGGAAAATTACCTAAAAAAATACTATGATACAGGCTGTATACAATGCCAGGTGTGCAAAATTTCATTTGAGGGTGGGGGGGGGGGTGATAATGATATATATTTTTTGAATTAGGGTCCCTGGTCAACGCTACTGATTAATTCACGATAAAAGTATTATTTTGTCCCTGGCAAATTTGTGTATTAAATACACTGGACTAGACTGAGGCGTCAATTAGTTCAAATGCTCACCTTGCAGACGTGTCGAGCGGCGCCAGCGAGGACTGGGCCCGAGGCACGGCCGAGATACCCATCGCCTACTGCTACGAGCTGAGGGACCTCGGCGCCTTCGGTTTCCTGCTGCCGGCCACACAGATAGTGCCCTCTGGCGAGGAGACCCTGGACTCCTTCATCACGCTCGTCACCGAGGCCAGGAAGACCTTCTAGAGCCTCTGCACCTTCTAGAGCCTCTGCACCTTCTAGAGCCTCTGCACCTTCTGGAGACCTTCTAGACATCCTAGACTCTCTATACCTTCTAGAGCCTCTGCACCTTCTGGAGACCTTCTAGACATCATAGACTCTCTCTACCTTCTAGAGCCTCTGCACCTTTTGGAGACCTTCTAGACACCCTAGACTCTCTACACCTTCTAGAGCCTCTGCACCTTCTGGAGACCTTCTAGACATCATAGACTCTCTACACCTTCTAGAGCCTCTGCACCTTCTGGAGACCTTCTAGACATCATAGACTCTCTCTACCTTCTAGAGCCTCTGCACCTTCTGGAGACCTTCTAGACATCCTAGACTCTCTACACCTACTAGAGCCTCTGCACCTTCTGGAGACCTTCTAGACATCCTAGACTCTCTACACCCTCTAGAGCCTCTGCACCTTCTGGAGACCTTCTAGACATCCTAGACTCTCTACACCTTCTAGAGCCTCTGCACCTTCTGGAGACCTTCTAGACATCCTAGACTCTCTACACCTACTAGAGCCTCTGCACCTTCTGGAGACCTCCTAGACATCCTAGACTTTCTACGCCTTATAGAGCCTCTGCACCTTCTGGAGACCTTCTAGACATCATAGACTCTCTCTACCTTCTAGATCCTCTGCACCTTCTGGAGACCTTCTAGACACCCTAGACTCTCTCTCTACCTTCTAGAGCCTCTGCATCTTCTGGAGACCTTCTAGACATCCTAGACTCTCTACACCTTCTAGAGCCTCTGCACCTTCTGGAGACCTTCTAGACATCCTAGACTCTCTACACCTTCTAGAGCCTCTGCACCTTCTGGAGACCTTCTAGACATCCTAGACTCTCTACACCTACTAGAGCCTCTGCACCTTCTGGATACCTCCTAGACATCCTAGACTTTCTACGCCTTATAGAGCCTCTGCACCTTCTGGAGACCTTCTAGACATCATAGACTCTCTCTACCTTCTAGATCCTCTGCACCTTCTGGAGACCTTCTAGACACCCTAGACTCTCTCTCTACCTTCTAGAGCCTCTGCATCTTCTGGAGACCTTCTAGACATCCTAGACTTTCTATACCTTCTAGAGCCTCTGCACCTTCTGCTCGTTCTAGACATCCTAGACTCTCTAAACCTTCTAGAGAGCTTCAAGTCGGCCGGCCATGATTTACCAACATCACAAATGAAAACACCACCAGTTGTCGACAATCCTACACGTATTTTTTTCTGAATGACTTTTTACAAATAATAGCAAAATTTAATCATATTGATGAATAAAATGTATAATAATAACAATTTTAATCTTGCTGCTGTTGAATCCAAGCCCATAAACAGTATTTCCTTCTTCCTGAATTTAATCACATTCCTTGCTATCATAATATTCTCATTTTAAATTTTTCATTTCCCAATAATTTTTATAACCAGTAAATATTTTTTTCCCTTTTTCCTTTCTCCTGTCTTAAAAAAAAAAACTTTTCTTAGTTCTTGTAAGTTATTTTACGTTTTATAGTCTACACCGTGTCCCAAATATACCTATCCACTCTTTTCATATTTTTCTCCTCCACTTCCCCTTCTTCTCTCCTGTGTACTCTCTTCGGTTTCTCTAACGCCGCTGTGTGTGAATCCCACAATGCTGCAGCATAGTCCAACATGAGCTGCACCAGTTATATTATAATTATTTATGTTATATGAACAAATAAATTATTGTGTATTCTCAAACGTATAACGATGATTATGATAAACCTTGTTCCTCTTTTCCTAGCTTTGCCACTCCACCCAGTGTGGAGCGGTGGTGAAAGCCTCAAAAATCTGAGGTTCTTTTGGCAGGATTATTCTGCGATGGTTTGCCATCGTCTATCGTCCTAATCCGAACCCGAGAAGAAATTTTCCAAGAGGGAATAAAATTAAAACCCATCCGGAAATTGACCCCGTAACTTTTGGCCGAAATTTTTAAAAGTAGAAATAACACTGTTTACTAAACTTATGGAAGTCACTGCAACGGATTAAAATGCAAAATTTTATAAACACAGAGGAAAATTTGAATAATATTAGGTTTACTTTAAAAAAGGAATTGTCTTTGCGAAAATATAGGCTTATTATATACAACTATAACATATTTATTTGCGAACAAATTTTTAGCACAGCACTATGTTAGGAAGTTATATTTATTCATAAATTTTTATTTATTTATGTGTCGAATTTTCTGAATAAGGAAAAGAAAATTCGTTTACATAAAGCATCATAACTATATGGCAGAGTTACCTCTAGGGAGTACTTTCAACTATCGAGCTCAACTAGATATTTTGCGATTAAAACAAGAATCGCGCAACTAAAGTATCAGAAGCTATTTCGAGAGAAACTCTGCCAGTGATAATAAAGCCCTAGAATTTTTTTTTCTCGCGGCAGCTACTATCACTACACTGTCATTACGTCAAGTCAAGTTTCGATGGTCGACGACATACTCGTGAAAGTTGTCCGCACCATTTCACTGACTTGATCCGCGTAAATAGTTATCTTTTCTTCTTAGTTCTGTATTGAGTGACTGCACTATTTGGTGCGCAGAGGGAACTCGACTGAAGTAGTTTCAGGTAAGTGGGCGACGCGATGTCAGAAGCCCTAAGAATACTTTTATCAGCTTTTATCAGCCAGTTGGGCTCTTGTGCAAGGAACGTGACATCGAACTGGATGGATCCAGTTGAACCATGCTCTCGGACTTGGGGGAGGCTCGAGAAAGAGACCGACAGTGCAGCCTCGATTTATCACCGTTATCGTCTCCACAAGCACCTGACAACCGCCACTTACTACCGCCAATAAAATACAGCACGTAGACAATTCTAGATAAGAGCTGACAGCATGAATTAGATAAATAACATGTTATGCCGTACGAGCTTTCAAAGAAAATCAGATACGCCAGCTTTACGACGTAGTGAGTGCTTTTCCGAGGTGCATAAGTATAATACTGGGTTTAAGAACTTCGTAAGGAACGTAAGATCGCAAGGCTGCAACATGCAGCGAACTAAGTAAGTCTATAAAACAAGCAAAGTCGTAAGACGATATCAACTCCTCAACTTGAAACAGTAAAACTGCAGGGGAAAAAAACCTTTTCTCCTTCGGGCTTCTTTATCATTAGAATTTTTCTTTTGTCCCGCGAAAACTCTACGAATCCTTAATAACTTGATTTAAAAGCATCATGTGCTTTCACTGTGCGATAGTTGAGTACATTAGTGATAACGTGATGTGTGAGGTAAAAGCAAAACTGTAGCCTTCTATACACATTGCGTCTCCAGCTGTCAAAGTTTTCTGTTCTTCTACTTTAAATATGAAACGTAAGCCGAAACGCAAGAATTTGAAAGTTGGCAGATGCTTGCTTTGCGTTTTTACGTCTTGTGTGATTCATAGAGCCATGTATTTTTCGCAAAAATATTTCCAGACCAACTGTGTGAGGCATTGTTTCGTGGTTGGCTGGGTTAATTTCAGGTACATTTTTACTGTCATCATACCAATCACAATGGCTTCTCTTGCAGACGGCCACCGGTTAAGAGGGAGGAATTATTAGCTTGGGCAACCTTACTGCAGTCAAATGAGCGTCCTGATTATTTCACGAACAATACATGCCCCTAGTGATTTATACATGGATATATGAAAATTTCGCTATTTAACTGTTTGTATTCTTGCGTGTCTTGCGTATTCTATAAACTCGGCCTAGTACCGGTTAATTGGCTCATCTGCCCACCGCCGTGCCAGGCCTATAGCTGCTGGCGAATCAGTGGGTTTACCCGCTTGCGGGGCCTGCCTTGCCGCCTTCTGCCGCTGTGAATATTGCTATAACTGAGGCTGTCCCGCTGGCCTAGCCGCGGCTCCGGCGCGAGGGGAGGGGAATGTTTGCAGCAGCCCCATTCTTTTTTACAGGTGGCTGCCTGGGCAGCTGGGCTGGGCTGACGAGTGAAGTCGCCCGCCCCTGGGGGCGCAGGCGCCCCTGGTAACAACAACCCAGGTGTGCCCAACAATAATAATGCGGGCCGCAAGGCCCAAGCGCCTAACCTCTGCATGGTTGATTCTTTCTGCCCCACCCAACTCTTCTTACCTGGACCTTTTCCCTATTGTCCAATAGTTTTCTTGCATTAATGCATGATTAATTGATCCCCGCATGGCCCGGCCCAGGACTCTCCCTGTGTCTATGCACGTTTTACCTGGGTCACATTAGTTAGTTTTGAGGCTATGCAACCAAAGAGGTACCAGCCCATGGTGCCAATCGCAGCCATGAATGGCCAGTAAACCCCAATAAGCACATGATACACGTGCCCTTGTCCTGCATGGTTAAAACCCCTCATGGTAGAGTGTATAGGCTTCGGCCTGAGACACACTTAGGTCCTCCCCTAACCTGGACACTCTCCTCTTAGGCTAGAAAAAAAATAACCTTAGTACGTAACTCTACCCTGATGATGACTGCAATGTCAACCGAAACGTCGCTGATATATTCGCTTTGGACGCGGCTACAACCCAGAAGCCAAGCTATTGCAGAAAATTGCCACGAAATCCTACGATCTTTACTGAAAAATAAATTTAAGTTCAATTTTACATACTCAACTATTTTTTCCAAGGTTTAAAATTTATTTTTGCCTTTGTAAAACATCATTAAATTTTTAAATTATGCGCCAATTTTGGTAAGCGTGAACAAATATATTTTTCCCAAACACGTATTCCATACAATCATATAAAAATGACCATAGCAATATGTTGTACAAATTTACAATTATTTTCTTCAATGATTACGAACTATTTATTGGCAAATAATTTCCAAAGGAATCTATTGTGAAAGTACAAAATAAATTATGTGTGGAGAATATTAATAAGATTCGACTCTAGGCTTCAAAGACATAATTATAGGCTTAATCATATTTGCTGATTGCCGTCAACCAATCTATACAGGAAATTCCATGTCTAGCTGATAAAGTAACAAGAGTCTAAAAGTCATTTTTGTTCTTTCAGCACCGGTAACTCAAACATCTGTCATGTCATCACAATCGATAGTCAAAATTGTTGGCATTAAACAGATAAGATATCGCCATAAAGAATATTTTTGAGCTTCAAATCAGAAAATTCAAACCACACTGAAAGCACGCAAAAACGTGTGAGTAAGGTACACACATATATATCATATACCAGCCTTCAATTTATCCTCAGTAACTACCGAGAACATGTGTCTTAAACAGATTCACCCTGCATGTTGGGCTGTTACATTATCAAGCTATTGTTTTACATGTTATACTGTATAAGCATCTCAAATTACTTTCTTTTAAGATCTGCACTAAGTATAGCCTACTCTACACGTTATTTGCTATTTGTAAATTATCAGACAAGTAATCACACTAAACATTTTTACTGAATGATTGTATCATGATAACTATGTAAATAATTGATGGAAATCAATTTACTGTTTGTATACTGCTTGGTAATATCTACAATAACTGTTCCTCAATCCACTTTACGAACAGTTCAACATAAAATTCTACAGTTCGAATATTTCACGTCGTTAAGCATTTTTTGTTCGCACAATAAAGAGAAAACACCAAGTCTGTCTTTGTCTCCTGCATATAACACATAATACAAATTTATGGAATCTGAAAGTGCCACTGCGCCTGAAACTGCACTTTAACAGTTACTTTTTATTTTCTTTCGCTAAAAAATTTAAGATATTAGATATATAACATGGCTCAGATCAATTAAATGTCACTTCTAGTAGGCGTGTTACCACATTGACTTTTTTTTTTTAATCGCTGGTACGGTCACTTTCATTCTCTTTAATTTCTCACACTTGACATGCAAGCATTCTTGTGTGCCTTTAAAGAGATATTCCTTGGCACAAGGGTGTAGTGAGGCAAACTTTCGGTTGCTATCTTTCCCCCTTCAGTGTCATAAATGAGGTTTTTGGGATATCAAAAAAAAAAAAAAAAAGGTAAGGCTTTACAGAATATAATTTTATTGCTGTTATTAGTAGCAGTATGATTCATACACTCCTGGTTAAGACAACGGCGCGATGCAGTTTGGCCGTCTAGAAGGTCCAGAAGGTTCAGAAGACCTAGAAGTTGTAGAAAGTCTAAAAGGTCTAGAAGGTATGGAATGTCTAGAACGTGCAGAAGGTGCAGAGGCTCTAGAAGGTGCAGAAGCTCTAGGATGTCTAGAAGGTCTCCAGAAGGTGCAGAGGCTCTAGAAGGTGCAGAGGCTCTAGAAGGTCTTCCTGGCCTCGGTGACGAGCGTGATGAAGGAGTCCAGGGTCTCCTCGCCAGAGGGCACTATCTGCGCGGCCGGCAGCAGGAAGCCGAAGGTGCCTAGGTCCCTCAGCTCGTAGCAGTAGGCGATGGGTATCTGGGCCGTGCCTCGGGCCCAGTCCTCGCTGCCGCCGCTCGACACGTCTGCAAGCACGACCCACAATGCTACCCTGCAACCAGCGGTCCATATCATTGGCCCAAGTGTAGTTATTTGGCAGTGACGGTGTTTAGCGACGAAATACATTTGAAATATATCACCAGCCTTGGACAAGCGTCATTTCCGCGATGTCGAGATATCCTTTTAACTACATTGTCTCGGCCTTATTGTAACTGCGTATAGATGTGCGTTATCCATCTTATTATATATATTTTTTTACTGTAACTACTTTACCCATCACGGGTATCTCGAGCACCGTGGCAACGCCACAGTGATGACAGCCGTGACGTCAGAATGATTCTGCATTAAAATGCCATTGCCTTCTGCAGGTTTGAAAAATCGCTTTCCTCGGCCGGGAATCGAACCCGGGCCCCTTGGTCCACCAGTCAGACACGCTAGCCACTAGACCAAGCTGGTGGACTACTATTCAATAGGTTGCAGAAAAAATACTTGTTATTTAAAATTAATAATTGTGACTGAAAAAGAAGTGTTCAATACAGTAATACTACAGAAAATGTACCTTTAAAAAATGTTTTCAGTAGAGTGAAAAACTTTTTCAACTAAAAAAATAAAACGTGTTTCCTGGCACGGCTCTTAAAATTATTGTTAGTGATGTATGTACTGAGTGATATGGAAGTGTAAATATTTTGAACGATGTCTAAACACAGTTCAACTACTTCGATCAAAAGTGAAGGTCTTTTCATGCACTTCGCCAACACAAATGCTTTCTTGTTTGTACTTACACATAAGGTCAACGGTGTTACCAACATCGAAGACAGTGCCGTATCTCTTGGCTAATGACGCAACAGCCTTCTCACCAATTGTCATCTGAAAATATTGCATGACATATCGAGTACTGGTACTTACTGGAATCTTCATAAATTTTGAATAAAATGTACTAACGACTTAATTTTTTAACTCACTTTTTCACCTAAGGTAAATACAATGAAGTTAAGTTCTGGAATGCCAGTAACAAATTAATGTTCACCTTAAAATGAAATGAAGTTATTCTGTACTCGAGAAGACGAAGTGGTCACAAGCAGAAAATATTAAATCAGTAAAAGTTTACCACCAAAATAGACTTGTGCGGGGCGTTAAACTTGTAGATCATATAAATAGGGTCATGGAAGAAGTCACCATGTGAGGATATTTTCTCCCTTGTATGCTATTATAAAGACTCCCGTATCCCTCTTGCAACAATGTTTTTGCACAATATTTCAAACATTATTTTAAAAGCCCAACGACGAACACGAATGTGCATTGTATGCTGGAAGCCACTTCTGTACTGAATCATCCCATTTTAAAATTCCGTGTGTGTACAGCTACTGTACCATGTAGGGTTCACTTTCCCTAGTTGCTAACCCGTATACCTACTCTACCAATATAAACGTCCCCTAAATAGAGGCCCGCAAATTTCGCGAATTCGTTTGGTGCCAGTATAAAATTCAGTCCTGTACCCACATATACTTTTCGATTTGCTGATTTTTTTTATTGTAGTCCATCCCCATCTTTGGAGTGGGTTATTATGATACGGCCACTTCACTGCTGGCTGGTGGTTGACTGGTCCATAGTCGTAGAGGGGAGTGGCGGAACTATTGTGAGCCTATCACCAAAGAAACGTTAAGGTAGATGTGTTTGCAGTCCAACCAGTGACCAAAACAATCCGCAGAAATTTCCGGATCTCTACCCATAAACTCGACTGTCGCCAAATTATAAAGCTAATTTTGCAGCTCCCTCATGATTGTTTATTCTCGTTTATCCTTCGTCTTTGATCAAACTTGATTCTTTGGTTCCATGGGCGTAGATCGGCAGGAGGGGACAGGGGGACCCGAAACCCCCTTGGAGCTAAGAAGTTCCTCATTAAGAGGGCCCCCCACCTGCGCTTGCAAAAGCGCGACTGAGAATTGGGTTTGATGTCAAAACTATGTTTTATGGAACATTTTCTGTATATCTTTTTTTTTTTGTTTTCTAGTTATTTTATCCACAATAGACCTAAATATGGGCAGTGTACATCACACAAGCACCCTGACCAGAGATGACTTGTGTCGGTTAACACCACTCCCCTCCCCCAACCCTTCCGAGCCGCGACTTTCCGCGGGCCCTCCCGGAGAATCCTCGAGATCCGCTCTCCTGGTCGCTCACCAGCGAGTCGAAGTTGCTGGGCTTGATGTTGGCCACGCCGTACGGGACGAGCAGCACCTGGCTGTAGCTGTGCACGGACAGGTACACCTTGGCCCGGGGGATGGTCTTCACGTAGTCCGCCAGCAGCCTGGTCTCCGGCTCCGAGAAGGCCGAGGGCCCGGCGTACGTGTCGGAGCAAGGGCTGGAGCTGGCGCCGCCCTCTGCAAGCACATTCACACATTCACACATTCACACCTCGAGTCCGCCAACAACACCGGCTGCAAGTCATCCGGGGATCTGCTTAGCTACGGAATTCTTAACAACATTTACGGTTGCCGAGTTAGATTTTTCTTTTCCTTTTTTTAACGTGAACCCACAATGGTCATCTTGGAATGTCACTTCCTACTTAAGAATCAAAAATCCATTCCCATCATCTTTTCCACCTATTAAAGTGGAATTATCGAATTAAATGATTTTTTTTTACAAATAACATTCAAAATAAGAAGAACATTACCGCGTATATCTTATTTATGTAGGAGGGAAAAAAAGTAAATAGCCACTGCCAAATTTTGCAAGACGTCAAACAGTGAACTGGATATGTGTTTAAAACCTTTAAAAAGAAAAAAAAAAATAGTCTATCACACTAAACCTTGAAGATGATGATGAAAGGAATGTCTGTCAACACTTTGGTTTTTTTTATGTACCTAAACCCACATGAAGCACGAAAACAGAGGAATAACTTCTCCTATTTTCATTTTGTTTATTTTAAAATATTAGTCTGAATCAAAGGTCATAATAAAAATAGTGTCTGATGCATTCAATATGCATTCATAGATAATATCCTTTATCAGTTGCATTTTGTTTTCTCCATCATGTCAAAATAGGTTTGTCGAGCTAAACAGGATCAATCAACACACCCTTCATGACACAGGGTGAGTAGATAAAAGTAAACAGCACATTACACTCACCCATCCAGTGGAAGCCCCAGTTCCTGTTGGGGTCCACTCCATAGCACAGCAGGTTCGAGCGGCTTCTTGTCTTACGCCACATGCGGTTCTGTAACGAGAACTCTTTTAAATTAATTATTATTATCTCAGAAAAAATGTCAGTGCGTTAGAAAAAAATGATCTTGAATCTTAAATGAACATTAACAACAGCAAACTCAAAACATCGACTGAAAGAACAGAAACCTTAAACAAAGATTGCGACGAATATTTAAAAGAAAATAAGACCGATGAGAATTCAGTTTTGTTTTGATACACCAAATAATTTAGCGACCAAAGTATTCGGAAATCTTTTCCCGGCTAATTTCTCACTGAATGCAGTATTCATATAGAATTCATCCATTCTATTCGGGAACAGCAGAAGTGGTGTAAGTGTACTCGTAGCCGTCGGGGTTGGTGGTGGGGAAGAAGTACCAGTCGTAGTTCTGGGCGACATTCCTCACTGTGGTGTTGGTGCTCTGCTACTGGCTACGAGGGTACTCACTGTGGTGTGAGTGTACTCGTAGCCGTCGGGGTTGGTGGTGGGGAAGAAGTACCAGTCGTAGTTCTGGGCGACATTCCTCACTGTGGTGTTGGTGCTCTGCTACTGGCTACGAGGGTACTTACTGTGGTGTGAGTGTACTCGTAGCCGTCGGGGTTGGTGGTGGGGAAGAAGTACCAGTCGTAGTTCTTAGCGACACTCCTCACTGTGGTGTTGGTGCTCTGCTACTGGCTACGAGGGTACTCACTGTGGTGTGAGTGTACTCGTAGCCGTCGGGGTTGGTGGTGGGGAAGAAGTACCAGTCGTAGTTTTGGGCGACACTCCTCACTGTGGTGTTGGTGCTGGTCAGCAGTTGGTTGAGGATGTAGGTGACGGTGGCAGGCGAGATCCACTCTCTGGCGTGGATTCCTGCTCACACAAAGACCACCAATCAGAGTCGAGCTTTGTTGCGACTCCTCGTTGTGCATGAAAGTCATTCGTTTCGCCAGTTAGGCGCATAAGTGTACATGCAATTTACCTAAGGAGGTATTATTTTTCTAAAGATAATTATTCTTGTATAGTTTTTTTGCACTTCATTTAAATTCATTTAATAACATAACTAATGGATATTTCAAGTGTATTTTCATACCCAGTGTGTTTTTATAAGTTCAAATAACGTTTTGAGCCTTATTTACAAATAAATGCTAGTGTGAAGGGAGAGCACATATATTAACCATTAGTATATATTGCCATTTCTTAGTTCTGAGATTTATGGATAAAACATTCATATACTTATTTTCAACTACATTTTTGAACGCGAATCACACGTAGTTTCAGCACCCGCACCCGCAGCTATAATTCTCTGCCGGAGCAGCTACCTCGGCCATCGAATCATTCGATTTGCAGACCGAAATTTTAAAACCTATGTAATGAAACGGCTCCATCAAAAAAGAAAAAAATTCTTGGAAAAAATATACTAAACTCCGGCTTTGGACCTGAATTTCGGCAAGTGAATTCATTAAAATACTGCCCATCTTGTTGAAGTTTCCCTTTTATGTTTGTGAACTATGGTTCGCGCCATCCGCCACAGATGGCAGCACCGCGGTTACGTGTATTGCGTTCCATGCGACTTCAGTTCACGAAATGAAATGACTTCCACCCAGTGGCGTAGCCGGGATTTGTGTATGGGGGGTGTTAAGAAGCATGGCCCCCCTCCCCCCGTATTAAAGCGGGGTCCGGGGGTCCTCCCCCAGGAAAGTTTGGATTTTCAGGTGTAAAATAGTGCTATTTTAGCAGTTTTGGGTTCTTAAATTTAAATATTGTAATAGTAAAAATGTTATTAATTTTAATATGAAATTTGTTTGAGTGATGAATAAGAAATGAATTAAAGATTTGGTGCTAGGGGGGGAGGGGTTAACCCCTAACCCCCCCCCCCCCCTGGCTTCGCCCCTGCTCCCGCCGAGAGCTGAGACGTGACGCGTGGTGCTCCTCACCGGCCTCGACGATGACGGCGGGGTTGCCGGCCTTGTAGGAGACCTTGACGCCCAGCAGGTCGCGGCCCTCCGTGGACTTGCCCACGCTGAGGACAGTCACCTGCCCCGGGTGCGCGGCCGCCAGCGACCTCAGCCACGCCTGGATCTGCGGGCGCCACGGGTCACCGTCACTACATTGACGTAGCTCTGTTCATAAGGTTGCCCAGGGGGGGGGGGGGGGACAAATAATGATTTTGATGTCATGTAAACCCATTCCTCTCTTACTCCGGGGGTCCTCCACAGGAAAATTTTGATTTTAAAAGTGCAAAATAGCGCTTTTCAAGCAGTTTTTGTATCTAACCATTGGATACATTGATGTTAAAATTATTATTGTTTCCTTAAGATAAAATTAGATGAGTGAATAAATTACAAATAATGTTGGGCAGAATAATATTATAAAATAAAAATATCACGGTCTAAGTTGGGGGGGGGGGGGTTACAGTCCCCTCCACCCAAAAAGTTCAGGGGGACACGTCCCCCGTTCCCCCCCCCCCCCCCCCCCCCGGTTCCTACGCCCCTGCGCGTCACACTCGGCTCGTCGAGGGAGCGACCAACGTGGCGAACTCCCGCGGAGTGGGGCGTTCGAGGGCCGACAGCAGGGATGGGGAGTGGACCAACACGGTGGAGGGACCCTTTTGAAGATTTATCGTTGCCTTGTTCGCCACAATCGCGGACCTCCAGCGTGAACGTTTACTTCGTTCCGTTCTATCGTTCACGTAAGCCACGCATCCGAGCTGTAAGAGCGAAAGGGCGCTAAGGGCGACATTTGCTCGCGGATCGCACGCCTCTTATTATTTTATTGTTTCACAATGAATAAGAACGGGTTTAATATTGGACATGGTACGAAAGTTATGATTTTTTTTTTTTTAAATTTCTATCTCTATTTTTCAACCCCTTGCAGGAATGGTTTATCTTATCAAAAAAAGGTTTCAGACAAAAGTTTTAGATATAAAATACAAGATTTACAACAAATTCGAACGGATTCGATTTTCGTTGCCTACCGAGGGAGTTAGGCATTTTTTTTGGTCTTCCAACCCTTATTTTTCCACCCCTTACAGTTATGGTTGGTCGTATCAAAAGTTTTCAGACAAAAGTTTTAGATACTATTTTTACGGTTTACAAATTTTTTCAAACAAATTTAATAGTGGACACGTTACGGAAATTATGATTTTTTTTTTAATTCTACCCCTGTTTATTTTTAACCCCTTGCAGCAATAGTTCATCATATCAAAAGATTTTTAAGACAAAAGTTTTAGATACAAATTGTAAGATTTATGAACAATTTTAACGGATTCAATTGTATTCCTATAAAAAAATTAAATTTTTTTTTGTCCTCCAACCCTTGTTTTTTTTACCAATCCTTGCAGTTGTGGTTGCTCGTATGAAAATTATATTCAAACAAATATTTTTGGTATTACTCCTACGAGTTACAATACGGTCAAACGGAAGCGATATTCGTCATATTTATAGAAGTTATAACGATTTTTCTGGTTTTCAAAAAAAAACTTCCCCATTTCTCCCCCTATAGTTTGATTTTGCCCATTAACGAACTCGACCGAGATTTTCCATAACTATATTTTGTGTATCATTTTGTAAGTGATTTGTACAAAATTACGGCAGTTGTCTGGTTCATAAATTGTGATATATATATATATATATATATATATATATATATATATATATATATATATAAACTTTTGAGTTGAAGATGGTTTTGGGGTCTATGGACCATAAAACGAAAAACTATATAAAAATATTCCGGAAGTCGCTCCACGGTAATGGTTACAATAGGTAATATTTCTTTTAACTCTACCTAAAAGTGAATGTTAAAATTAAAATAAAAAAACGTGAGCGAGTCTTTCAGTAGGTACTCACCAGAGATAAGTAACATCTAATCTTGGTAAATAAAAAAAATTAACGTTTCCTCGTGTTGCACAAACACTTATAATAAATACTAAACTAGGACACGAAATTAAACGTAGAAACATTTAAAATAATGACGAGAGTGATAAATGTATATGCTAATTGTGTTTTCAACTACAATTCTGGATGCGAATCACACTTAGTTTTCGCACCCGTCACTAGAACTCATCGTGGGAGCAGGTACGGCGACTATAAAATTATTTAATAAATTAACAGAACGAAATTTTAAACTGTAGACTGAAACGTCTCCGATAAAAGCGAAAAATACTTAAAAAAAAAAAAAAAAAAACTAAACCCCAGCTTTGGACCTGATTTTCGACAAGAAATTTTTATTAAAGCACTGTCCATCTTGTTAAAAAAATTCGTTAAACAGTTAATACTTTAAAGTTTCCCTTTGGCTTTATGAGATTTTATTCGCGCTATCGCCACAGTTGGCAGCACCGTGGTTACACATTTCCATTTCCACGCGACTTCCGTTCCATTCACAAAAGTACTCCAGCCAAATGCCGTATTCCGAGAACTAAGACGTTGCACATATAAAATAATAATAATAATAAAAAAATGCATTTATAAAATACATACATTTAAACAATCGCGAGTAAAGATATCCGCAATTTTTACAATACCTAAACACTGTTTGTTAAGGAATACAGAACAACTTGCCGCTTAACTTACGTTGTCAAGGCGATAGTAATTGTCCCAGCCAAAACCCGTCGCACGAGCTCCGGCTTGTGGTTTCTCGGCGTCAATGAGCCTGGAAAAAAAAAAGTATTTATTATGTCTTCCATTCGTGTCTAAAATTCTGCGGTCTAACTGGCAATGGAATTCCACCCCCCCCCCCCCCCCTAATTATAGAAGAGAGCTACCGAAGCTGCTTTATAACTAAATCTGGAATCACAATGATCCGTCTCGCCAGTCCGTGAAGGGAGGTTCCAGGAAGACTTCTCGGGAGGGGCTATCCCACAAAGAAAGGATGCAGGTGCGAAACATTGCATTGTTGCATTGAGGCTCCCATCACACCGGGCAACTACAAGCGCGCCAATAGAAACGCGCCACGCCGCGGTGACACACAACTACTCGCATACTGATTGGCACGCCCACACCAACGGGGATCGTGTACTCACTGGCGCGTTTACAATCACGCCACTTCCTTCAATACAGCTCTTTCCTCGAGTGATGGCGGGATTAAGCTTCCGCGCCGAAAGGTTTATTTTAGAAGTGCAGGCGGGAATCGCAATCTGCGACATGCTTGCCAAGCAAGCAAGTTTCGATGTTAAATTTAGACTATTCACAACAAATCATATATAAAATTGAAGTTAAACTAACCTAGTTTTTCTTACACAACATGTGCACCTTTAGTCTTAAACAGCACACATTTAACCTAAAGTCAAATTCTTCCGACACTTTAAACTGTAAACAGTAAACTGAATAAGGGTTTCCCCCCTTTTGGTTTGTTAACCCAGCGCTCTTAGCATACGCCTTACCGCCCTGGGGCCCCCACGGGCGTGGATGCGGATACGCCGCATACGCAACCAGGAAGAGCGTTAGAGCTTTTGGCTATGCAAAGGGACTGAGGCTACCCATCTCAGTTTATGCACCACCTCCGGCCCCCTACTCCACTTTGGTTAACAAGTTTGGACTAATGGAAGCAATAGCCTCTCCCATTCTATGTCTCAACTCTGGCAAATCATTAGGTAGTGGCGGAACGAAGACACAATCTTTTATAAAGCCCCAAAGGAAAAAAAATCGCATGGCGTTGTCAGGAGAAAGTGCAAAAAAAGAGTTCTGTAATCGCGACCATCGGTGCATGTTTTTGTCTCATGGGGGATCACAATTGAATTTTAAACGAATTGCAGAACACAAAACGCATTACGCTCAGGAGTCGCCATTTTGCGTAGATGCCACTGCAAGCGAGAAAACAACCAAGCAGTACTCGCGCGTGCACTTGTCTAAAACGGTTTTGAGTTACTCTTTAATTGTGACCTTTAACCACCAAATTACAACGCCTACAGAGTTGATAGTATTAAAATTTACAACTGGGACATTCTTTTATGGACACGCTGCACATGGCGTGATGGCCAGCTCTCTCACTTCTGCACGTCGGCGATGAACAGGCTGCTGTCCATCCGCAGCTCGTCCATCAGCTCGCTGAACTCGGGCGTCTTGTGCGGCGGCACCATCACGTCCACGGAGAAGTTGGATCCCCGCACGTCCGTCCAGAACATCAGCTGCAACACGGGCGTCAGGACGGACTTCGTCTTCCGTCACCATCCCCGCCCCGTGCGCCCATGAAACTTGTCTCAAAGTTTACGGTTCTCAAAAAGTGTAACGGGCCCCGCCAGTTTTCTGCATATTCTCCTGCCACTGTCGGTTCTGTCAACAGAGTTTGTGGACACCCTTCGTGTAATTGTCATTGTTCGTAAAAAAAAATATGTTTAGCTTTGCAAGTGACATTTGGGAAATGGGCAACCACTGCAGTAGTCAAGGGCGTCGCCAGGGGGGGGGGGGTAGGGGGGCAGTTGCCCCCCCCCTTAGAGCCCTAGAGATTAAAAAAAATGTAGCCAAATGCAAAAAAAATACACAATTTTCCTACAACTTGCCCCCCCCCCCCCCTTCCTAGGCCATCGGCTGGCCACGTCCTTGGTAGGTACTACTTTTGAGAAGTGTCAAATTTAAAAAACACGTTTCATGTCACACACTGGCATATGGGCTTACAGAAGTAGTAATATGCGACGTGGCTTCTCCGCAGTTGAAACTGCAGGTGTTGTAACGGCTCACTCTGTATCACCCAAAATAACATACTGCCTTCTCTGATATTTTGCAATTTTATTTTAAACCACTGCGCCCACCATATTGATAATTTTGAATACTGTAGGTGTATCTTAGTGTTTCTATGCGAGTTAAAATCTTAATTTGTGTAAAAGATATAGGCTATTTATATCTGATAAATATTTTTGACATGCTATATTGAAACAAATTCGTAATGAAATACTAAATTAAATTCATTTTTTCCGCAGAGTATTATCGTAAGAAAAAGAGCAAGTGATCTCAAGAGAAAGACGTTGTTGAGAAAATAGACAACAGACAATATATCCGCACGAATGTAACGAGGGGTGTGTAAGTGCTCACCCCATCTGGGTTCTCCTCGAGGGCTCTGAGCGCCTCCACCTGCGACTGGGTGGCCGGTGTGAGCCGGAACACCCTGTAGTTGTCGTAGCGAGCCTTCTCGGCGAGGACTCCCGCCAAGAGACACAGCGCCGCCGCAGTCTTCAGCAGCATCGTGACGATAGCACCGGACACCGGCGGGAGCTCCTTTTTATCGACCTTCAGCGCGAAATCCCAGAACGTGACCAGAGCGTGACTTTTGAAGTGCCCCCCTTCCTTCACCAATTGTCGGTTACCATCTTATCGCAACTCCTTACGAGAAAATAATCACATCTGCTCAAGCATGAATGAGTTCAAAGGTAATCACTGTTGAATTACGCAGCATTTATTTTACCGGCAGGTGCAATATTTGTATGTAGTTCTGAAGTTTCCAAATCAACTACGCCTTTCAAGCTCAAGCACGCTGCTAAGGCCCGTGATTCAATGACACGGAAACGGATCATGTTAACGGAGACGGATTTCACGGAACATGAGTATCTACGATGGCACGCGTGCGGACACGAACCCGTACGGATTAGCTCGGAAATGCTCAGCCCTTTAGTTTACCTAATTCCGAATCCAGTATTTGGCAGCAGTGGTAGCCATGTTGGTTAGCAACTTAAATACGTGAAAAATTGTTTCAAGTGCAATCATATCTAGGGTTTATTTTTTAAGTGGAAACATCTTACCTCTCCGTATACGGAAATTTTTAGGAGTTATTTAGTGAATGAAACGGAAGTACAATTAAAGGAAATTATAACCACTTTCATAAGGGCGGCAGAAGCTGTCCCATAAGTTACAGTTTGCAAATCACAGATCTTGACTGGATAATAGGATTTGCTGAAGTCTTGTGTCATTAGGATGACTGTTGATCCGTCTCTAAATTTGTGCAATATCTGCTGTAAAGGCTACTGCGTGTGTTCTGAATCACACAATTATTGAGTACAAGTTCTGCAATATGGTTACACCAACCATTGAGGGATACACCTGTTTTTGTTTTCACAGATGCAACGAAAACGACTCGTGTTTTTGTTGTTTAACTTGATGCCTTTACCACTGCATGATGGGGTAGATAACACTGGCCAACAAAAAAATATTTTTGTCATGTTTCCTTCACTTCATGAGTCAAATCTTACTAATTTTGGGTTGAAAAAAACGAAAATGACAATGAAAAAATTTATTAGCTCTAGTTTCTGTGATACACAATAGGTCAAAATATATAATGTTAACAAATTGTGGCAAATCTGTAAATTTTAAACCATAAGTTTATCAACATTATAAATTAATTTGAATTTATTAAATAGTAGTTAAATTTGTTTAAGAGTTGAAAATTAATGGCAAAATACTTGGCAGGTTGGATATTATTACCATCATGTGGATTTCATTTTTCTTTTGGCCTGTCTCTTGTAGGTGAGTTCTGGAGCATCCCTACACACGCACGACGCACCAACAGTAATCTGCAAGCATTGATTCATTCCAACGGCCCTGATATCTTTGTTACATTACAGAAATATCCTGATGGAATCTCTCACCGTGTTCATCACTGACCGCACCACAACTAGGAGGGAAAAGGCCAAATGAGAGTGGAGAAAATGAATTTTGAGAGACATGTTGCATCCAAGTTCATGATATTTTTGTAGAAGTATCCTCACCAACTGAACATAGTTATCTTCTCTTTTGTTCCCCAAAAAACCTTTAATAACTCCCTTGAACGCATTCCAAGCTTCCTTTTCTTTCCCCTCCAAAACTCTGTCAAACGCAGGATCCTTCACAAGCTCCCGAATTTGTGGCCCAACAAAAACACCTTCCTTAACTTTTGCATCACTTAAGAAAGCAAATTTTCCCCTCAAATATCTAAAGGCTTCTTCTTCTTTGTTCATGCATTTGACAAAGTTTTTCATCAAACCGAGTTTTATATGTAGTGGTGGAAGAAATATATATTTCGGGTCGACGAGAGGCAGGGCAACAACATTATTTTCACTAGGGCCAAGATTTCTTGCAGGCCAGTCTGTTTGAATGTAATGTGATTTCCTATCCCTACTGTCCCACATAAATAAAAAGCAGCAGTATTTAGTATACCCCAGTTGCATTCCTAAAAGTATAGCGATGACTTTTAGATCACCACAGATTTTCCACTTGTGTTCAGCATATTTGATTGAGTGGAGGAGGGCTTTCATGTTTTCATAAGTCTCTTTCATGTG
This sequence comes from Bacillus rossius redtenbacheri, assembly GCF_032445375.1. Taxonomy (NCBI): domain Eukaryota; kingdom Metazoa; phylum Arthropoda; class Insecta; order Phasmatodea; family Bacillidae; genus Bacillus; species Bacillus rossius. Next base: position 52,781,315 of record NC_086335.1, read on the forward strand.
AACTGCATGTCCAACAGGAATAGAAGGAAGACGGTTACCGTTGTGAAGTAATACAGCTTTCAAACTAAGCTTCGACGAATCTATTAATAGCCTCCATTCAGTAGGATCATGGTTCAAATTCAAAAATTTCATCAAGCCATTAACGTTGCAGCATACTACAAGGTTGTTTTTCTTTTCAAAAAAAGGAAGGAGATCCTTCGAACGCTGTCTATACTGTGATACCCTGACATCATGCTGGAGAAGATTCCATTGCTGTAGTCTTGAGCCTAGAAGTTCTGCCTTATCCTTTGACAAATCAAGGTCTCGAATGAGATCACTTAATTCCTCTTGACTCAGTATGTACGGTTTATCATCTGTTTCCTTAAAATCAGGGTCGTGAGATGTGCTAGGCTGGCTGAGTTCTTCTGCACTATCTACATTTTCCACTTCAAGTTCATAACTGTGGGGTGGGGTAGGTATTGGTAAACCATCTGAATGTGGAATTGGTCGAATAGCCGATGGAATATTTGGGTATTGAACTGTCCTTTTTTTCCTTTGTTGACAATCCCGACTTTATTTGTGGAGTCAAGCAGAAATAGCAATCATTTATATGGTTTGTAGGCTCCCACCAAACCATGGGCACAGAAAAAGGCATAGATCGTTTATTTTTTATTTTTCAGCCATTCTCTTAAAGTAACTGAACAAGAGTTACAACATATAAATGGAGCCCACGACTTATCTTGGTCACCTACCGTAACTCCAGAATAATGCTGATAAGCAGTCTTAACAGCAAGAGTAAGATTGCGTTTCTGTGACGAAAATGTTACTTCACCACAAATATAACAAAAGTTATTTACTGAATTCACACAACTACGTGGCATTTTGGTTTAGTACACTTAAATATCACTCCAAAACATTAAATTTGAATAAGAAAACAACAGAAACCACATCAAGCACTATCTGAAGAACAGAAATCACTTATATAACCTCAAAATAGCTGTACAATGTTTGGTTTTGTCAGTTAACAGGTGTACCAACATCCAAAAAAAAAATCTCAACAAAGTGAAAGTTGAGCATGTAAAAAGTGACATGTTACTGTATCTTGAAAACAAGAGCTAGTTGGTCATTTTCGAGGTTATTTTTGAACTCAGGGGGTGAAAATACATAATAATTGGGTATTTTTAAGCCCAAAACATATTCATTGTTGGCCAGTGTAATATACCATATGCTCATCTCCAATCTTATTCATTACTTCTGACATAGGCCTATTACCTAACTTCTCATACTCCTCCACAAATTTACTGTATTCAGTTACAAAGTTCTGGTTGCTTATGCGGGCGATGTTCCAATTGTTGCAACCTTATAAGTGCTTGTTCATGCGAGTCACCTAATTTAAATTCATCTTGACAATGTGGTAACCTGACTTGTGTACCTGCCAGTGGAGTCCCTTGTGGTGTGGTTTTTGAAGTGATCCTCACACTGGATTTATTCCTTTGAGCCTAGTGTTTTAGTCATTTATTCTATTTCCCAAAATTTTTGAAGCCTCCTGTCAAGTACAACGCCGCATCTGGAAAGAAATGACTTAAAGGGTGAAGATGGATCTTCTGTGTTATGTGATTTAACATGTCCAGATAGAATATAAAGTAGCTCTGTGTTATAAGTACTGGATAATAACCTTCTCTGGTTCTTTTATCCCCCTTAAATAGATGGCAAGAAAAGCTCCAATCAGATCAATTCTTCCTGGCAGATCAAACTTATCATTGGCTAGCACATCACCATGAGAAATTTTATAGCCTTGGGTGTCTATGGATACTGCTGGAACATTGTCTGTTATTTATTTATTTATTTATTTTAGTATTGCACATTTGAGATTTGTCCAGAAGTTGCTAGTGTTATAATGCAGCTCAATGTTTACACTATGAATTGCTTGAGCCAGGAAATTCCTTGTATGGGTATTCTGATATATGTCCATAAGATTCAGTAACTTGGCTAAGGAGTCTTTTATGAAGTTGCTTTGAAATGCTGAGTCGAGTAGGGCACAGCAAAGGGTGTAGCTTTCCTTAACTGTCGCATACTTTAACTATGGCTGTTGACAGTTGGCTGGTTTTCAAGCTAAAATAACTGGATGTCGAGCCCTTAGTGCTATTTGGACTGTCAATTCCAGACTCTTGTGGCGAAGCAGTGTTGTTCCACGGATTCGACGTTGCATTGTTAAGATTCTGACGCGATTATTAATTTTCTCGGTGTAGCAATGTGTGGTGTCTTTTTGTACATTTTCCACAATGGCTAGACCAACATTTTTCTTCATTGTGTGATGATCTAAGACAATTGAAGCACAAGCTGTGCTGCCTTGCATGTTCGTATCGTTGTCCTACACTGGCTTCAGCAAATTAAAAAAAATGCATGCCAAAGTAATTTATTGAAAAGCATGACATGCGTAATCCATAATGGCCTTCATTAGTGTTTTATCAGTTAAACTTGGTTTTATCATCGTCTTAGACTTGGGACCCCCCTGCTTTCAGACAATACTGCATTGCAATATCATGTACACGATGACGTAAACTAAAACTGTCAAGTGAATTTGTCTTAAGGTTATCGAAAATTTCTGTTCTATCACGTGATCAAATTTATTTTACTTTTTAGAAGTACCTGCACCAAATGTTGTATTTGTGTTGCAATTGCTCAGCTGAGGGCAACGAACCAGTTGTTTTACAGCTCAGCGATTATATATATACATATATATAGGTACACACACACACACACACACACACACATACATATCTTATATATAAAATTCTCGTGTTAGTTACAATACTCCTCCGAAACGGCTTGACCGATTTTTTATGAAATTTTGTATCAATTTTCAGTAGGTCTGAGAATCGGCCACTATCTATTTTTCATACCCCTAAGTGATAAGGGTTGTCCACCCCTAACATTTTTTTAAAAAATTTTTGGACAAAATTTTTATTTTTTATAATATGGCATTAAATAATACATACAACCTTAAATTTTCACCCTTCTATCAACAACCCCTAATTTTTAATAGAATTTTATATTTTTCAACCCCGGTCGATAGCTGATCAACTAACACTTGATCAACCTTCCCCGCCAGGAGTCTACCCGTGTCACTTCTCACCCCGTAAACAGCACGGAGTAGGGATGAGACCGAAGCCGGTCTCCTGTTTCTATCACACAATAAGCCTTCTCTCACTCCCTCCACAGTTTTTGGCCATTATTATTGTTTATGCATCAAGCGTAGTACTAAGGTTTACAATTATAATTTTACTATCTCAGTGTAACTCTCATATTAACTATATTCTCAAGTAAATTTATTATTAATTTGCGCGCGCGCGCGTATATGCGTGTGTGTGTGAGCGCGCGCACGACTCTTGCCACACGAGCGTTACACGTTGTGTCTGGTTTATAAAATACGCAAGACAAAATGTTCAGCAACCACGCTATAGAGTACCTGTTCATAAACTAATCAAGACACAATAACTCAACACAAATATTATTCAACTTCCAAATTTCTTGCGTTTTCGACGTTCGTATTTGAAAGAAGTATTCCGAGAACTTTTAACTGCACAGACGTTATGTGCATAGACGAGCTCAATATTCTTTTTTTTTTTATTATATACATCATCTTTACACTTTTTAAACTTTAACTTATTGAAATAAATCACACTATTAAATGAAATTATTGATAAGCTTCTTTTGTTTTCATGATAAATATGAACTATCAAAATTAATTCGTATTCTGTGATTTTATTATTTTAAGTTTAACAATTTTAACATATAGTGTTGGTGACGTATTGCAAGCTTTATAAACGATGCGCTGATGCTCAATGCAGCCACCGGGATGACCCCAGCAGAAATGGCCCAAGGCCACAATTCGCTCATGCCAGGAGCGGACAGCCCACGAGGTGTCTGACGAAGGGGAAGACCCAGACAAGCACCGTCAGCAGCGAGAGATGGAATTGCAACAGTGCGCGAACACCAGAAGGCCTACAACCAACTGATAATCCCGCAGACGACCCGAACACCGCCGCAACTGCAGCCAGCAGATCAAGTGTACGCCCTCAAGACACATACGTCCCATGCACGAAATAACTATAGTGTCCTATTAACAAAAAGACACTCCTCTTATCCCTTCCCGGCTATTGTATTTTTTTTAAAAAAAGTCCTCTGCCAGAATAGAAAAAAACAGGCAGCAAACTACTCTTCATCAGTTTCTTTTATAAAAACTAGCAGGCACGTTACAATTAGGGAGTAATTTGTGCAAAAGAAATTTGTGCACCAGCTGAAGGAACGTAAAAAGCCGGGCTTTGAAGTGCGGCTTTCAAAGCACCAACGGAAGATGTAGTTTTGTCATGGAATGTTTCATTTGAAAGCTGAGAAATCTCACGTAAAAATAATAATAATAATGTTGGGTCACAGTTGCGTTATAGAAAACCTGTCGAAAAAGACACGAGGTGTGTGGGAGGAAGAGAGCGAGGGAGGGAACTTTCAAGGGCGGACCCAGGATTGACTTCTGTGTGTGCCACCGGTAGCCTGGACCTAGTACAATATCTGTTTACTACTTCAGAAGTCGTATTATCCAGTGCATATTTTACCTTCGCGAGGAGGGGAGGGCATGTGTTCCCCTCTGAATCCGCCACTGAGAACAGTCACCACCACTGCATGGCTACACGCACTCACACAAACAGGCTAGTTTATTTTTAGAATTCCCCTCCTGCCGACCTCCGTAGCGTAGTCGGATGCACACCGGCTTACGGTGCGAGGGGTTCTGGGTTCGAGTCCCGGGTAAGGCATGGGTGTCCCAATTTACATGATGGTAATTGATTGCCGATGATGATTGCACTACGATACGTTTACCAATTTGCTTACTGAGGTTTGCATGATATGATATGATATGATTACGATTTGCATTACGACGCATTACCCTATGGCTACTGGTGTAACCGCTGAAGGCCAACCTAACAATTAATAATTATTAGATATCCCCTCCAGCCGAATGCCAACCCAGCAAAGCAAATCGCGTCACTATCCGGTACCGGCTGGGCGACTGGCGCAGCGGCCGGGCAGACGTGCAAAATGGCGTCATCCATTGTTTTCCACGCACTGCTCTGCTATTTCAAACCAAACCATTTATTCTTACTCGTATCATCTTTATTAAAAACCAACACAGGAGAGTTAAGTACACACATACTCAGACTCACTGCAATTAAATTTTATTTTTTACTCCAAATTATATATGTAAATTCGCATAAGACTCGCACATTTTTTAAAAACTAAAAATCAGCATAAAATGTGCTACCCATACACGGGTAAATATGGCATCACTGGGCTAGGCCCCGAAGGGAGAAGCTGGAGCACAGTACCAGCGATGGAGCAAATCCCAAGGCATGACTACGAGCCCACAGCTTTGAGAAGGTTACTCACAGCCGAAAAAATTTGTGGTGATTGTGTTGATTTTTTGATAAAAAAAATACTGTGACAGGGCTTTAATCCAACATTCTATGGTTTGGCATTTTCTGTACCATGGCACAATCGAGCGCTGACAGAAGCGCGTCAGGTTCGGAGCTGGCTGGCGGCCTTGCTAGGCCGTGCCGTGTCACGTGCCTTCCACTGACGTAAGGCATGCCATGCGTGCCTGGCCGGATCACCAGGGTCGTCGCTACTACCCCCGGCTCCCCCGCATCGTCCTGCCTCGGCGCTGTTATCTATCGCTGAGCGACCTGGGGAATTACGCGGGCCGCTGCGCGGAGAGACGCGAATTGACGCTGCTTTTTCTGAACTGTTCGGGCGTCCGGTAGGTTCGGGATGACGCAACTCGTCACAGCTGCTCTCGTCGGTTCTGGAAAGACGACCCACGAATACTTAAGGCAGCGACGCAGGCCTCTGCGGGAGTTCCGAGCAAGGTCCGAGAGTTCGGCGAGTTCCGTGAGTGAAGGGAAGTGGGGGGGGGGGGGGGGGGGGGACAGGTGGGACGTGTCCCCTTGAACTTTTTGGGTGGAGGGGACTGTCCCCTCCAACTTTCTAGACAATGATATTTTTATTTTATAATATTATTCTGCCCAACTTTATTTGTAAATTCTTCACTCTCAAATTTTATCTTAAGGAAACAATAATACTTTTAACATCGATGTATCCAATGGTTAGATACAAAAACTGCTTAAAAAGCGCTATTTTGCACTTTTAAAATCAAAATTTTCCGGTGGAGGTCCCCGGACCCCCCGTCTTAGTAAGAGGGGAATGTGTTTACATGACTTCAAAATCATTATTTGTCCCCCCCCCCCCCCCCAACTTTATGAACACAACTACGCCAATGGCTCCATCCCCCTCAGGAGTGGTGTGATGTGGATTCTACTGGATCACGAGAGTGCGGCGAGACTGTGTGTGGACAGGTAATACCGTACTTACCCGCGTATGGGCAGCACATATTATGCTGAATTTTAGTTTTAATAAATGTGCGATTCTTATCCGAATTTATAACTTGGAGTAAAAATGAAATTTAATTGCAGTGAGTCTGAGTATGTGTTTACTTAACTCTCCTATGTTGGTTTTTCGCAAAGATGTTAAGAGTGGGTATAAATTATTTGGTTAAAATAGCAGAAACTGTTGAGCCTAACTCCAGTGAGGAGTGCGAACTAAGGAGCTTGACACACATTGAGTGACTTGAGAATAAACATTTTTAAGTGCCAGTGACTCGTGAATGGACATTTTTTTAGTTCAATTATGTTTATGTACTATTTAATGTAAATATTTGTAATTAATAAACTGTAATAAAACTCAATTGGGCTATCCCTTACGAACCCAGTTTCCCTACATTATAGGTCGTAACACCTTTTTGTGTGTTTTACGACTGTTCATCTCGGCAGCCAGGTTGCATTACTGCGCTGTTGGTGTCTCCAGTTCGCTCAGAGTTAATTTTTTACTCTCTGTTTTTATTTCAGTGCAGTGTTTTCCATTTTCTAGTGGGTTACATCTCACAAGTACATTTCTTTAATACATTTTTTGAAGCATAAATCTAAATAATGGACACAAGGTGATATCAGAAACTTTTTAAACAGTAATGCTCATCTGTATATTTTTTCTTGCAATAGAACAGCTTATTACAATTTGACTTAAACACCATTATACTGATTGTGTGAAATTTTCTTCACTTTTCCTCACAAAACTTTCAATGTTCGATAACCTTGCAAAATTGCCAATCTGACTTATTCGCCATGGTCCCTAACTTGCCAGATTAAAGACTTTTTACTGCAAATGTTTTCATAAACTGTAACAGGTGCATTAGTGAGTCCCTCTTGCCGATCTCTTTCCCAATGGGTAGGCATACACTGATGAGAGATGTCCGTATAAAATGCTGAGAACTTCTCAAGCAGACAGAGATGCACAGGCAGGAATTGCATCACCTGCACATCAGGCTCAAAGGTAAATACTGGTTTTTGAACTTATTCCTCCAAAAATTTTTTAAACTAATATATCTTAATTACAACCAAGAATGATTTGACAACTGAGGAAAGTCACCTGTATACGAATAAATAAATAAATAAATATATATACATATACATACATAAAAAGAATAAACAATAAACATGTTGAATGATGTACCTTCTGAGGTTTTCCTCCACGATGACATGAAATCAGCCTAACGTACAAGACACATATCAGTGATTTGGAGAAAGGACAGCCTGGTATGTATTGGTTAGTATCACCATTATATATATATATTTACTGGTATTACCCTCTTTTATCGCATAATCGTCGCACTCGCATAATCGTTGCACCCGTATTTTAGGGTGTCAAAATTTGGATAAAAAAAAAACCTCTCACGTAAACATCGTATGATGTTTTCGGTCCCGCTATTAGATTCCGAGCGCTTTGCGTGGGTATTTTTTCTGTAACTATGTATTTTAAAATAGAAATCTAATATTTATTCGGACATTACCTTACTTATTAATTAACGGAAATACGAAGTTGTCGGATGCGTGAATTTTATTTTAAAGACCTTTAAACATTATAACCTTCATCTGTTCATCTGCGTCGCCACAGTGTACCGCTTACAAAAATGTAGCCAGCGCTCGTTGCAATCATTCATGTTTGGTTATGTTGCTTCCCATATAGAGCGCGCACACGTAGCCGAATATCAATATCTCGCCGAGTGCATGAAAAGCGCGATTTCTGTCGAGTGCCGAGTTAACTACATTTGATGGCCCACACTCTTTTGTGGTATGTACTACGGCGATAGTTACGCGTTCGTTTGGCTTGCATTTGGATCACAGATTTTGTTTTTCTTTTTAAAGTTGAAAGGTTTTTGTTGCATGACTTATTAATTTAAATTGTTGGGCGTGCTCTTTTATAATTCACTTTTAAAATAAACATGATTTCCACGAATGGGTTTTGTTTTTATGAATAACTTTATTTAACAAAAAAAATTTTTCCGCATAATCGTCGCACCCCTACTTTTCAAACAAATAAATTGTGTGACGATTATACGAGAAAATACGGTAGTTTTATTCAAATATTCTGGAAATGTTACAAAATAGAAAAAAATTCAATTTAATTTGGTACCCTCATACAGCAATAAATTTTAGCTGTAAAAAGTTGAATCATATTTTATTTTAATTTTTGACAGCTATCTGTTTAGGGCACAGGTTATTTCTAAAGAGAACTGATCCATAAAAATATGTTTATGTTGATTTGATACTTAAGTACACTGTCGCTTATTGTGTAATATTGCTATAGGTAAAATTAAAAGGAACCTTGACACTCAAGTCAAAAACAATATATCTTTTACTATTCATGCAATTCACAAGTGACAATACGTAGAATAATTGAAAATAATGACAATTGGTAATTGGCTATATCAATTTTCTCTGATGCAGTTGTTGGATGTCTTAGTGAGGTTTCACTCAAATAATTCTATGAAGCATGCATTGCAAATTTTTATGATGTGAGAGCAAAATTAATAGCCACTGTTTGAGTAAGTATGCTAGTTTTTTGTCATAAATTACTGAAAAATTTTTGTGATCCCAATCAACATACCAAAAATATTGATAGGTTATAAGTATGTAATATTACAAACACTTTTACAATATGCACAATAAGTGAATAATTTGTTAAAAGTTGTAGCTAGCACATTTTCCCCACTAATTTTTATGACCATTGTTTTTATCACATTTTAAATGTTTGATAGAAAAAAATAATACCTCATTTTTAAAAAAAAAGTTTTTATTAGGTTATATAATACAAAAAGGTAGGGTAAACATTTAACATAAATAAAGAGTCACACAGTCTTATCATTCAACTAAGATGTTATTACGGTATTTTAATTTAAACAGCCATTTGTATCCATCTATACTGAAAATATAAAATTGTCTGTGGGATAACAGTTGGGCCATATACAAATTAATTTTTAAGCAAAGTACTGTAATAGCATCTTCGTCAAATCCCAATTTGTTTAGACTCCACAGAATCTGGCCGGCGCCCAACAGTCCCTCATCTCAGGAGCCTGGAAGGCGACGCGTCAAGCACCACCGCGCTCCGACACGGACAGGACCAGGAGGCCGGCCGGGCCGCGCGACACGCTCGCCCGGGCCCCCCACGCGTCCTGCCACGCCTCGCGCAGCAGCCGGACGGCGTCCGCCTCGTCGTCGCCGCCGGGCAGGGACAGCGCGAGGGTCTCCAGCCGGCAGCGTGCGGGCCGGAGCGTGGCGGGGTCCACGGCCCGGAACACGGGCAGGGCCTCGCGCGGCCGCCGCGCCACCCCGGGGCAGCCGCGCAGGTCCACCCGCGCCGCGACGTCGCGCTGCAGCAGGCGGCGCAGGGAGCTCGAGCCCAGCCGCGGGTTGTGGGCCAGCCCCAGGAAGGACAGGTGTCTCGCAGCTCCCAGCGTCCTACACCACCCACAAGTACCCCAGCAGACATTACACAAGTTCAATACCATAGTGTGAAAAATTATTTTACTTAACAAAACAAAAAGAAATACCGGTAGTAGTTAGAAGACTTCCTTGAAATTGAAACCGAAAACAATTTTCAGTGTTAAGAATATCCTCATAATGAAAATTATTTTCAGAAAGAAACCTATATGTACTTATATGTGCATGCTACAAGTTATACTTACCTATTTGGTATTATTAAATAAACTATATAGTTAACACAGAAAAGAAGTGATGCCATTTACATTTTCAGACAATTTTCTCGACTAGTAAAATAAGAAAACTTGAAGAACACTATACTGTAGACACTGTGCTGGTTTCAGCAATTTTAATAAAATAAAAACAAGTACTTGTAGTTGTAGCTACTAGTTCAATATTAAAATTACATACGAGCATTTATCTTCAAATTTGTTTGTTATATGAACTATTTTTTTATATCTCTTGCACTTATTTGTAGAATTAATTTCAATAAATTTGGAATTGGGATCACTAGAGACGATGAAGGACGAGATGTTGTGAACAGAGCTTTGACAGAATGAACTGTGAGGGAAACATAAGCAAACTGGGAAAAACCCACAGAATCATTGTAATGACCACCAAGTTTCCCACTCGCGAAAACTCCGAGGTTCAAGCTCAGATGGATATTGAATCCCAATTGCTGTAGTCAACCCCTGTGGCACCATTGACATCCTGCTAGGCTAAATACTGTATTTACACGCATAATGTCCGCAGTAATTAGGCTACATTTTTGACAAAAAAAATGAAGTGCGGACATTATGAGGTGAACTCCGAAAAAAAAAATTTTTCCTCAAAATTTTATGTTTTGTGTAGAGTAAAAAAATTGTTCTCTCATAATTAGTTTACTAGCAGAGCGCTGGTGACTGGCGACCCTCCGCAGCGGACGTGAGAAATGTGACAGGTGTCGAGATAATTGGGTGCCAGCGATTAGTGGAAGACGCCACTCATTTTTTTTCTTCTCTCACTCACGTGTGCGCTCTTACGTTCAGAAGCCGCAGCCAGCCTACACAAAATAAACACTTTGCGTAAAAAGATATTTTTTTAATGTTTCATTGAGATGGCCACTGACGGCACGTGCAGATGTCTAATGTCTGCATTAGCCGGTGCCGGCGAGCCTCCCTCCCAGTCCCTTGCCCACTGTGTGTATAAAAAAACTGTGCGCATGTACCCCCACCACTTCTCCGGTACCTCCCCTACTTTGTGACGTAGTGTGAGATGACGTGTACTGGCTTGTGCTATATATAGCCCATCCCCTTGCAACTCGCGTGACGTCGCAGTGAGTCCCGACGGTTTCACCACGCTATAAAACCCTCTCAGCGACCGCTCCGGAGAAATGAACAACTCAAGGTCAAAGCATTGTTGACAGCGTCGGTAATTTTCCATCCCGTTACTGTGCCTTTCAGGGGTGGCCAAGGTTCCTTTGTCTGGTGCGGACTTTATGCGGATTTAAAAAAATTCCATTTCAAGTATTTAAAAAGCAAGGTGCGAACATTATGCGATGGCGGACATTATGCGATTAAATACTGTAGTCCAAGGGTGAAAGGTGGCCGCGGCGAGCCACACAGACAAACGTCACCTGGTCAGCTCGCAGACGTCGGCATCCCGCAGGTTGCAGCCGGCCAGGTCGAGCGAGCGGAGGCTCTCCGGGGCGCTGCGCTCGAAGAACAGCGACAGCTCTGCGGCCACCGAGCCGTCGTCGCTGCGGTCCTGGGGCGGGGCGGCGGAGTGGGCGAGGTTCAGGCTGACCAGCGCGCCGGGGGAGAGGCGCGCCAGGAAGCTCATCACTCCCTCCCTGCCCACGGCGTTGCGGCTGATGTCCAGCTTCTCCACGCCGTCCACTGCGAACAGGCACACGTCCTCCATCTGACGAGACCTTGCCAGAGTTGCTTCCATTATTCTGGACTTGGTAAGTGTGGGAAGAACTGGACTAAAAGTGCACACATTCGTAAGAAAACCTTGGTTAGTTTACCTTCAGTTTGGCGTGTGATTTGCTGTAAATGGTCTAAATAAAACTGTTGTAACATGCCATTGAAACAGGGACATTCTTTTATGGACATACCGTACATTGCAAATACCGTAATACTGATGCAAACACCACAATGCCCAATAGCGGATCCAGAGGGGGGGCTAAGGGGCTCAAGCCCCTTCCAAAAGCATCTGGGTCCACTATTATTTTAGTGTTTGCCTTGATAAAGCCTAGCCTCAGCTGGGTCAAGCCCCTCCCAAACAAAAATCCTGGATCCACCACTGACAATGCCCAACATGCTTGTAACACATTTGAATAAGAAATGGCAATGTGCAAATAACAGTATTGCAAACATCTACAATATTGCACATATATTGCATTGCAATTGACCAGTTATTATTATGAACACAAAACACGCAATTAATAAAGAAAAACTGTAAAATCAAATCAGGCTAACTAGCAGGGTTCAAGTTAATACCACTTTTGAGTTCATTACACTTTCCAAGTTTTAAGACACAGTTAAAATTTTTTTTTTTTTTTTTTTAAATAAAGACTATACCGTATGAATATTGATATTGATAGCTCACTGATTGCCTATAACGTGCATGCTCTGCCTAGTGCCGAGTTAACTACATTAGATAGCCCGCAATCTTTCGTGGTGTGTACTACGGCGATAGTTGTGCATTAGTTCTGGGTCATGATCGGGGTCACAGTTTTTGTTTTTATGTTTAAAGTTGAAAAAAATGTTTTTGTTTCATGACTTATTAATTTAAATTGTTTGGCGTGCTTTTATATACTACTCTACTTTTTAAATAAACATACTTTCCATGAATAGGTTTTGTTTTTTATTAATTTTCCCTAACAAAAAATGTTTTTTTTTTCCCGCATAAAAATTGCACCCCTACTTTTCAAACTTGATTTTAGTATAAAACGATTATGCGATAAAAACACTGTATTTCCGACTTTCCAAGGTTTTCCTTGCCATTCCAGAGTCGTGAGACTTGAGTATGAATTGCACATACACATTACTTACCACATAAATCTGGGGGTTCTGATTCCAAGAACTTCACTTTGAAGCCATCAAGAGTGAATCCACAGGAAGTCAATACAAGTTCCTTCAGTGAAGCCAGGCTGGAGGTTAGCGCACATAAATGCTTTACGCCACTGTTCCCGATAGGGTTGAAGCCCAGGTTTAGTGTCCTTAGTGACTGAAAAAAACAGTGCAACAGAAATTATACCAACAAAGAATTGTAAATATCATATACTAAAATGTATTACAAAATACATCATTCTTGGTTAACTGTTTTCTTGTGCATAACTAGGCCTGTGTGAATATCAGTTTTTTTTTTTTAAGTTAAATATGAATACGAATATCAAATTATTTGCAAGTATGAATATTTAAGACAAATATTATAATTAGAATTAAAATTCAAATAAAAATATTATTTTTAATGTCATGTTAACAATATCAGGAAAATTAGACTTTTCTAAAGTGAAAGGTTGTTTAAGTCAGCTAAAATAATTTATAGAAAATATTTAAATTAAAAAAATTGTATTTTTTAATTATTCAGCAACCTAACCACCCTTTCATTTTAGTTCCTATTTGCCTTATTTTCCACATCCTGTAACTTACTCTACATATTGATCTGGATAATTTTTGCGAAAGTCAAATACAGTGAAATCCACTGCAATCTACAAAAAAAAAAAGTTAATCTATTTTTTTTTAATAGGTACTGTATTCCCAAATTACTGATTGAATGACCTCATAATATTTGCGTATTTAAATCCTAATTATTTACAAGTTTTCATTGTTAACGGCAGTCAGGTAATTTTCATTTTAATTCAGCAATATTATAAACACAAATTTTGCTAATTTCATCTGGAATGTAAAACCATTATTTACACTTTATAAATATTTTTGAGTCACAACATCTGTTTTGTTTCATCATAGATAATTACAGCAAGTAAGCTGCTACTGTATCACATGGTGTTAGATCGATTGTGACTTTCGATTTATATGCTGTTGAAACTATACTTCTTTTGATCCCCATCTCAATGGAGTGTCTGTATTTTGTGATGTTGTAGTCCAAGGTTTTCGGCATTTATTTTTTTCCACTTCTGGTGCGTGTGACAAAACAAATACAAGTAATATTTTGTTTTCAAGATTGAAATGAAAATATGCTGAGTTTTGGTTAGCAAAACAGTAGCGAAAAAAAAAAAAAAAAAAAAAAACTATGAATAATTGCATGTTTTAAACGTCGCGAATTGTTCATGTTTAAGATTACGAAGTACCATTAAACGATTAAACATTATTTAAAAAAAAAAAGTATTCATATTACACAAATCACTTGATCTCAGCAGCAAATATTGGTATAATGACAAACTCATGGTGTATGCTATGTCAAGTATTCAAAAGCAAACAAATATAATATTCATTATTTCAAAGCGTTAGTATTCGAGTTCGAATTGAATAGTTTATTATTTGTATTTGAAAATTTGAATATTCACACAGGCCTAAATTCATATATTTATTTTTTTAAATTTTTAATTCACTCAATAAAAAAACATTTTTTTAAAATATATATATATATGTTTATTATATAATAGATTCTTACATGAATTAAAATACACAAATGCTTGCTGAGTAATTTTGCCTAAGACATTCACATACTTAATATATTGATTTTAAAATGACATCGTTTTGATGAAAACAGTAGTATTTCTAAATATTTTACTGTCTTATATGTTTAACCTTGCATCCCTTTCATGAAAAAAAAACAGCATTTATAAAATTAAACCATAAAATCTTGTCTCTACAATTACGTTGGCACCAGTGGTATCAACGTTGGAAAACTGTGCCTCACCGCAAGAGACGAAGCAGACCCCTTGGTGAGGTGAGCCAGGCCCGCCGAGGTAACGTTGTTGCAGCTGATATCCAGGACTTCTAGCTGGGACAGAGTCTGGAGACAATCTGCTAGCAACTGCAACATTAGAGTATGTGCCAGAACCCCAGAACGTATTTTCAATACATGGCAATGTCAGTTTTCCCCATTCATAATTACCGTATTTACCTGAATGTAATGCTAAGATTTTTACCAAAACTGTGGAAACTAAAAGTGTGGGGGGGGGGGGGGGGGGGGGTGTCGCATTATAATCGCAAAACGTGTGTCTTGCCATTGGGAACAGCTTAGTTGAAAAACTACAGGCTCTGCTTTTAAATGTTTCACTATGACACTTAAGCTGAACCTCCACTCAGTTGATAAACTATACACTTTGCCCGTAAACTGCACCACTTATGTCACTTTAGTCCAGGGCTTCCTGAACCTCTGCTCAGGTGTGACAGATGAGAGATACAGGTGAAGGAGAGGGTGCACATGGAGTTTTTCACTGGGTTCTTTCTGCTTCACTTCACTGTGGGTGCTGTGGCTTTTTAAAATCAATACATTCTCTGCTTTCTGAACAGCCACCAACTTTGAACTACAGTCATGAAACACAATTTTGTTTTCTAACTGTGGCTTGGTGTTTCAAAAGAGACCATGTAAATCACTCTACTGATGTAAGCTACACTGGAAACCAGAACGGGTATAGTAAATTTCATAATCAAAAAAATTTGGGATCACATTATACTCAGAGTCATAACATTTTTGGGTATTTAATAAGGTATTTTACATAAAAATAGGTTATCTACATATTGGTTATATCGATAACTATACCGTAGTTTGTTGTTATATCAATAAGTATATAAACTTAAAAAAAAAAAAAAAAAAAAGACAGACCTGTCGTTTCCCCGGCCTGAAGAATGCGTGAGGTGAGGTGAGATGAGGTATGTAGCAGTGATGGAATGAACTGGTGGTGGGGGGGGAGCACAGGCCATGGCAACATCCGCCTCATTTCAAACTTTCGAAAAAATTAGGATTTTACCCAGCCAGGAATCAAACCAGGTCTCACTGGTTGGAGCAGTGTTTTCTAACCAATTCAAACACAGTGCCTAAGACCACGTACAAGTAATTGTTAAAATATGACTTGGAAAACTACTATTGAATGTTGAAACTAAATCTTCACAAAACCTACTATACAAATTTAAAATTAATTTTTGAGAATAGTTAGACAATTATTCTATCTAAAAATGATTCAAGCTATAAATCGGTATTCGCACAGGACTACCAGTGAGACGACAAGCAACAGAAGAACTTGGCAGGGTTTTGTGCGCAGGGGTGAAAATCTGCGGAATCACGTGGTCACAGGTAGGTTCCAGAGAGCCGGGACTGCTGGGCGGCAGGCGGCCCCGGGACCCACCTTGACCCCCTCGTCCTGCAGGACGTTACCGCCCAGGTGCAGCCGGGCGAGGGTGGACTGGTGTCGCAGGGCCTGGAACACTGGCCCCAGGGCGCCGCCCCGCAAGGCCAGGTCGGGCAGCCGCAGCGCCCGCGACACTTGGCTGTCTGCCAGCGCCCGGGCCAAGTGCTCATCCTCGCCTGCGGGCACACCTCACACTAACAACACTTTCAACACCTTCTTCTCGTACGTACGGACAATATTTTATGGTTTTAATTTTAATAATACTTACTCCAACAAAATAACTGTAAAAATTGATATGCTGCATTTCACGATAGAATTATTTGTAATAAATTGGTCTAAAACAGATACGTTCACTCCAATAAAAATACATTAGCGAGCATTTGTGGTTTATTTTTACGTGATTCAAAAAGAGATGCACAATAAAACAAATTAGATTTTTCTGATTCATACACTTTGGTACAATTTTTTTGTCCAGAAATAATGACATTACTTGAATTTCAAACATAAAAAAAAAAAAAAATTTTTATTATTTGAATGAGGTTTTGCTTAAATGCTACTTAATTCCACGATAAAACCTGCATTTCGGTGCTATTTGGTGTATTAACTTGCATTCCGGTGTTTTGGGGTGTTTTAACATGCTTTTTGGAGTTATTTCGATTCATCGCAATTCACCATTCAATCTTGACCCTACTCAGAGAGCACACAAAAATAGTACATATTAATGAAAACAGCTGCTCTAGTTGCTCTGGGTGCAATAAAATTTATATGTCACACAGGTAAGAAGTTAGGGAGTGCATGCAAAGCTTTGCCATGTTCAAAATTGAAAATTTAACTGAGAATGACACCAAACTCGCTTTTTCCATCTGGATAGCTGAACATTTGTAGTTTTAATGCTAATTCCTTGTTGATATGTTAACGACTCTTTAAAAAATATTTCACTTCAAGATGGCATTTTTAAAATTCCTCCTAGCTAATAAACAAACTTCTAGAATTAGCTACAGTTTGCTTTAATAATAAATAAACTGCACCTAAAACAATGGGGAACCTAAAATAGGGGTTTTGAAAAACTAAACAGAATTTTTTTTTTTAAATTCTTGCTTTAAAAAGTCTTACACTCTTATTTCAGTATTTCAGTCTGATCTTCCAATTATCTAATAATTACCTAAGAATGTAAACAAAAAAATTAGGTAATGACTGCTTTTATTTATTCAACTGCTAAGTTTTTCGAATAATTATTATTTTTACTTTATTTTTACAATATGCTTGGAAGAAATCCTACATTAGAACTTAAATATCTCTTTGTAGATGGACGCATAACTGTTTAATATGTCGAAACAGAAGCCTAAACTACATATTTATGAATAAAATTTCACATTTTAATAGAAATAATTAGGTAATTCAGGTGAATTTCACTGCATTTCAAATTTATGCAGTGTACTGTCTTCCATTTTGATGGTATTTAAGTTTTGTTACGTACCACCACATGTACAGATCGCTAGCAAGCAGCGGTGAGGAAACGCAACTCACTGGTCTTGGAGCTCCTGCACGCCTTCTTGTAGATCTCGGCGATGGGCGGCACGGCCCACGACGAGACGCTGGAGCTGAGCTCCCCTTCGCCCATGACCAGAGACACCGGGTCCCCCTCCGACAGGATGGCTCCGTCTCGCGTCGCCAGCGTGAGGCTCGGCAACAGGCCCTTCTTGCTGAGGGCAGCATGCATCGTCACGCACTCTAACTGCAATGCAACTTTCCGTGATCCAGTAGACGATCTGTTAAATGTTTCGATCTCTGCTGCCATGTCCTCCAACTCACTCGAAGCAGCGCTGGGTGACCTCCTCGGCCAGCCAGCCGATGGTGTTGGCTTCGGGCGAGGGCACGGGCACTAGGAACAGCATGTCCTCCACCCGCACCTTGATGCCCCACGCGGCGACGGGCGGGGGCGGGGGCGGCGCCTCCGGGGCCCCGGACCTCTCCCCGGCCGCTGCCTGCCTCACCGAGAACCCGGCGTCCAGCAGCGACTTCTGGCCGGCCCTGCCCTTCCTCTGCAGGCTGGACACACCCGCACACCCGCCGAGCTTACTGCTGTCCTAGCTCCTGAAGTCCTTGCACGTGTGCTTTCAAGCGGTGACTATTACTTCCTTTGTGTATTTCGTGTTTTGTGCCCGCCTCGAAAGCTTCTCAACTGTTGTTGGGCATGTGTATAAAATATAAATTAAACTCTATCTTCAAAACTACAATGAGATACCATCACAAAGAGCCTCACATTAAGAGAACATAATTCTCTCTTTTTGTGAGAAGTTTCACATTTAATAGTAGTTCAGTATAATTATTTTCACATAATATCACTATTTAAGTACCACAATTTAGAGTTTTTTTCATGGACGTTATAATGATTTTCACTATATGCTATCATCCAAACTGATCTTACATTGGCAGTTCTTTACAAAAAAAATATACTTGCAATAAATATAGAATTTGAGTTTTCTAGTCCTGACTATTTCTTAAACAGCATTTGATTTAGAAAAGTATTTGTATTTGTTAATTTTTTGTATTTTTTTTTTCACTAGATAGGTGTCAAATAAGAATATGCTCTGAAAAACCTAGAAGTACAGTGAAACGTTTTGAATCTGGCACGTTCGGGACCACCACCATGTCAGATTATCGAAAGTAAATATACTTTTAACAGGAATACAAAAGAAATGTACCTGCAAAATGCAAAAGTTAACCTGCTAGAAAACAAGAAACTCTGTAATTAAATGAAATACAACGATAAATTCTGAGCAAACTAAGATGCAGGCATCACAATAATGGAACCTAGAAGTCAAAGTCAACAGCTGGAATCAACCCAAAAATTTTTTGACAGTGCACGGCTCAATTCAAGCTAATTTAATATCACAGAATTTGGCCATCCATAGAAGCATGAAGTGGACGGGATAGAATAAGATTATAAAAAAATAGATTAAAAAAAGAGCCATGGCATTACTTATGCATTAAGATTACATGATATTAAAAAAAAATATGTATTATTTAAAAAATAGGTTTCTTTGAGTATGTATAGCATATAGGTATAGGATAACCTTTACAATTACAGACATATTCAAATATTTTATATTTATATTTGCATGCAGTTTAGCAGAAAAAAAATTTCCAATTTTTTTAAGGCCCAATTTGAATCGGCATTAACACTTACTTCAAACTGGAGGTAGATGGCTGAGACACATGACGACCTGACGAAGACTCGGCAGCTGTTGAAGGTTCTATGAAATCATCTGATGTCACATCTAACGAGACTGCTGATCGAATGTTGGTCGATGTTATCAGCTTACAGCTGAAAATAAGAACAACTCATGAGTCCATGGCCGCCACATGAAATAGAAGTGAAACTTCACAAACTGGTTGTAATTTTACATCAGCTCACTAATGGCACTGTTGCTGCCATCTGTGTTGTAAGCGAATAAAATGATAGCCGATACAGTACAAATAGAAGTTATGTGTAATTTGTTTTTTTTTCTTTCAAATTTATATTAACAAGGAAATTCATTTTTATAGCAGTGTCAAGGAAGTATTAAAATTGCTACAAAGTACAAACCATGACACATAGAATTAACCATAAATATCTATCAAAATTAGCAAAAAATACTTATAGAGAAATGAGGATTTAAAAACCAAAAATATACTCAATACAGCTACAACCTCACCTCAATTCACCAACATGTTTTCTTTTCTTCTTAGGTCTGCTCACATCATCTTCCAACCAATCGTCTCCCACCTCCCGCTCAGCAAGGAAAGCCACATGGTCCCGTGGTTCCGTGTGCAACTCTGGCAACTGGAATAATAAAAGAAATTAAAAACAGAAAATAACTAGCTATCAGCTACATGTAGAAGCAACATTACATGATGAATAAAACCTAAATATCATCTAAATAAAAGTCAATACACCGCATTACATCAAAATGCAAGGCAAAACTCAAAACTAGGTTTTCTACATTTGGACAGTGTAGAGAACGTTGCAGCGAGCCAGTGGGTTTCTCTACCAAAGCATTCTGTTCCTGTGTCATCTAAATTCACCCTTTGCCCATTTTATTACCTCAATTTCAAAAAGACTCATACATTCCTTACTTTTGAGCCTTTTATAAACAGACAATGAAACACTGGTAAAAAGTTATTAAGAGATTTAAATTATATATTTACCAAACAAGAAAAATTTTCAAAAGGTTTTTTTTAAACGTATATTTGTAGATTAATATGCAAAATCATTTCAATTTATTGAGTTGTTATGAACAAGAACTTTTTAAGAGAGTTTAACAGTATACAGAATGAGTGAATTTGACCAAAAAAATTTGGATTCAAGATCATCACAGAAAGAATTAGCTGAAAAATCTGTAGGTGAATTATGGTCTAAAGTGCTACCATAGCTGGTAAACATCTCTGAAGGTGGAGCTGTACAAATTTTTTTTATTGCAAATACCAATAGAGAAAGTAATCACTGAAAATGAGGATAGTTTAAAATTAAACAAATTTCTAGAATGCTGCAAAACTTGTCATTGAGAAATGATTTCTTTGAAATAATATGGGGTAACAAAACATAAAAATGTAAACAATATTCAACTGTCACCGTAAAAATAGTCACTGTTATAAAATGATTTCAATTCTTTTTTTGATGAGTTGTTACCACCAAAAATTTAAAATGAAATCATATCATGACAAAGACAAGTTCAAAGGTGATTGTAGAGTTTGTCAGAGTACACATTATCCATTTTAAAATATTTTATTATTTGCTGGAAAATAATGGCCAAGGCTGCTCAGCAATAGATGACAGCGCTAAGGCAGGACTGTGTGCGGGAAGGAGCGGAGAAGGGAAGGGGTAGCGACGACCCTTGTAATCCGGCCAGGCGTACGACGCATGCCTTACGTCAGTGGACCGCACGTGACACAGCGTGTGACACCAGTGGTCTGGTCTCTCGCGTTCGTAACAGTTATGTTGAACAGTGTGATGAACCTGAAGCCAAAGTTAAATTTTTGGTTAAATTATAACTCAATCTGTATACAAAAGTGTGTTACATTTTCTCCTGACCTGAACACACAACACACTGCTAGACAGACCTCTGCTGTGGTCGCGGCCGGCCTGTGTCGCAGGTCGCTGATGGTCCTCACGTACTCCTCCGCAGCAGAGGTTGTGCTCTTCGCCTGGCTGCAGCCGGCAGTGCTCGTGGACGCACTGGGAGACAACCTTCGTCTCAAGGTCGGAGACGAGGGAGGCACGCCCCCGTCCGACTCCTCAGCAACGCTGTGGCTGCACACATTACAGTAAACACATTGTCATTTCTGTCACTGTTATGTATTATGGATAGGGAAAAGATTCTATGGTTTTTTTAGGTCGAAATACTTTTTAAAACAAGAGATTTCTGTGTAATTGTTTTTTTATTTTTAAACATTGGCTTTATCCATAGAAAAAAAGTTTATTAGTCAACAAATATGAAACTAAAATATTTCTTAGTATACTTATTTCACAAACATAGTTTCATTTTGTCTGCCACAAGATGCACTTACTTATTAAATAAAATAATTGGTAACAAGCATGTCTAGAACAGAAATACTCAGGAACACCAAAAATAAATCGGAAAATTTGTGTGTATTTGAAAAAGTGGCAATGTGTTTAATGTAAAAAGTGTTACTAGTTTGAATTTGAAGCTCAAACATAGTAATTTTAATTTTTTTTTCCAATCTATTTAGTTCACACATTTGGTACAAAACTCGTAATGAATTTAAAACAATTTTTTTTTAAAATTTAAGTTAAGTTTTGTCAAATTTCTGATTTATTTCATGTTTCTAGTTATATTTCTGTGCTAAATGTTGTAAATACTTTAATTTTGGTGTTATGTGTGGTACTGATAACTGATAAGCTATTTTGGTTTTATCGCAATTCAACATATTATGACTAGAAACAAGAATTTATGGTTTTATTTTCAGCCCATTTTTAAAACAGATAAATTCGGTGTTACTGTTTTTATTTTTATAAAATCAATTTTATAATACTTAATCCACCAAAAAAGTGTTAAAATTTATATACTGGTTTTTTACAATAAAGTAAATAGTAAAATGTTGGTCTAAAAATTAATTAGTGAGCACTTGCTTAAAAGTATTCCCATAAGACATGCAAAATAAAACAAATGAAATTAATTTTTCTGACCCTTGACCTTTTAAACCTCGATATGCCCATCATGATGATTTCCCGAGACCACTTCAGGCTAACGCTAGGTGGTTCCTTAATCTAAACACATACATAAAAATCTAGTAGTTTGTCTGCCTATTAAAACTCTTTAATGCAAAATCTACTCAAATACTAGAGCTGAATCTTTCTATGAACATAGTACAGAAAAAGCCCCGATTAACCAAACTCTGGTTAACCAAAACCCTTGGTATCCAAAATGCATCTGAAATCACAAATTAAAAAAAAAAAGTACAGTACTGCAGTTTGGAGGGACACAAGACACAAACAAAAATTAATGGTTCTTAATGAGTTGTTCATAAAGTATATACTGATGTACTGCAATTCTAAAAACATGTAATTTTGACATCATAAAGCACTGAAGTGTATCCCATAACGAGAAAAAGAGTTTTAAAATTCACTTAAACTTCAAAACATGTCACAATTACAAACTGTAATTAGATAAGAGCAATTATAGTTTTTCATTACTTATCAGAAAAAAAAACTGTTACCCTCACCTGTAGGGCCGGTGCAAGGTAAATTGGCGCCCTAGGCGAAAAACCTTAATTGCCCCCCCCCCCCCCCCCCTTCCCGGCCGGACACCCCAAAAGAAATTTTCCTTGCCTCGAAATACATCACGTAAGCCTAAGATTTTGTCAACAATCAGATGTAAGTAGGCTTTTTTTTTTTTTTTTTTTTTTAGATTTTTACTTATTACAAATCATTACAATCGTTAAACATATCATATGAGCTGTTGTGTGTCGTGCTGCGCCGCCCCCAGCTACTTGGCGCCCTGGGCGGTTGCCTGGTTCGCCTGCGTGGACGCGCCAGCCCTGCTCACCTGCAGTCATCCCCCGAGTCGGAGGAGCTCTCCCTGCTGCTGACGGAGCGACGCAGCCCTGTCCTGTCGCTGGCGGGGTTGCGGGAGGGTTTGAGACCTCCGCGACGGGAGGAGCTGGCAGACACTTGCCTCTGCTGGGACGAGTTCTCCCGCCTCGCTCCCTGGCCTCCCTCACTTGGTGGTCTGGACGTGTCCACATGGCATCCAGCTGAAATAACATGTTAGGAATATTAACACACAGGGTTTGAGTAGATAGCATCCTGAATTACTTTGCTGCTCTATTTTTTTTTTCAGTCATGATTTTAAATAAATTCATAATATAACTCGTTAAGCGTTTACAAAAAGGTTTTATCAATTTAATATGTTCATGTTTTTTTTGAAAAATTTAAGTCCAATTTATAATCAAACCCTAGCATAAATAGGTACGAACTAAGAGTATTTAATAAAGTAATGTACAGTTTTAAATTAGCCTTTTGTGCATAGCTTCTGTCATGCAACTCTATTTTTAAAACATATTTTCAATTTAAAAAAAAATTTGCCGATTCCTGCCAAAACTTTTTTTTTTAAAGATGTTAAATTCTAATTTTTTATTAATATATAATTGATGTCCTAAAAATAAAAAAGTTTTACAATAATAACAAAAAATGGTTAATTCATAGTTATATACCATACGCTTTCATGGTAGGACTGAAATAAAAAATGCCCTTTAAGGTTCTCAAAAGCATTAAATTAACAGTTACTGAATTAATAAATTTTTTTATTACTGATAGTTACATTAAAACTATGAGCAAATATAACTAAATCACAGAAGCAAAATAATTTAGGATACCACCTACAGTAGAATCTCGTTATAGCGAGCACGGTAATAGCGAGAACACGGCTATAACAAGGTATTTTTGAGGAATTTACGGCGTGATCGCTTGAAGCGCACTTTTGTTATTTGTCTTCTTTATCTCCACCCCTCTCGCTCGCCACTAGACATCTTGCCGTTGACGCCTGTCACATTCTTCAGCCGTGCAGTCGCCACCTAAGTGCGTGGTT
The DNA here is from genome assembly GCF_032445375.1 of Bacillus rossius redtenbacheri. NCBI lineage: Eukaryota > Metazoa > Arthropoda > Insecta > Phasmatodea > Bacillidae > Bacillus > Bacillus rossius. Next base: position 52,805,611 of record NC_086335.1, read on the forward strand.
TTAAAAATAGAATCCCGTCCTTTCTTTATTTTATCAAACTTCCGTTAGTTATCGGTGCCGTGTGTAGACAAAGTTTGATATTGGAACAGAAACAACGTAAGAAAGTATTTTTTACAAATTAGAAATATGTATGTTTTGGTTTTTATAATCACGTATATTTTCACGTTTTTTTTTGTTATCTTAGAAGAGATAATATTAAAAAGCCGCTCTAATGAGATTTAATTGCTTATTGGTTAACAAAAACTATTAATTGTTTATATTCCATTTATTATTATTTACACGACGTCATACTGCACGCGCACGCAATACGACTGGATTCGTTGCTGCAACATAGCAAATTATGCGGTATCAGATGTAACGAGTAATGTAAAGATAGTAACGAGTACTAATTGTTATAGTAACGAATAGATACGGGTACACATTTTTTCGTTACTTTTACACCTCTAGTAGGCACTACCGTATTTATTTCCGAATCGCTAGGACAGTTTTCTTGTAACTTTTGTTTCGGTCAGTTGTTGGGGTATTTGTCCGGGAAAGGGGTTTGAGTTTAATCCCAAATTTATTTTCTAAAAAAGTTGACAGGTTTCTTTAAATGAAAAAAAGTATAGGCTGTATCCGAATACTGGCCTAATGGATCCCTTAGCTAAGGGATCCACTAAAAGTGCATCGTAGTGGACGCGGCCATCTTTGTGTTGAATCCGAATTCTCACAAGGGATGCCGATGCATCCCTTCACGCATCCACTAATTCGAGATTTCTAGGGATGCGACACTCGCATCCACTAACGCGTCCCTACATCCATTAGCTTCGGAATTGGGTTTTATTTTGTTTGTGTATAATATTACTTCAGATTTTCTGCAAAATATTTGTTTAAAACATTATAAGCGAAAGTGATAACTTAAACAGAGACAAATTAAGACGTTAATAAATATAATAAAAATACGAATTTAAACTTAAAGGATAATTCAAAACTCATAAGTATTTTTAAAGTTTACAATTTATAAAATGTATTTTATTTGGATCGCTAACATATATAACATACACGTTACATTATTTTTTAATTGGTAGGTATTTATTATTTACGTTTTGCTGAATATTCGTAGATATCCCTACACAAAATGGCTGCGTGAACATTAGTACGACTGACAGTCAACAGGTGGTGCTAGTAGTAAAAGTATTCGGATACTATCCATCCATTAGAAATGCGTCCTCTACATTGTGGCTGCATTTGCTAAGGGATGTAGGGATGTGTGTGCTAAGGACGCATCCCTATGTATTCGGATACAGCCATAGTTTTCCAGCGACTATTTCGTTTGAGGCGTACGTGCGTTGCCGCAGCCGCACTCCTGCTATTTTGTAAGGAATTAAATCGTAGCACTACACTAGCACCACCTGTTAGGAACATCCCGAACCAACATGGCCGCCAGCAGACAGCCCGCGTCGGCAATAGATAGCAGGACAATGCTGCGTCGGCCGCTTGCTGAGATGCTATACTTACGTGGCTTGGTAGGGTATTCTGGTTATTTTGATGCAATCGGTGATCGCATCCGTACTTATGGGGTATCATTTTAAAGAGAATTCACACATCTGCTCACAGAAATTAAGATTTCGTTAATATAACCTGTTATTTTTCAATTATACAGGTTTTAACACAATTTTTATGCTATTTTCGGTTAATTTTTTTTGGGGGGGCCAAAATTTGTCCAATTCGGTTATAGCGAGGACACGGTTATAGCGAGGATCAAACCCGGAACCGTGACACCTCGCTATAACGGGACTCTAGTGTATTTAACTTCTCGTAAACAAAAAGGCAATTATAAATAGATAAGTGAGATGGAGCAGCGAGAAAATGCATTAGTGGGGTAAAACAGGAGTGGATGGAGAAAACCCACCGACTCACCTGAAAGTGTCTCAATTGTGACATTTGGGAGTTATATGCCACCAGATATCAAACCCTGCATATGGGGAGGCGAGTGATTTGACCAAGCAATCACCATAGACATATTGGTAATGAAGAATTGCTCCATGGGAACACTATGTACGTACTGTATTCGTTTGCATTGGAGACTTCACCAAACAAATAAGGCCATATGGCAGTGTTAACGGTTTCCCTCCCTCTCTTCATTGTAAATGTCCTGTGAACTGGCACCTACACAATTATCTATATGTCTATCTTGACAGGTGTTAATGACGCAACTGTGTCCAATCATTATCGTTTTTGAATGATATTTCCAATGCTTTCAACTGAACATACCGTGACAAAACCGCAGCTATCGATGTTTATAAATGCACCTTTTATATTCTTCCAGCCTTGCAGTAAACTGCATACTAGTTTTTATAGACAGACCTGACAAAGAATAGCTTGCCGCCTTTTCTCTCTCTGCGACAAAGGGATGGGTAAAAAAAAAATAAAATACAATGGCGGAAAGGAAGAAAAACGGGTATAAAAATTAGCAGTGATCTCCTTTGTCTTGTTAAGAAGTAAGGGGAATTGGATGGATTGTAAATATATGAGGGAGGGGGGGGGGAAGTGGGATGCATCCACTGAACTTTAGTGATGACAGATGTATGGAGCTGCGACCCCTCCCCTTATGTTGAAAATGTTACATTTTTTGCCCAAAATTAAGGATGCAATCCAAACAAAGGGGCAGCCCTTCTGCGGGTAAATACGGAAGGTCTATATGGATGACATTCACAATCTAGAAGTCTTGTCAATGGTTTCAAACACAATAAAAAAAAGGCACATACAAAATTGCATTAGTTAAGTCTCTCTTATTTTCCATCTCAAAAGGAGGCAAACTTCAACCTTACAAGATACTACAGTAGAACCCTGTTATAATGTTCCTGCATATAATGTTTTCCTGCTTATAATGTCATATTTTTAAAGTCCCAATATTTCCTCCATAAGGACAATGTATTTATTTCCTGCATATAACGTTCATAAATAGTGTAATTTCCTGCTTATAATGTTTGCTTTATAACATTCAATAAATGGGGAAAAAATGTTTTAAAACCCAATTATTCCAACACTTACGATAAAAAGTTTCCTTTATGTATGTGTATGTTTACAATCACTGCCATACAATACCTGAAGTTTGTTAAAATACAATTTTATGCAATATACTGAAGGTACACAATGTTCATAGTTACGTGTCAGTTGGCACCCTTAGTCAACTCTTCTCTTCCTTGCCATTCCAGTGGGTATTCAGATGCACGTGCATAGTCCTACGATATTTAAGTTGCCAACCATTGAGCGAGGGCATAACTAAAAGTGTTTTATATTGCTTACAAATAATACTTTTTTTTCATTCATACGCAGGAATCCCAAAATTAAACATTTTCAGGTGGCGAAGGAGTAGACGTTCTCACTCTTAATGTTGTCATCATGAATCGTGAGACAATTTTACAAAAAATGTGGCAGTGTATCTTTAAAGACAAACAAAATTTAACCAGGGAACAAGACAAAGTTGAAAAATTGTTGGCTTGTTTCAGAAAATTCATGTACCAAGTATACTATCTTTGGTTTTAACATTAAAGTTGTTTACATAGCTTGGTGAGTCCATTGGTACAAAGCTCGAACATTCTTAAGTGCTAAATTGAGATTTCCTGCTTATAACGTTTTCCTGCTTATAATGTTTTTTTCTTGTGCTCCCTTGAAAAACATTATAACAGGGTTCTACTGTATACATATACAGCATGGTTTTGTAGTAACTTTATGGCCCAGTCTATTGCTTGAACACTTTACCACTATACCTCCCTTGCTTTATTTACACTGCTTCGGACTGGCCAGTAGCATATTAAAACCTAATTTCCTTCAGATTATCACTGTCATTGGTACCTTTCTCCATGGCCTTCCTCAAGCGAGCCTCTAACGTCCTGAAGTACAGCTGCTCACAATCATCCATCTTCTTCCCGGCACGTTCGTACCAGCCCATCAGGCAGGCCAGAGGCATCTCACCCTGAGACAGGACACAACGCACACATTGCTTACCAGATTAAATCAAAACAATTACCTTTTGATACAAAATAGCAGACATTTCATACAGCAAATGAAAAAAATTTGAATACACTTACAGTATTTTAAAAATCTGCTTTTACAATTTTACCTGCACTGGTGAGATAATTATACTATGAGGAGTTGCTTGGCTATTGGGTTGCAGCCGTGTCGAAGGCAAGGATGTTGCAGTCGCCAAGATCAGGGAGCAGTTACCTGCTGTTACAGTAGGTCACGAAAGCCTGCGATATTTACTATGATGTATTCTAATTAATTACTATGAGGTATTATATATTTATTTCTGAAAAAAGTGTGATGATTTGCACAGTAAAATTTGAAATTGCTAAATTGTTTGAACTAACAAAAAAAACTCCTTAATTGGATATTTATTAAGAGAGTTTTACTTATCTATTATTTTCCATGAATTAGAATTGATTAGCAGCTAAGAAATAAATAAATAGGAAATGATAAATAACGAACGACCACAAAAAAAAAAATCAAGACTGCCAACATTTACTTTCGATAACATAATTTGTTACTGCAAGCTAACATTTGTTTAGCTGTAAATTTTTATATTTGTTTGTACTAACGAAATATATTTATATGTGTGTCAAATAATATTAATAAATATCTGTAAAATAAAAATGTTCTATAGGTCTTGAAAATTCTGCCAAATATATCGCCGCCTGAGTATTGGAGTGTTCTATGTCCACTTTTTAGGTTTTTTATGCTATGGACACGAAATTAATATTAGTATTCATTTGTACTATATCCACACACGTGAACGCACATAAAAATGTTTGTTCTTAATTTAAGACCAATATTATTTTGTTCTATGTCATGATATTCATAGTTATTTGAACTTATTCTGCCAAAGATATAGGTACCTAACCATTTGAAGTTTGCCAGTGTCCACAATTGTAGCTGAATGAACGACAGTGTGTGTGTGTGCGTGCGAGTGTGCGCACCTCATCCGTGCGGGCCGTCGCGGACGCGCCCCGGTCCAGCAGCAGCTCCACGGTCGCCAGGTGGCCGCAGGAGGCGGCGTCGTGCAAGGGGGTGACGCCCCCACACCCCTTGCCGCCCCGGTCGTTGACGGCGGAGCCCTTGTCCAGGAGCAGCTCCACCACGTCCCGGTGGCCGTGGTTGCAGGCCTCGTGGATGGGCAGCCAGCCGCAGTGGTCGCGCACGTTCACCGGGTGTCCCTGGAACATCAACATCAACATCAACATCAACATGAAAGTACCAGTGGAAACTCGCTCAGTTGGATCAATTGGAACCGGAGTCAAATTATTCATGAACGTCAAATATTTTTCAACTCCAATTTAAACATAAAGTTATACTATTTTTTCTTCCAAATTTCACAGGAGTAATAAAAATAAAATAAAAAAATAAAAAAAGCAGCTAAATTAAAACACACACACACACACACATGGTACATAATAATAGAGATGTAACATGCACGCAGATAAAAAAAAAAACGGTGAATTTTCTTAAACCAGTAACATTTTAAGTTTGAAAATTGTATAGTTGATCCAACTGATTAAGTTTAGCAGTGTTATATAATGAAATGTATGTGCACAATATTGCAGAAACCAATGCCATTCCTAATTTCAGAATAAATCTTCTCGAATTCAGACTTTTTTTTAAATTACTGATTTATATTTTTTCTGAGTAGTTCTGTTCTAGACATGCTTATTACTAATGAATGATTTTTGTGGTATAAGTGCATCATGTGTCATTCAAATCGAGACTGTTTTAGTGAAATAAATATGGTTATAAGAAATTTTTTGTTTCATATTTGTTAATAATTTACAGACATGAAATAAAAGCAAAAGGACACATAAATAGACAACATAAAAACAGGACAGTATATAAGTAAACACATGAGGATTTACTCAAGGATTATATGATGAACTAAGGTAAAGAATTAAGGTAATAAATTCTTTTCTTTTTTCTTATTAATAAATAAGGGAATCAAGCTATTGAATTCATTGAAGTATTTAACAATACTAAATCAAATATCATTTGCTTCGTTTAAAGAACATAACAGTGGTTGATTATGACTACTGAAGGAAGATATTTTGATTTCAGTATTTTTTAGAAGATAACTACAATTAAGTTTATATCATAGGAGTTACTTACAAATAGGATATACATATATATTTTTTTCTTGATGACAAAGAGCCAAGAAGAGAGTATAGATTTACAATGTAATTGAAATTTTTAATTTTTATTTTGACTTATATATTTGATTAATAAATTTTGTACTTTCTCAAGTTTATCACTATCAGTTTTATTAATGGTGTTCCAAATGATAGAGCCATATTCAAGTTTAGATCTAACTAAAGATTCATATATGAAGACTGAGAATAACAACCAAAATTAGTAGCATAAAATGTAATGTATTTAATGAGAGCAAGAGTTCTGTTCACATTGGATAAGATACACTGAATATGATAATGAAAAGTAATTTAGAGTCGAGATGGATGCCTAAATCTATAATAGAACAAAATATAAAATTAAAAACAATAACACCAATAATTGCCTGTTTTAAAATCAAAATTGACCTAAAAATAAAATCACAAAAACTCTTGTCCTAGTTATTAGGGTTTCATCGTACCTTTGTTCCGATGCCCAGCACATAAAATACAATAGTATAAAATGTACAGCATCAAGGTGCGCTACCTGCTCCAGGAGCGTCCGAACAGCCACCAGCCGGCCACTGATGCAAGCCGTGTGCAGTTGGGTCTCTCCCTTTTCGTTTCGGCGCACCTTCAGCCTGGGTCGCTTGCGGGCCGGCTGCGGCCGGTCAAACTCCTCCCCCTCGCTGGCCGACTCATCTGGAAGTTACGTTAAACTACTGTTACCTGCCTCAAAATAAGCAGACTGCAAATATAAACCAACCTATTTATTCTTTATCACCTCCAAACCAGACCTTGTATAAACAGAGCTAGAACGGTAAGTAAAAACCTTCTTATTATTAACTAGGCCTGTGAGAATTCTAGTTTTTTGATGCAAAGTGAATAACACATTAATTTTTTTAAATATTCTGGAAGTTGAATCAAACTGCGAATACTGTGCTTGGCGAACTGGTATAACACCAAATTCTATAAAATACAGCATTTTAAGTAAAAAAAATAATAATTGTTTAAATTTTGTAATGTTTGAACTGATTAAGTAATTAACTGACTGAACCATATATAACATCATTCAATAAAATTATAACCATGCATTTAAATGTACTGTATGTTTACAATAATATTGTTATAGCTCAAAAATAAATTGTAAATATTATGTAGATAATACCTGACTTATTAATTATTTAATTTTAATTGTGATTGTCTGCTCTTTGATACTATAATTATTATTATTTTAGAGTTCCTTTTATCTAATTTAGTCCCTGCAAAAGTTTTTCTAAATTGTTAGTGGACATGTCATAAATAAATAAACAATATTTCAATAATTTTGTATAATTATTTAAGTTAAGAATAATCATTGTCAAGTATGAGCACATATTCTGTTCAATAAGTTTGGTGCAAGGCTTATTCTAAACAACAAATATTTTTAATTATGATTTATAATTAGGGGTGCGAGGCATATTCGAGAGTGCAGCTTTTTTCAGGTAAATATAGTAAGAGTTCCACGTCTTTATATTTCATGGCTTTGGGCTCTAACAAATTCCAATAGCGATTACAGTTAAACATTCTGTTCTGAGTTAAAAAAAACCCTGTCCCTGACTCAGATTGAATCAAAGTTACTGGCCACGGAAAATAGTATAACAAAGAGGAATGACCGGTACCTGACAACATGTCCAGACAGATATCATCCCCAACATCGGGCATCTCCTCTTCCACGTCGTCATCTTCAGTGCTACTGCCTGCGTCTCCCGCCGCTTGCTGTTTTCTCCGGAGCTCCAGCTCCGTCTCTCCTGAAAGGCAAGCAGCCTTGTGAGACACACATATACAACTATCCTAAGCAAACTGCAACACTATTAACTATTAATCAGAGATGGTCTGATGGATACAATCCCAATTTTCTCAAATCCTAATCTTCTTTTATTCAAATCACAAAAAGTACCTTGAATCCAAACCTCGAATGAAAATTAAATAATAAAACAAAAATTAAATAATATTCACTATTATGTTGAAACATTCAAATTCAAACTTTCGAAGGTTCAAGTTTCTCAAGTCAATACATATTGTAACTTTATTTGCATAAATACATATTAAAAGTACCGTAATGTGGTGTAATGTTAAGTAGTGACGCATCAAATCCTTATTTCCTCGAATACGAATTCCAAGAGTACTTCGAACATACCTCTCAAATCCGAATCTAGGTCTCAAAAGTCCTAAATAAAATAATGTACAGTAGAACCCCGATTTAACAAAGTGCTATGGTTACCGAAAATGTTTACTCTAAATCGATGTTTCGTTAAATCCGATTTACCGATTTTCAATGACCCCCGCACTCATAATCGCGTTCCTACGTTTCCATATCGTAGACAGGGTCGACGCTGATATCTTGTGCTGCCGTGTTATCCCAGACTTCGTCAACTTTACATCTTCAACGTCTTTTAATCTCGCTCGTACGGCCCCCGGTTCGTACGTACACCTCGGTCGTACATACAGATTTTCAGGAACCGTGAAAAATTAGGCATAAAATAAAAAGTTTAAAAATATGTAATGTGTAAGAAATACGTTAAAGTTTATTAAAATACAGTCGCAACCTGCAGCGTTTATAACAAATACGAGCTACATACACATTGCGTCACAGTAAAAAATTAAAAATAAAAAAAATGGCCGCAAATTGATGGAAAATTTCCGTCAATAGCGCGCCGTACGCGGAGAAAGGTCATTGTACTAGGTCAGCTGCTGTTACGGCGCGGCATAGCCGCCGGCTGACTCTTTGTTCGCTGAGCTGCGCAGCACTTATAAAAAACGTATTCCAAAAACTAAAACACCGCGCACAAAGCTCTTACTTCGGTACTAAGTAACAGGTGCGCCATCTAGTAACGAGTAACGAAACATTACACACGGCTGCATCTCGTTACTCGCATTTTTCGTATGTTTTATGCATGCGCGCGCACATTCGATGAATTTGCGTTATTAAGAACGATGTTTGTTTATTAAGTAAAGTATAATTTGGAAATTCGTCGTCAAAGTTTTTTACTGTTTATTAAAGGTGTGTGTGTAGACAAAGTTTGAGATTGGAACAGAAACAACGTAAGAAAGTATTGTTTACAAATAGGAAATATGTTTTTTATTATCGCGTATTTTCACGTTTTTTTGTTCCTATCTTAAAAGAGATAGTATAAAAAAGCCGCTCTAATGAGATTTAATCGTTTCTTGGTTAACAAAAACAGTTAACTATCAAATATTGTTAATTGTTTATATTCTATTTATTATTATTTACGCGACGTCATACTGTACGCGTACGCAATACGACTCGATTCGTTGCTGCAACATAACATAACATGTTATGCGGTATCAGAAGTAACGAGTAATGTAACGTGATATGATAGTAACGAGTACTAATTGTTATAGTAACGAATACATACGGGGACACTTTTTTTCGTTACTTTTACACCTCTAGAGAATAATGATAATGGTGTATTGGTGTGACGTGGTGACAAGTTGAAAAAACCTGGAGGATGGGAAAGGGAATATTTGGAAACGTGTGATTATTGGCTAGCACTGGTACTATGCGGGCGTGTTTGGAAGATAACGTGGTGAGTCAAGCCAGGGATATTGATGGGGGAAGGGGGATGCGGACAAAGAAACCCTTCATGACGTCATGTGTCGCGGACAGTCTATCTATCCAGGTGTGCGCAATGGCACGCACCTACGCAATTCAGTTACAGCGCCCGGAGTTTTTAAGCAATTTGAACAATTTTTTTTAATTTTTTCGTATTTGGACAGATGATGCAAAGGCACATATTAATATATAGTACCTCCATTCTATTACTGACACCACAGAGTGTATTTTTTAATAAGATTCCCTTACAATTTACTTTCATTTTTTGGAAATCTATATTATTATTTTAATAAATTGGTGTTTTATGATGGTTCCTGAAAACCTTTACGTTAAATCGCTGTTTTCGTTAAATCCGTGTTCGCAAAATCGGGGTTCTACTGTACAAGAAATTAAAAATTTCAACAATGCTGTTGAAACAATTAACCTTTTAAATGGTTTATTTATGAACTAAGTATATATTGAGAAACAATAAATACTGCAATTTTACTTATATAATTAGTACATGTTTAGCATACTATACCTTGGGGAATGATAACAGGAGTGGTATGAAGAAAAAAAACCCTAGTAAACTTCAGAAGTTATCAGTGTTAATTTTTGTAATTTACTTAATTTCCTCTAATATTTTTTTTCGAATCTTTTACCTTGAGTATCGAATCTTCAAATACTAAGGGTCTCATGGTATTTGAGGATTTTGACCATCTCTAATATTAAGAAAGACAGAAATTAGTTTAATTAACTTCAAAGTTATCAAGAGTAGTATCTTTTAATTTATTAAAGACATTTTTAAAAATATTTTTCTGAGAATATAAAAATACTAACGTTTTGACATTGTTTCAAGACTCATTATTTTGACTGGCCAATTCCTACTTGTCACTGTTCAGTAATCAAAATTATACAAAAATAACAATAACATTCACATAACATTTCCAGATCTGCATTAGAGAGGTCATGAGTTCAATCCCAGCTAACTACTGTGCCTTTAGGTCATTCCTATCACCATTGTCATTCCAGGTAAATGCTTATCACCAATTGCCTAATTGGTATCATGATGTTGGCCAGCACTATATAAAAAAACTAAGTAAGAAATAAAAATATATTATCATCATGAATTACTGCTTTATTCGTATCATGTTGTTATTACAAGACACTACAGCATGAAATACAAAACACCTTTCTCTCACTGTAGCAAGCTGATGCTAGCAGAGTTCAATCAGTGGAACATGCAGGGCTGCAGTGGCTAAAGTGGTGCATTCCAGATATGTAACCAGACAATTCAGGAATCTCTTTCTGTCAAAAGCTGTGCAATTTATAAACTCAAGACAAAGCCTGTCTCATGCATGTCCTAAACTGACAATAAATTAGGACATGTAGTACAGTCTGCTCTCTTATAATCCGGTATTCTTTGGTTATACACATTCTGTGATTCGGCACCGATTGAGTGTTAGTATTTGAGGTAGAATCGAATATGAATAGTTTATTATTGTATCCGTGTTCCGAAAATTTGAATATTCGCACAGGCCTAGTAACTAATGTTTAATAATCCAGCATGCCCATAGTTCCGAAAATGCAGGATTAAAGACCCTTTGCAGCTTGCTATAATGTCTTTATGACTGAAAGAAAATACCTATTAGTGATGGCCCGATATTCGATATCCGATATCGGAGATCGGTAATATCGGCACATTTTTCAATATCGGACATCGGTAAATACTTGCGATATTTTGATAACCGATGTTTGCTCTCGCCAATAATACTTCTCACATAACCTCAACTGTAATTCCAAGCTTATTTTCCGCGGGCGTAATTGTCACCATATTACATAGTAATTCCAAGCATATTTCCACTGAAACAATTTCAAGCCTATTTCTTCTTTCTGATACTGCAATGCATCCCGACGGTACAATTCTTCCATGTGTACACAAATCCCAGTCATTAGTGCATATTTATTCGTTTCAGATATTCGCAAAATGTTTTCGCTTGATGAATTTTCGAAGTTCACTAAGTGTACATAAATTGAAAACATAAATGAAAATAATTACGATATTTAATTTAATAAGTGGTGTAGCCGCAAGTAAACATTGGGAAGAATAAAGTTGCTGCTTGATATGACCATAGAGTAGGATATAACAGGCATTTTCTTTCCGTGTCGTTTCATGGTCGCCAACTGCTGTTCTATACAAAGAGACGTTACGTAAGTTTTACAAAAGCTAAAATATGAAACATATTTAAGTAGGGAAAGTTGCAGCAAAGGTATTATGTTGGCTATATTGAGTGCATTGCCAATAAGAGAATAACATAAATAAAGATGTGTGGTTTTATAAACTCTGCAGTACGTTTCAAAGTTGTATTGAAATTACTTTTCACGTATTTTTAACGTGTTTTCGCACCAATAAATGGAGTGATACACTTGAACAATGGTCACAAAATTTGCTAATTGAAGACCTTCCTTTCTAGCGTGTCGTTTACCGTGATGAAATTTTACAATGGGTACAAAAGTTGGTAAAGTTTGATGTTTTTCAGACTGTATTTTTCGTAGATTACAGTTGAGACACTGGACTAAGTACATGCAGTGACTTGTGAATTTGAATTTAGAGAGCTTATTTGTAGGCCATTATGATAATTTCGTTATTAGCTTTCATTTAATGTGAAATTACAATATTTTACAATTAATAAAAATAATATACATTCACATAAGTATGTTTTATTAATATTTAACATTTTTCATTATTGTCTCTAACAATACTCCAGAACCACAATTTTATAGAATCAGTATTAGAAATGAGATAGGCCTATTATCGGAATATCGGGTATCGGGTATCGGATCGGTAAATTTGGAAATATCGGAATCGGAATCGGTATCGGTATCGGGTTTTTGGATATCGGGCCATCACTAATACCTATTAAGGGGCCCGCCTACCTGGGCACACATACGGTGTACAGAGCTTCAGGAAAAACAACGCGATTTCAAAACTACTCAAGATATCCGAGTGGAGCCTATTTACGAATAGCATTTAAGAGTTTGCTGAGGGCCGAAAAGTACTTTTAATTTCGGATTAAGTTTTTAAACTGTATTTTTAGAAGCGTTAAAATGCCTAAAACGCGTGTTTTCAGAGTAATTTTTAGGCATAAAACAATCAGTACAGATTCTTGAAAGCACTTAAGGGACTTGCATAACACCTTTATCTTCATTTCTCCGCCATATAATGTTACGGTCACCGCTCAAATTTCACAGTTAGCCTGTGACGACGAGACGAATGCGCGCCAGTTCAGAGCCTTGCGCTTAGAGGCTATACCGCGCTGGAGCACCAGCGAGCGTTGCGCTTATCATCCCGCCTCACTAACACACATACACCCCTGACGAGGCGGGCCCCTTAAGGATTGAAAAGTGATGAACCGGGTGGGCTCTGCGGAAGGGCGACGTACCCACGAGCTCCGGCCTCTTGGCCCTCTGCAGGGCGAGCAAGGACTTGAGGGCGAGGACCTCCAGCCTGCCGTTCCCCGCGGCGGCGGCCAGGTCCCGCGCCGAGCGGTACGCCCCCGCCACTACCGCGTAGTCCGCCCCCTGGAGCTCCAGCACCTCCGCCACGTTCAGGGTGGTCTTGCACGCCTGCCAACATCAGCCATCGGGAGGATCAGCAGGATCTCATAATAACTGGGATCACTACCAATCCGTGGTAACGAAAATCTGAGATAACCAGAGAAATAACAATAAAATCAATACAGGGAAAAACACCTTTCCATAAAACAAAACGTCTGAAGCATATTTATATATTTATACCATGTTTTCTCGCATAATCGTCGCACATTTTATTCTAAAATCAAGTTTGAAAAGTAGGGGTGCCATGATTATGCGTAAAATTTTTTTGTTAGGTAAAGTTATTCATGAAAACAAAACCCATTCATGGAAAGTATGTTTATTTATAAAGTGAAGTTTAAAAGAGCATGCCAAACAATTTAAATTAATAATTCATGCAACAAAAACCTTTCTTCTACTTTAAATAGAAAAACAAAATCTGTGACGCGAACGCAAGCCACTGGAATGTGACGTGAACTAACGCGTAACTGTCGTAGTACACGCTTGCTATGAAAGAGTGCGGGCCGTCAAATGTAGTTAACTCGGCACCTGACAGAGAGCGCGCGTTGCATGCAATCGGCGAGATATCGATATTTGACTACGTGCGTGCGCTCTATACGGACAGCAACATAACCAAACACAAATGATGCCAACTAGCGCTGGCTACATGTTTATAAACAGTACACCGCAGTGACGCAAACGTTCAAATAAGGAAAATAACGTTTTAAAACTTCTTTAAAAGAAAATTTACACGTCAAACAACTTCGCATTTCCGTAAATTACATAAATAAGTGGTAATGTCCGAATAAATATTAGATTTCTACTTTAAAATACATTGTTTTATACGGAAAAGATACCTACACAAAGAGCTCTGCATCTAATAGCGGGACCAAAAACATCATGCGACGTTTACGCGATAAGTTTTTTATCCCAATTTTGACGGCCTCAAATATGGGTACGTACGACGATTATGCGAGTGCGACGATTATGCGAGTGCGACGATTATGCGATAAAAGAGGGTATTATAGCCAGAGACAAAATTTTATGGTTTTATTTTTAGTCCAATTTCTTTTTTAATACATTATTTTGGTGTTATTTAATAATAACTCCACCAAAATAGTGGTAAATTTTACACTCTGCATTTTTATGATAAAAAATTTGTAATAAATTGGTCTAAAACAGATACATTCAGAACAATAAAAATTAATTAACGAGCATTTATGGTTTAAAAATGATTTAATAAGAAATGAAAAAAAAAAAAAATTGTGATCCATACACTTAAGTAAAATGTTTTGTCCGGAAATAACGACATTCCTTGAACTTCAAAACTCAAAAGATTACTTTGTTTATGGTTTGAATTAATTTTTGGTTAAATGCTACTTAACTTCATGAACGAACTTTCATTTCGGTGTCGCTGTGTTTTGACATGGTTTTCAGTGTTATTTCGGTTTTATCACATTTCACCATATAATCATGTTCTTAGTCATAGCTTACGAGCACATTACTACAACATAAGCCTCTTTGCAATTCTTGTTCTAAAATAATTATTTGTACATTTCAGCTCTCTCAGATTATCCTGGAAGATTCTTATTTAAATTTATTTGTAATTCTAAATAAATCTGGCTTATCAGGGGATACAAGTTGCCAACCTAAAGGTATAATATTTTCCCAGACTAGCATCTTTTGCGCCCCAACAGACCTTCTCAATCAGACACACAAGTAGTGTCTTACCTCGACAGGGTTGTTATCGTACAGCTCCAGTTCTCGCCTGAAGAACTCCAAGGCTTTATCGTACTGCCTGTTATCCTTGTACGTCTGAGACAGCGACACGTAAGCTGGGGCCAAGCTTTTGGGGCCTTCGCCTTGCATCTGCACACACTGCACAGACAGTCGAGACCCTGTTCTCATCCCCACGACAGCAACTACTAGAACGTTGTCAATGTAAGGCAGTGCCTGTCCTAGCATTTACAACAAATATGAGAGCAGAACTCAAAACTACCTTATCTAAATAAAGAGATCTATTTTTTTTTTTTATTTTGTAATAAGTTTTTCCATGAATTGGAATATTTCTATTCACATAGTCTGCAACCATGTGTTTCATGCGAGAACCATGTGAGAACCAGCGATGGGTCTAGACCCAATTTTCTCAAAACTTAATCTTGAATTCAAATCTCACAGAGTGCATCATATCTACTATATACTTCAAAATGAATTTATATCTAATGAGTCAGGAATACAATTTTTGTATGAGCAAAAACATAGAAATTAAAGTTTTTAATAAATACTCAACTTTTAACATTTTAATTTTTAAAAATATATACAAACCAAGCATACTAATGAATTAGGTCTTAGGATCTAATCAATTCCTTTTGTCACAACTGTCACCTGCAGTGCTGTGTTTGTAATTGAATTATTTAATTTTTACTTCCTTTAAAAGCAATTTGAGGATATAAGAGACTGTTATAGCTGTAAAAATTTTTTTAAAAGATTATTAAAATTATTACAAGCTTAAGTAAAATAATACTTATTAATTATGACAGTTATTAAGTTATCAACTCCAACGTGACTTGGATGCTACCATAACCTGAAACTGTAATAGCAGTATTTTTGATTAGGTGGTTTTTGGTTTTTATTACGCAGTGCAAGCTCACACTGATAAATATAGGTATTACACAAGGTTGGATTGGGTGCAAAATGAATAAAATTATGTTCCCCAAATTGGGAGGGGGAAAAAAAACCTCACAAGTTATAAATAAAACCACCGGCAGTTTTTGAAGTTATGAAGAAGTTGCCAAGCCTTCATGTTCCACTGTTTGGTTGACAGGAAGAGTCAATTGGGTCATGTTTATTGGTGCCATAAAAGATGTTGCTGATAAATTAATTAAATCCAATTTTGTTCCATCTGCAATTGTTTTCCACTGGTGCAGTGTCATTTTTCCAGGGAAAAAGATTTCATTACTGAATGATAAGAAACAGTGGCGAGGCGTGAGGTTTACATGAGGGGAAGCAATAACTCCGTTCACACCAAAACATGATGAGGTTGGGGGGGGGGGGGGGGGGGGGGTCTGGGGGCCCTCCGCCGGGAAAATATGTATTTCAAGGTACAAAATGGTGCTATTTAAGTAGATTTCTTAACTGAACATTGACTATTCCACAGGTAGAAAAATTGACATTTTTTTTAAATACATTATTTTTGAAAAATAATGATTGACTTACATTATTCTGATAGTAAAATACCTACTCTACATTACTTATATACTAAGTGGGAGTGTAGTATCATCGTACGCCCACAAATCCCCCACGCACTGCCAGCCAACAGCCCGCGGGAGAGATGCGCGCGCCCCGAGAGACGACCGCCGACTGAAACGCGACATCGCCACCTGCCGTGCCGAACTGTACCGGACATAGCCGAAGCAGTCGGCGGAAAAATTCCACCGTCTGCTTCGGCCATGTTCGCTCCAGTTCGGCAAGAAAGCGTTACCTTCGTAGCTTCTACCGCGTATTTTTCCAGCCAATCCCCTCCCTGAACCTTTGTACCATGCCACCCCCCTTCCGAAAGGAAACTACTGCGGCAGCCTTCCTGCTGAAAGCGATCCTACCAGCGCTTCTAAACCTAGCAACGCTTCTAAAACAGCATGTTTTTGTGTCAACGAGTTCTTTTTTTATAGCGCACAGCGCACAGTATTGGGTCCCAAGAAGATAGTGTAAAAAATACATACACCTAACTGCACGAGCCAAAGTAAAATACTATTCTGAATAAAATATTTATTTAAAAAATACAATGTCTGGAAACTGCCTGGGCAAGCACTGCTTGCCTTGCTTGCCCTGACGAGACGCCACTGATAAGAAACTACACTGTTCGTGTGAGAAAAGTAAATATCAGTGGCAAGTGCAATACTGTTTAAAAAGTCTAAAAAAAGGGTGAAAACAAAACATAAAGTAAAAGGTATTTAATTCAGAATTCTATGGTTTGGCACTTCCTGTATTTTGGCACCAGTCGAGCTGCTTGCAAACAGATATTTTTAGTGGCTTCCAGCTGCTGATTTGGTCACCAGGTTGCATTACTGCCCTGCCTGCATTTATAGTTTGCACAGAGCTTAGTGTTGCTGTCCATTTTCATTAATGTACAGTGTTTCCTGTCTTCTAGCGAGGTAACATTTTAATTTAATGGGTACATTTCTATCATGATTTTTGAAAGAGACCCATGATCATTTGTATTTTTTTCACATTGTTTTGAATACCATGGTACTGTATCCTTCGAAGTAATACTGTTCAATTTAGATGATTTTGAAGTAACGACACCAATAAATTACGGCATGATTTGAAGTAACATGGTCATAGATTTGAAGTAGCACTTTTTTTTTAAGTGAATTTTTATTTCCATGCACGCACAATGGCAACAGAACTTGTGTAGCTTTAAATACAATGCAAAAAATTAATAATGTAACAAATAAAGAAAGAATCTTTTGCTCTTTCCTTTATAGCTATGCACATTCTTCATTACATATTTATTTCCGATGATGGGCAAAGTGTTCAGCCAACATTTCTATTACGCCATCCTGCACGTCAGCAGCAGCTCTGGAGAGAAAAGCCAGATGGTATCAGGGCTAGCTTACATCGTGCCTACTCGGATGCGCTCGTGACAAATCATGGCAGACACACATCTATGAAACAAGTCGGGAATCACGTTAACATTTAAAATCATCTTTATAATAATAGAAAAAATTTATTTTATGATTTTTAAAATCTTTTTAGAATTGAAATAATATATCTCCTTAATAAGTTTTTTTTTTTCATTGGTCTCTCTTACCCAAGCCCTATTATGTATACAAATGTGGTCAGTAAATTTTTAAATTAAATTTCAGGTTGTTTAGTTGCAAACGTTACTCAACATTTATTCAAATGTAGGTACTTCAAATGTATTATGACACATGTTAGTGCTATAAACTGAATTTAAGAGGAGTAGTGTCTAGATTTAAAATGTTAAAGGTGCAAGATTAAAGACCTTTCACGGTGCTTAAGCACGCACATAAATTAAAGACCATTGAGGTGACAAAATAACCGTGAACAGCAGACATGCTAGCAGACAGGCACAAGCGAGAGGCAGACGAACTGCTCCGAACCTCCAGCATCTTCAGGTAGAACTCGATGGCCTTGCCGTAGTTCTTGACCGCCACGCAGCCATCGCCGAGCGTCTCGTACAGCTTCTTCCGCTGGGAGACGTCCTCGTCTTGCACCACCGCTAGCTGGTCCTCTGCTTGGCTCATCGCCACGGCTAGGGGCGCCAGGGCAAGAGCGGAACACAGTATCAAGTAGGCTTCTGCCAATACCGTTTTTTTTTCCCTTCATTAAAATTGTATTTAGAATGGAATATCACAATATTCACGAATTAAAAATATTTGTCCAATGGAATTTAAGGATAAAGTGGACTAAGAAGCGCTAGTTGCAAACCATGGCAGACATTCGTTTAGTAAACAATAGTGTCTGGAATTATGTTAACAGTATAAATAATCTTTCTAATAATATAACACATAAGTTTGTTTTATAAATTCTTATCAGAACTGAAATATATCTTCTTCATCAAGTGAAAATTTTTTTTTGTTTCCTACCCCACACTTCAAATGAGTCCGAGAAAAATTTATACAAAATACAGTAATATAAAAAAAGAGAGTAATATACATGAAACCATAATGATTAGATGTAAAATAAGGAAAATTAAAAAAAAAAAAAAAAAAACTGGAAATACAGTTTTTTTAACCAGTAAATTTTAAGGAACAAATTTAAAACATCAACAAAAATAATATGAAATTGATGAACTACTGGCAGGAACATATACATATTTACATTTAAGTTAGGAGGCTAAAACCTTTATCAGAGAAAATTTCCATGTGATTTAAATGGACAGTCATCAGTTATTTATATTTGATGTGGGACTATAACCTGAAGAGATGTATACAAAATGCAAGTTACCAAAAGGCTGCAGGAAATTAAATTTTTATGACTTCCAGCACTGTTCAAATTTTTTCAGGATTTTTCCACTACTTTCATGAATAGTCCTTCAGTTTCAATACTTTTTAGAGAAAAAATGTAGTTGCAACTTTATTTGTGAGGAAATATCTATTCATAGAACAAAACTTGTTAATTAAAATATATTGTGCTTAGGTACCATGGTTCACAAAATTTAGCATGTAGAGTATAATAAATGAAGTACTGCCAAGTAGGTATTACAGATTTTCACTAACCATTAATGATTTAGACATCCAGTTATGGAACCAAGGAGTGGTATGTATTTATTACGAATACAGAGAAACTTAAGGACATCTCCAAATCAGCATTACATACCATAAATATTATTGGTCATGTAGCTCTTGTAATAAGAAGGTAAATTATTTGCAAAGTAATTGACATAAATATGAATCCTAAACTTATTTTAGTTTTTAATTATTAAAAGGTTTGAAACCTGTGTAATTTTTAGTTAAATTACTCGGTGGATAGATTATCTCGATACTGTATAGAAGTGGTGTTAATTATTTTGCAGAATCTAGTATCTGATGTAAACAACAATAAGTGTTGAATTGTATGCATAAATATGATTGCTGATAAATGTGCCTGAAAGTTGGCAGTATGTATCATAGCATTGACGAGCACTAAGTAGTTGTGTTTATGTTGATGGAAGTGCAGGCAGTTGTTAAACACTTCCATATTCAAAACTTAATCTTCAGATACTTAGTGAAAAATTTTAAATTTTGTAAACTATAGAACTTTAAGTAAAACATCCTTTAATTAACAAGTTAAATTTTACAACAAAATCTTTCCTCACATACAAAAGTGCAACCAAATTTTTTTTCTCTTGTGGTGTTTGATGATGATGACACATATAGTTTGTTCAGCATTCACATTTATGTGCTTTAAGTTACGTCTGAACTCTGCAGTTGTCGAAATACCTTAATTTTCCCATGATTTTAGGTAGTTGTTCCAAACTGAGTTGTAAGTGTTGCATGCCTGCAAGGTATTTCGTTCTAAATTTTATTTTAGTTTCTTGCGAAAACGGTGGGGCATAAGGTAGTACAATAACCAATAAGGTGACCTTTATTATTACTTTTGACATGTAAATTAATAATATGCCTTTAAAAACCGTAATTTACCTCAGTGACAACAAAATTAATGGTAAACAGGGATGTTACCTTAAATTATATTCACTAAATAATTTTACTTCTGCGACAAAATTAACAGTGTGAGTATTACTTTGTTTAGTTAGACACTACGCAGGTGCTTGGCGTTTCAACGTAAATAGTTTCATTATTATTTTCAAAACATTACTTGTTCAGGTGCAACTTCAAAGGTGTATTTGGGAAACACTTTAGACCATATGTCATACATACGTTTTCAACTGCAGCTGAATTTTGTCAGTTGAATTCAGACTCACCCTATATCTGGAAATAATCTGACTTTAATTTACAAACAGGCCAAACTGGCATTTGCCCAGATGCCAGTTTCTCTGAGGGGTGGGAAAATTTGAGATGCAAAAAAAATTGGACAAAAAATTTGAGGGACGGGAAAAATAAGTTTTTTTTTGTATAAGAATGATTTGCTTTTAAAAAAGTAAAGACAAATCCTACAATTAAAAGTACAGCAGAGAGAGGTGTAATGTCCCCGTGCCGTAAGAGAAACACATAACCTGTTGCAACCTGAAATCCAAGCCTCTGTATAATTGGTAGATTTGAAGTACTCTTTGTGATTCAAATCCCAATTTTTGGTTCAAGAAAAATTAAGATTCAACCAATCACTATTGAAAATTATTACTGTGCTACAAAAACCCATCCCAAAGCACCATAAAATAACTATAGAATAACGAACTTACCAATTTTCAAGTTCTTTTCGACAGCATCCCTTTCAGCTTCGTTTGGCGTGCGAAGCTTGTATGCCTTGTGCAGTGCGTGTTTGGCTCCTCGGAAATCTGCCAAGCTGAACAGCACCTACATCATCAAGATACACAATACCTCTACCTCTACATCTCTTCCCCCACATACTACATCTTAAGTTGAAGTTAGTAAAAATACACCGTGAGACACAAACACAGTTAACAACAAATTTTGTATGGTTCAGAATCTATAGCATTGACAATACTTATGGTTTATGTTTCATTATTATTAGTGGACAAATGCACAACTACTATTTATTTGTGTATTAGACCAAACAAGTGTTTTCAAACAATGGTATCAGACACACAACACATAACAGTAATTTATTCAAATTGTTTTACACAAAATGTACCATAAAAATGTAAAACATATATGATAAAGATTGTACAGCACTATGTTGATTAATAAGTAGTATTACAAATATTTAAAAAAAATGTCCATAGTAAAAAAGTAATTTAGAGTTTTTTAACAATAAGTTTTTATGGTACTTAAATACTTAAAAAAATTCAATTTACGTATTTTGAGATATTCTGCCATGGATAGCTGAAATTTTTGAAACATTAAGTTAAAAACATTTTTGACATTGATAAGAGATGATTGACACTTATTTGTGTCCATGTGTTTGTTTCATCAAACAACCTTAAACTATATGAATAAATATTTGAAACATAATTTTTATAAATATGTATGATGTCATTATTTATTTTCTAAATCTAAATTCAAAGCAATTTTATTAAACAAGTGTATCACTTGGAGTTGCTTGGCTTATGGGTTGTAGCTGAGCAATTCCAGACAATGGCCACTAAAGCCTGTGATCCTTACTAGTGTATCACTTATTTATTAGGTAAACATCTTCATTTTTATTAACTTTTATGTAGTTAAACAGTCACCCAGTTATTAATGTCCTTTAATGACTATGTTGAAATAATTCAAAAAGGATAAAAAACATTATTAAAATTATACAAACAAACATGGCAAGTATTATTAAAAACTCAGTTTTAAGATACTGTTTGACCACACAGGTTAGAGCAGTCCCCACTTGTTAACCAGTTTTATTAACCATTTATATATTTACACTGTATGTAATTGGTGTGGTTTTTGTTATCATGTAAAGAACAGCTAATTATTCTTTCAAGGAAGTATTTTCGTATTTTGGCATTTGCAAAATGTTTTATGATCATAATTTACAAGAGTTAATGTTGAAAAATATTTCTAATTTGTTTAAAGCCATTTGACTAAGTAGTTTAAAGTTGCTGTTACCTATATTTTTTTCTGGTTGTTTAAGTTTTGTGTGTGTTCATGTAATTTTCTTTTGGATTTTTTTTCTGCTATGGTTCTTTGTTAGAAAGCTGGCTGATGAAACAGTCAGCCAGTTATGAAAGCATAACAGAGATAGAGATACCTGTAGGTGGGAAAGACTTGTGATTTGGCTGAAATGCTGTTGCCATGCGCCAGTATTGGCTGATATTTTGGTGAATACCTAATTTTGTGATTCGTCAGAAATTACATCACATGGGCACCCTCGTCTTTCTAGACATGTATTTGTTTTCGTGGTCAGAAGATGGCAGCCATGGTGACTTGTAAATTTTCGTAAAGGATAAATAAAAAAACTAGGGTTGTGCGAGAATGAGATTTAGGCCTCGAGAAATTTTCGAGAAAGAAAATATTTTTCTCGCGAGAAATGAGACGAGAATGAGAAATTTTTAAAAAATCAAGATTTACTCTTGATATCACTTTCAAAATATATTGTTCTGTACATAAAACTGTTGTTTATCATATAGAATGTCAATTTAGTTGCCTGTGCACAACTGACATGACCCAAACACATTATGTAAGCCTACACTAAATTATAAATAAACATTCACTCACTTAGGTAAAAGTCTAGTAGCTAACATGTTAATTGTGGTTCCCGTTGACTTATCGCCACTTTTTGTGTAATACTGCCATACTTATATGTCCACATCTTCCATTTTATCGTAAAATCAAAGTTTAATTTGACAACAAAGTTTACTTCTGTTAAACTGTTATATTCCCGCAACACTTTTTTTCCCACTTGGTTACGCCGCAGTTAGAGATAAAGCAGTATTAGGAAATTATTCTCATATTCCTAATAACATTTTACAGGCGTCACATTATTTATTCATACCCGCAGAGTAGCTCGCGTAAACGGGAAACACTGGTACTGTAATGAAAACAAAGAAATTGATACTAGGGAGGCTTTGGCGGGATTCATTACTCGTGACGTCTTACAACTGAGTGAAACAAAGGTGGAAAAGAATATGGGATGAACATACTATTTATTCTGCCTTTTCAACGGTTTTGAACACACACATTCACGTAGTTTTACGTAATACAAGGGCGTGAATTGTTCTGCGTGTTCAATCCATTCCTTTACATTCCAGTCCATTAAATAATCACATACTTGCGCAGTCTTTTATTGGAATGAAATAAGAAACGGAACAGCGAAGCAGCCGGTCTAGCAGCATGACCACCATTTCCTTTTGTTCGTTAAAAATTAAATTTTGTATTTTGCCGTAATAATCAACATTTCAGTATGCTATTAAACATTACCCAACAAAATATTATGACTAAATTAAAGGTAATGCTTTTAATAACTTTACCGTAGTAACGTGTATGTAAACAAAACCAATTTTGTAGGTTAGGTTCAAACGTATTTTATTATGTATTACGCTTACGTAATTTAAAAATTAAATACGGCAGTTTTTCTTTCAGGATGAATTGGAATTTCATATGACAGTTTTTATTCACAGTTTCGGTTATTGATAAAGGTTTTGGTTGGTTGACTATCGGCTAGTCTAATATCTCTTAATGATTGCATCATGTTTGCTTTGTGTTCCGCCAAATCATTTTTCGTCCAAACAGGCAGACGCGTTTGGTATTTTTAAAACATTTAAACTAAAATAATGGCAGTGTGTGTGTAATGTTCAACATATAAAAATACAACTATCAATATCAAATTTAGTTTCCATACCAAATTGAGTTGTTACCGGTACCAAAAAAAAATCTCGTTTTTTTTTCGAGAAATTATTTTTCTCGCTCGCTGTTCGAGAATGCAATATTTCTCGAAATTTTTCTCGAGGTTCGAGATCTCGCACAACACTAAAAAAAACAGAAGAAATCAGTTTGTGTCCGAGAGACTTTATTTTCAGTGATCAATCATCGACAGTAAAATCCTTTTCAAACTTAAAATATATTTTCAGCACCCAACTAATTTCTTCTAGTGTTAATGTATGTGCACTCTTTGTCAACTGTGAGCTAGTCAGGGATCTGGACTGTAACATACCTCCGATACCTTGGTAACGAAGAGCTAAATATCAGCATATTTCCTGTACCAGTTTCGAATGTTGGAACAGCACCATTTATTACCAAAAAGTGATCAGCTGTCATACTAGAAATTTATGAGATTGGGTAGGGAAGACAATGAATTAAACTAAATGACAAAAACATGGTAGAAAGCAAAATAAATACACAGGGACAGTATCATAAAGAAAAAAAAAATAGAGGATAGAAGAACAAGGGGGACAGAACACGAGAGAAAGAAAAGCAGGACAGTGCACAGGAAACACAGTAGTGTAAAGCACAAGGAGAAAATCAATGAGAATAAAAAAGAGAGCAAGAGGCATTAACTACCCAAATTCCCCACAAGTAAAATAAAATAAAATAAGAAGTTACGAATTTAGTAAGTAACGTATTGTGCGAACCTCTGCTTTGGACAGGAGAGCCTCGGTGAACAGCAAGGCCTTGTTGTCGAGCCGGCCAGCGACCTCCAGGGCCTTGTTGAGCAGCGTGAGGGCCTTGGCGGTGTCCCCCTGGCGGTGGTACACCATGCCCAGAGCCAGGTAGCAGCGGTACAGGTCCTCCAACAGGTCGTGGCACCTGCACAGGCCTACCGCCTGCAAGGACACACACACACACAACCACCACTCTAGCTACTCCATGGCTGGTCTTTCTACTCACTAAGCCATCTTATTTATTTATTTATTTATATTTGTACCATGCACACCAACGGTCAAAAGACTTCCGAGGATGAGCCTGACATAGACACACAGAACACCAAGAACAGGACACAAACAGTGAACGATGGTGAAGTAAACAAACATATAAAAACCATATACACACAATAATCCTTCTACAACTATTAATTAAAAATAACAGAATACTAATAAGTACATGACTGAAGTAAAAAAAAAAAAAAAAATTGTGATGTTTGAATTGATTGAGTGAGTAACCAATTGGGCCCCTATATATAAAATAACCATGCATAATAGCAAACCAAGTGCCACTCTTTAATTTTTTTAAGTAACCAACTTATTCATGCAAACCATACACAACAAAAAAAAAAAAAAATGATGAGCTAATCTTAGACTTCCAATGTTTTAAAGCTTTGCAACAAATGTGAAGCTTCACATCAGATGCGAAGCTTTGCATCACAACTGAAGCTTCAAATAAAACTAATAGCAAATTTCCTGGTGCAGCCAAATCAAACATTAAAAAGAGATGTGACCGATTTGCTCAGTCGAGAACACAGGCAAGTGTTGCTGGTGACCAGTTTGCAAAGAAGACTCCGGCTTGCAAAGAAGCGTCTCGTCACACAGCCTCTCATCACGTCGAACTTCAAGGCACCCGAGAGTAGGTACCTACCGAGGAGCAGCTACATTTGACCAAAATGAGCACGCACACACCTTTTGGATGAACTCTATAGCTTTCTGTATATCCTTCTGGGACTCCAACACCAAGCCGATGTTCAGAAGCAAGCGCGCCTTCATCTCAGACTGCTCCTGCTTGCTGATGCCAGTCAGTCTGGAAAACCCCAAAAACACAATGAAACAATGAATAAATAAATTATTGATGGGTCAAATCCAATTTATTTTCAAATACAAATCTCAAATTAAATTTTTAATTTTTTTTTAATAAAAGCATATTTACAAGATTGGTACACAAATCACAAAAGAAAAGAAAAATGGACAGCAAGGACGATGAATTTTAAATTACTTTCACATTTTGTCAATAGCAAGGTTATTAGCAACAGAAACATACACCTCAAGTAGGAAAACAGAAGAAGAAGTTAGTCACTGCAAATAGTAATTCGCTACTTCATCATTTTTATGCAAAAGCACGGAAAACCAAAATCAGGCTGGCTGGACCACGATTCCACCAAAGGTCCTCTAGACCCAGGGTTAGAAAAAACCAGGTTAAAAAAAAAAACAACTGATTTTTGTTTAAAACCAAATTTTATTACATTAGTCATTTTTTTGCTCACCATATTCAAATGAAAGCCATACAACATCCCACTTTATACCACTCCTGTTGAACCAGAAAAATTGTAACATCAAAGAACTAAAGTACAGCAAATCTACACATCTGACTGGAACTTAACCACAGAAAGGGTATTTCCCAACAGGAGGAGGATTCTCCATAGAATGGGTGTTTCCCACAGAATGGGGATTTACAGTACAGTTGAGGATTTCCCATAGAACAGGAAATAACTATTTAATACATACTTTTAATTTTACAAGAGTATTTATCTGGGTATGATTAACAACTTATTAAGATAATTAAAATGATGAGATCTTGACAACTATGTAATTTTTTGTTCCTGTAAATCCCAAGAAAAATTAACAACCCAACTTTTGTTGCTATTAGAGAGGAATTAGACCTTTCGTTTAAAAACCTTTATTTAAAAACACATTATAAAAAAAAATGATGATTTTTGACGTGACGTCTAATAAATCGATGAACGCCAGCTGCACGCACGAAAAAGTGTCCCGTAATGCACAT
Organism: Bacillus rossius redtenbacheri; assembly: GCF_032445375.1. Classification (NCBI taxonomy): domain Eukaryota; kingdom Metazoa; phylum Arthropoda; class Insecta; order Phasmatodea; family Bacillidae; genus Bacillus; species Bacillus rossius. Next base: position 52,832,655 of record NC_086335.1, read on the forward strand.
TGTCCCGTTACACTTTGTCCCGTTACACTCACTGTACGCTTGCGCCGCATCTATCTCTCTTCCACTCGATTGTAACAACCATCTATTTGACTTTTTCGAGGCACATTAAACTTGAAACACTCCCATTTGTTTCCTACTTTTCCTATCATCGCCCTATCCTTAACAGAATAACACAGATTGAAAGAAGTTAAATAGCAAACATGTATAAAAGTTATAGTTAAAGTAACAAACATTTTTGAATTAATGAGTGCAAATAAAAGTAAATTTATCAATTAAAATGTAGATTTCATTTCACTCCTTCTTTGTATCCATACAAAATAGTGCTAATTCAATAAAAAATGATTCAATTTTATTCATAAAAGTATGCAATCATTTCATCAATGTTTTGTTATGACGCTGTCACGTTAAACTATCGTCCGTAAACCGACTTTACAGACAACCAATTTTTTTTTTTTAAGAACCACTTGGTTTGAACCGTGTTTTAAACCATTGCTGGTTTAAAGCAGCCAATCCCGTCCAGACCACGAGTCGGGACTCAACTGCTCGCAGATGCGGAGGCTGCTCGTGTAGGCCCGCTGGGCGCTGGCCAGGGCCTGCCGGTGGCCCGGCTCGTCCGCGTCCAGGCTCTCCGCCAGGCAGAAGTAGGTCCGGCCGATGGTCGCCAGAGCCCTCTGCTCCTCCACCGCGCTCCGCTGCGCCCGGGCGATGACTGCCGAGCAGACCGGCACCAAGGCCCTCGCACACGTCCACAACATACTTCAACTATTCACAGGCAGTGAAAGAGGATGGGTTCACGCTCTGGTATACTTAAATTTAAATACTAATTTTTTACTTTTTAGTTCATACAACAATAAAAGCAGGTTTTTTATTTTTAAAAATATAATTTTATCTTTTACTTTTTATTTCATTTTGAAATACATTTTTTTTTATTATAAATTCCTCGAAATGCACCACAAAATCAATTTTCACAAGTCTCGAAAATTTCAGGGGCAATTCTTCCTTCTCCCCCCCCCCCCTTCCCCCCCGGGAATGCCAGAAGGCCTCAGATGCACGTCAAAATCAATGTACTACTTCAATTTTCCTGACCTTCCAAAAATTTGGGGCAAATGACCTCTCCCCACAATGGGTGGGGCAGTTGAACCCCAGACACATTCATAAACTCCAATACCGTTTGAACGATACCAAACCCCGGCTTCATAGTTCAGAAACACTCCAAATCAAAAGAGAATCAATGTTTCAAATTTCCAAAAATTTGGGTGTTGGCCTTCAGAAGGGAAGAGGGTAGTCAATTCCTGGGAAAATTTCCCACCATGACCCAGCCTCATTGACAGACAAAAATCATGGTTATTTGCCCATAGCTCGAAAGTTGTGGTCGTACAGGTAATAGTCACGAAACTATTGTACTGTCATTTGGATTACATATACTTGCAAAGTTTCAAATAGATACTACAATTAGAATTCCAAGATTTGATTACATAGTCACAAGTAAAGATAATAAAGGCGTGTTAAAAATAAACGCACTCAAGTGCTTCTCCTGATGGATGAGCGCTTCCTGGAAGTTGCCCATGTTGTTGTACACTTCGCCAATCATGCGGTTCGCCACCGCGACTTGCAGCAGCTTTCCTTGAGCTTCCCATGATGTCTCTTCTTCCTGCATCGAAACAGTCCGCATGCTAGGTACATGTTTTTTTCGAAGAACGAGTACTGTTCAATCAACTGCAGAGTTTTATGGTAGAACCAGCATGAACACACACATTCACACACACGTTGAAGTACTGGCATTGCCTTGGCTTTACCCAGTGTAAAAAAAAAACTTTTTTTAAGAAAATAATTCAAATACAAAATGCTATTTTTTGGTTCAGAAATTTAAAGTACCGGTGAATGAAGGATGGGAGAAGATTTTTCAGTCAAACGCAGACTGAAATTTTTGTCTTATTTTAAATTTCAATGTGTTCAAAATTTCATCAAGAAGTACCATTATTCTCCTTTAAAAGGTGGGAATTTAGGATGTTTTTTTTTTTTCAATTTTTTATGTATTATTATGTATTACTATTATTTTTTAGATGCAGAAAATAATTTTTGCCAAATAAACAATAATCCATAATGACATATAAAAATTAAGCTTTAAAGGATAAGAAAGGTGAAATAGGGTGGTTTTTAGAAATCTTACATAGTACATAGTTGACATTCCTCTTGTTTTGTAGGTCAAGTGTGCAAAATTTTATCAAGCTCGGAATAAAACTACCTATACCTATATTTGTATAAAAAACAATCATAAATTTTATTTTTACATTTACCTATGTTTAAACGTACATTTATTCACACAATCATGTTTATTTTTATTGTAAGCAAAAAACTAATAGTACCTATGCAAAGTATCCAAACCAACAAACTGAGCTATGTATTCAAAGTTACTAAAACAATAAACTAAACAAATAATAAATAATATAGTTTTCTTAAACTATATAGTATTAAATATCAATAATAAGTGACATAATAAAAAGTGATGGGTTTCGAACCTATAAATATCAAATACAAAACCAACATATTTACCTGAGTTAAAAAAGACTAAAAATATAGACTGAAAATATTTTGTTATCAATATTGTAATCACAGGATTATAACGTGTTTCCAAATTTGAGATAATTTATTTCTGTGACTATTCATACTTACGAAATGTACTCCAGAATAGTTTTGCTATCACAAATATTTATTTGACACACCAACAAGCTTGGTACGTCCCCCAATGTTCACGTAAGAGAATGCATAATTAATGCACCACATGCTGTCAGCTATCTGTATGACTTCAGCATGTACGTTAGCAGAAAAGCATATGCGCAACAGACTTCAATCTGTTAAACTTCCATTCATGGTGTGTGCGCAATTCATAGTATTTACGTTTCTTACTGAAATTCCACCCTCAATGTGCTGAAATAAGTACAGCATCAATAAATTCCCTGTAATCATGTGACCTACCTTATATGCTTTCAATGCTTCTTCATACTTGCCACAGTTTGAGTAGAATTCACCCAACTTCCTGCAGGTAGATGCCAATATTTCCAAATTGCCATCCTCCAACGCACGTTGCTTCCTCCGTTTGAGCTCTTTAACACAAAAACATAACGCGAATACTCAATGCTGTGACGTAATCCAAATCTACTCTGTCTGACACAGTGCAACAGAGCACTGAAGTGTACTAAATAAATCAAGAAATAAAGAAAATAAAATTTTTTTGTGTTCACCATAATAATTATGAACATAGTATATTGCACCTTATCCTTTAATGTCCTCATAAACTGCGTACCCATTTCGCCTCAACCACCTTCCAACTAACTCCACTAAAAAAAGAGTGCCTCCCTCTACAAAAGTTTACACACATGGTTTCTCCTTCGCAGCTTGTATCCCAGCTGACATCATCCTCCCTTACCGCTGAACACCTAGAACAGTCTCCTACCCCACAGCCTGTTCCACTTAAGGAGCCTGTGAGTTTCTCTCTCCTATTATCCCTTCCATTCCCGTATACCCATCATCCTTCTTGCTGCACTCCGTTGTGCTTTCTGCAACTCACGCCTCTCTGCCACTGGGTACGGGTCCCATACAGCGATCACACCAGCCTGAACAATGTGGTCCACACTCTAGAATTCACCCTTCTGGCCATCACCTTCAGAATACAAGTAGGAATACAATTTGGAAGTTTCCAAGCAGTCCCAGTGCTCTAAGCCATAACTGAGGTATTACGCCCCTTTTATCACAAACCCTCTGCAAGGGCACCCACAGACACCGACATCTATCTCCATCCGACTTGTCTATCTTTCCTGCCCCTTCCAGCTACTGGGCATAATTATGCGATGTGGAATGCCACCTATCACATCATGTCTTGACGATACTATTAGATAAATGATGTTACACAGCTGATTAGTATCTGGAAGAATGTCAATAGACATGTAATACTAACACTTTAATTTCTTGTGTCATTGTAATAAAATTACATTTATATCTTCTCCTCCAGTACTGCTATAAATATAATTAGTTTTGTATTAAAAATGCTTTGCAAATATGGTAAATTTTGGTTTAAGTCGAAGACAGGTTGTGATTAACAGTTTCATGTTGTTAAAAGGCTATATAAGTCTATGTTCCCATGTATTCTTGATTGCAAACTCTCATAGTACTTATCTATTACTGAGAAGGCCCAAAAATCATCTGATGGATGATGATGAAATGCAATGACCAGTTTGAAAAAAAGTTGATGAGGAAGAGTAATGTAACGAAGGAGGTTTATTGTTGGAAAGACCAGGAAATACAAGAGGCAGAGGAGTGCAAGTACCTAGGGGGTAACCCTGCAAAATAACCTAGGATGGGCAGAACAGATGCAGCAAGGTGGGGTTAGGAAGGGGCTGAGGGGTCTGGGGCTGCTTGGCAGGACCCTGCAGGGAACAGGACGAAGGGTAAAAGGTAAAAGTCTGGGACCCATACCTAGTGACAGAGATAAGGGAGCTGGAGAAAGTGTCGCACAGAGCAGTGATATCAGTCATGAGTATGCAGAAGGGAAGAGCAAGTGAGTTAGGGAACTAAGGGGGAAAATTCATAGGGGAGGAAAAGAGTAGAAAGGTTTGAAAGGTTATTCAAGGTAATACAGGGAAAGGGTATGGAAAAAGCTAGGAACTAGGGTACACAAAGGTGGGCACAGAGGAAGTAAAGATCACGAGTGGTAGCTCCGGGGGAAATAGGGGCAAACGGAAACAGGGGGGCACTCATTACTGGTGAGGACAGGAAAAAAGGGGGGAGGCGGTCAAATTGGCTTGAGGGAGAAATATTGTAAGTGACGGATACCAAAGACCCAAGGGAAATGCTAAAGGGAGTACTCCTTGCAAACGCGTGGAAGCCCAATTGCTAGATTCAAGTTCAATCAATGCTTACTGTGTTCTTCCATCGCGTACGTTTCGGGTTTCGGAGCACCAAGCAACTATAGATATACTACTTAATAAACGAAAGACGTAAAATTCCAACTGCATTCAAACATTTCATATGACTGATTACATACTTTAAATATAAAAATCATAGAACAAGTTTCTAACTTAATTACGATACTTTTCCCGCTTTTCCCCACTACTGTCAAATTAAAATTCTAAAACAAATAACTGTCACACACTGTTTACAGCAACCAGAAAACTTAGGAAAAAGGTTTTTCATTTGGTAGAAATCATTTATCGTACTGATAAGCAATAATAAATTCTAAAAAGGTTTAATCCACCAATAAATTATCCCAAAACATTTTATTTATATTGGTATTCGTTATTCTTCAAAATAACTTTATACCTATTTAAAAAGTTAGGTTTTTAACCTGACTGTTCGTGTGTGTGTTTTGATTTTGGAAGTGAACGTGTTTACATTGTTTCGTAGTGTCATTTAATATCTTGTCAATTTGTAATTTCATTCCAGAAGAAGAAAGTTAATCTTCAAACCACCAAAATGGATCCAGCATTACTTCGAGAGCGAGAGCTCTTTAAAATGAGGGCAATGTCTACCCCGACGTAAGTTTACCTAACCTGTAAAAAAAAAAAAAAAAAAAAAACAGCTGATTTCATTTTGCTTCGTACTAGCCTCTTCTTGATTTTTAAATTTTACTGGTAGTTGGACATCAGCGAGGGAGGTTTCACATCTCCTGAACTCTTAACACCCCTTTCGCCTCTACCACCTTATCCTCACGTTTGTACCACTCTCATGTAGGCCTTACCGAGAAAGAGTGCCTTCCTCTTTCTTTGGTTCTCTACATCCTCTGAAACTTTCACCCATGTCTCTCCTCCCTCTGTAACCCCCTTTTCCTTTGTACCATCTCTGTAGTCAGTTCCCCGGCTTGCCCCATCCGCCCTCACCCTTCACCACTCTGAACAGCAACACTAGCCGTTCTACCTGCCTCCTACATTACGGCATGCCCCATCCAAATTCTGCAACCAGTACAGAAAGCTTATTAGTCTCCCCCTCCTCTCCCTTCAGACCCTTCAATCCCCACATACCCGCAAGCAGCTTGTTTCTCTCCGCTGCACTTCCTCAAACTCATGCGCCTCATTCACCATGCATGGGCTCCACACAGCTGCACGAAGCAGACAAAGTGATGGAGAAAGCTCGCAACTAGCGGGCAGGGTGGGTCTCCATGATTATACACATTTTAAAGAAATAAGAGGTAAATATTTACTTGGGCGGTATTTCCGAAAAAAAATGTTAAAAATCCGAAAATACCTTTATTTTATGCTCTTCAACTTCCTCTTTTCATTAAAATCGGCGGAGATTAGAAATTCCAAATACTTTAGGAGATATCGAATTTTTAAATTTCTTCATATGTAGTTGAGCGGTATTTGCGAAAAAAAATGTTAAAAATCCGAAAATACCTTTATTATATGCTCTTCAAATTCCTCTTTTCATTAAAAGCGGCGGAGATTAGAAATTCCAAATACTTTAGGAGATATCGAATTTTTAAATTTCAGCACAAAACCAGCGCATTCCTGTGGCGTGCGTGCACCATTGTTTCTTGTTTACTTACGAGTATCTATTTTTTTATTGGATAATGATGTCACGTGATTGTTCGTGATAGGCCAGAATTCAAATGAACTAATACGTGATTATTTAGTTAAATTATTGTTTAAAACGGTGTTTAATTACCGCCTCCAACTTAGGTGAGTTTTTAACGTTTCTAATTTTAAAGTCTTATTTGTTATTTTGATATTCTTGCGCAAGTAATAAGTAACAAAAAAATTTACGTGAGTTGTTACTGTACATCCTTTGTTACGGGTTTGTTAGGTAAGGTCAGTTACATTATAAATAATTTAAAATTAAAGAATAATTAAAATTAATTCACATTATTTTTAATATCACCTTAGTTTGAAAGTATTTATAATGTAACTGACCTGACCTAATCGACCATTTTAGTTTACTGTTCACCCTCTGTCCGGGTTTGTTTGGTCAGGTCAGTTACATTATAAATATTTTAAAACTAAACAGCCATTAAAATTAATTCACAAAAAAATTTTTAATGTCGGCTTAGTTTGAAAGTATTAATAATGTAACTGACCTGACCTAATCAACCATTTTATTAATTACGCATTCACGATTCACGTATTCACGAACACACGGCAAAATAACAAAAATGGCGCCGCTCGAATGGTTCCACAGGTCTTGTATTGCAAAATTAAAAAATTCGATATCTCCTAAAGTATTTGGAATTTCTTATCTCCGCCACTCGATATCTCCTAAAGTATTTGGAATTTCTTACCTCCGCCACTTTTAATGAAAAGAGGAAGTTGAAGAGCATAAAATAAAGGTATTTTCGGATTTTTAACACTTTGTTTCGGAAATACCGCCCAAGTAAATATTTACCAAATAGGAAAATATTTGCTGAGTTTTAAAAACCCAGCATTTTTTTTTTTACAAATAATATGTTATTTCACTGAACATTTACATTGTAGGGGAAAAAAAAACTTTAAAAATTTACACACACTTGCAACAATTCTGCTGCTGAAAAATTTACAGGTTCTTCTCGTTCCAATTGACTGTGTAAACACGCCCCAACTGTAGTCATTAGTTAATTTTAATGCAGATTTACTGCTTCAGAACACTTAAAATGTCTGGCCTATCAACGACAGGTAAAACAGCTCATTGTTGCATATACAACCTTCAAGCTGAATCTTTTGAATGTATACATTTACAATATCCAAAATAAATTTGTATAGAATAAATGAGCCACCTCGTTCGTTAGAGATAAAATCCCTCTCTGTTACAAGTCCTTGGTGTGTCACTTGGTACTTCATTAACTGTGCAAATGACTCATATTAGTAATTTCCTAGAGCTCATCTAAAAAAAATTGTCTAAAAATGGTATAATTTGAGTAGGCCTATCAACCTTACAACCATTCATGCTATTTAACATTATTTTTAATGTAGCTAACCTAGTAATTGTTCAAATAATTTTACAGTATTTTAAGTTTAGTTAACCTGACCAATTGTTCAAAACTGTGAACTACCTACTTGAAATATCGCAATTACATTTATAATAATCATCAAATAGAATAAGTGGAACAAAAAAAAATTGTATTTTCTGAATTTTATTTTATATTTTTCAGAAGAAATCTTACACTAGAAGATTACTATAATGTTAAGACTCTAATTACAACAGATGATTGCAATCCTGTTACTAACAACAATTTATTATATGCCTTATTCATACTTCTAGAGTATTTATTTAAAAAAAAAAATTGTTGATTCGCTGGTCCATTCCGCAGTCAAACAACATTGTCTACCTAAGTTTTGGTGTTTTATTTAATTTTTCCAGGAAAAAAAAAAAGGTTTTCGTGTTTGTCTTGCATTTAGTGAGGTGACTACAGTAATTTATTGTATGTTTCAGGGTAGAGAAGCGGAAGAAAGAGCCGGATGTCTCGGCCAAAGAGGACGCAGTCAAGAAGAAGTCAAAGCCACCGTCCACGCCAGCTTCCACTGGTCCGAAGCTGGATACTGTTAAGTAAGCTGTAAAATATAAATATTGGAAAGAAATATTGGAGGTAACGTAGTATTATGTTTGTATAGCTATTTTTGAATACTTCCTTATAGGACCCTTTAGCATAAAGCAGTGTTGGCCAATTTTACTCTTTTCGAGGAACAAATATTTTGGAAACTGATCTGAGGGCCAGACACATGTGAATAAATATTAAATTTCTTATAATAATTTTTTAATATATATTAGGCCTACTATAGGATAACTAATATCACAATTTTGTGGACACAATAACTGTTACAATTTTTCACAAATCACTTCCAAACTGGTACATAAAAATAAGTACATAGTGGAAAATCTAGGTTCAGTTCGTTAATGGGCAGTATCCAACCAAAGGCGTAGAAATGGGAAAGTTTTTAGAAAAACAGAAAAATCGCTCTAACTCCCATAATATGGAAAATATCACATACTTTTAAACATATTCTAACTTTTAGTAGTAATACCAAACAATTTTTGTCTGAATAAGCTTTTGATACCACCAACCATAACTGAAAGGGGTTGTAAAAACAAGGGTTGAAGGACAAAAAAAAATCATTATTATGTTCGTAGGCATTACATTGAATTCGTACAAATTTTCTTTCATTGTGTGAAAGTTTAAGTTTAATCATGATGTATATAATAAAATTAATATTGTGGGCTTCTATGCACATAACAGCTGCATCTTTAAAGGGTTTAGCCATTGAAAACACAAATTAAAAAACAAGAAAATTGGAAGTTGAACAATACCTGTGTTGTGGTATTGTGTCTTGCGTAGTTTATAAACCGGTGCTCTAAAAATGTGATTATTGGTATTTGCGTCTTGCGTGTCTTGCGTTTCTTCGGTAGTTAATGTAAACGCAGCCTAACGCAAGTGTGCTGTCTGCAGTTACAAGTCGATGACTGGCAGCTCCAACTACAAGTTCGGGGTGCTGGCGAAGATCGTGAAGCACATGCGGCTGCGTCACCAGGAGGGAGACGACCACCCCTTGTCGCTGGAGGAGATCCTGGACGAAACCAACCAGCTGGACGTCAGCTCCAAAGTGAAGACGGTGAGCTTTATTGGTATAATGCAGTTTCTTGGACGTACGCCATTGCAGTTTTTCACTGTTTGTCTTGGGAAAAAATTTGTGAATGCAAAATAAGAAATAAAAATCTAATCATAAACTCGCAGATAAGAAGCCTAAATCAGCTGATGTCAAACAGATAAACCCAACGATGAGCATAAACAGGTATTATGGACAAAACAACGACGACAGCACAGACAAACACATGCAAACTGAAATACGAGACAGCACAATAATTCCATGAGAGAAATTTATTCATGAAAAATATAATAACATTGGGCTAACAACAACGCGATAGTTTCAACAGTAATAGTAAATGCGGATAGACAACAAAACCTGGACAACGCAGCAAATATACGAACACAACGACGAAGATAAACAAATATTTTGGACAACACAGTGGCTACAACACTGAAGAACACAGTAGGTTTCCCATGACAAATCAGTTGAGACGTTTAGGGAACTGACATCTGTTCCCATCATCAGGCACAAACAGTTTCTTTAAGTTTTGGTTAAATGCTACTTACTTCCATGACATAACTTGCATTTCGGTGTTATGCAGGGATTTGAAATTCTTTACGGTGTTATTTCGGTTTTATCGCAATTCACCTGCTAAACTTGTCATTATTTATAGGTCCTTTGTTAAATTTTCAAAACTTTTTATACGGGAAATCTTCTCATGTGGGATTTTTTTAATAGGACTTTACTGTGTTTGGTGGCAGCAGTGTTGCGCCTCTGTGTGCAGTGGCTGCTGACGGAGTCGCTGGTGAGCAACCCCAAGCTGGAGCTGACCCTGGACGCCAAGTACCTCTTCAAGCCGTCGTACAAGATCAAGGACCGCAAGAACCTGCTGCGGCTGCTGAAGCAGCACGACCTCAAGGGGCTGGGGGGCATCCTGCTGGAGGACATCCAGGAGTCGCTGCCCCACTGCGAGAAGGCCCTGAAGGTGCGGGTCCCCTTCGCGCTCGCCTCTGCATTTCCCGAGCAAACTGTCGCCAGTGTTGCTTGTTCACACGGTGCTAGACGGGCAGGATGTGTAAAAAAAATAGGCTTCTGTGATGACTTTTCTTTTTTCCCCATTCAAACCAAATTTTTTAATCGAATATCACAATATTCATGATTATTGAATATTTATCTAATAGAATTTTAAGTAACAGTAAAAAATGTTTTATTCACACATCACACAGCAGTCCAAGAAAAATTTATCCAAAATACAGTAAAATTGAAAAGAGAGGAATATACATGGAACCATAACAAAGAGGTGTAAAATATAGGAAAATTAAAAAAATGTGGCGTACAGTAAAATTTTGAAGTTTGGAAATACTTTTAATTAGATAACTTATTATATATATAAAATAGAGTATTATTAATAATTTTAATTCATAATCACCAATATTTAAATTAAAGTCAATGTGTGAATAATGTTACAGAAAACGAATCTATAGTTCACAATAAATATCTTAGCCTCAACATGTTATTTTTTATTCTGTTTTTCTTTTCTTAATGAGTTGATGGTGTAAGATGGCAGTGAAGGTCAGTAAAATGAGTTTGAGTGATTGGTTTTCCCAGCTTGTCCAGAACGAGATTCTCTACGTGAACCGACCAATGGACAAGAAAAAGATAGTGTTCTACAATGACAAGACCGCACTTCTGCCGGTCGACGAGGAGTTCCAGAAACTTTGGCGATCCATCGCTGTGGAGAGCATTGACGATCAGAAGATTGACGAATACCTGGAGAAGCAGGTGGGTGCACTCCACAGCGAGCATGCATGCATATCTCATTGAGCATCACACAGCTTGATTTTCCTTTGCTCCGTTAATGTACAGTAAAGCTTGAATTATAATGGTTCGTCACCTCCGTCCATCAATCACGTGACCTAGTGTCAATGAGATGGCCCTCAAAATTTCATCCGTCCATGTGTCTAAAGTCTGGTAACTAAATACTGTATTTACCCAAGGATACTGCAACACTGAATATAGCGAGACCCTAAATGTTTTGATTGAGAGTCTAGGAAAAGAATGTCTGGAGAGAAGATCACAGTTAAAAGACATAGCAGTTAAATTTTAAAAAAAAATTAAATATGTAATAAAATATAAATATTTTAACTTACCTAAGCCAATATAAATTCGAGTTTGTACAACACTAAACAATAGTATTTACATTAACACTTATTTTACATAGATATATTAACAGAAATTATTTCCATTATATTTTAAAGTTGTGACACGAAGTTGTTGAATCAATCTGCTATTTGCTTCAACTTTCTTATAAAATTCCACTAAAACTATAATTTTTTTAAAAAAATATTTATTAAGCCTTCTGTATTAGATGTATCATTTTCTAACATATCATTGATTTATCATAGTTAATTATGTTATTTCATTGCTGCATTGCAATATTTATAATTGAATCTCATTATAATTTACCTTGCTTTAAGGTATTTCTTACTTTATGGTTTATATTTTCAGATTCATATAAGAAATTTTATATTTATTAATAATTCAGTATAAAGTATTTTTAATTAGTAATAACCAAAACTTTGGGTTCTTTCAGGTATGTTGTAATTATATTTATTACCGTACTTTATTTTTATTTATATTGTAATGTTATCAAGTTCTTCTTAGCCGGGATTTTGCCTTGGAAGGGGATATATGTGTTTGAACTTGAATTTTCAGTGCACAGTTTTTGAAGTGTGACTACAAATGCAGCATGGCACCGGCAATTTTGCTAGATTTCAAGAACGAATGTTTACCGGTATCCTCCCTTGGTTTTCACCACAAGTGTGTGTTTTGTTCTGAATCCTGCGATAGAGTGTCTGTAGCTGTGGTTCTACCGTGAGGAAAGTGTTTCAACCGTGCGTTTGGTTTCTTGCAGGGTATCCGTTCAATGCAGGACCACGGGCCCAAGAAGGTAGCACCACACAAGCGCAAGAAGCCGAACCAGCGCAAGAAGCATTTGAAGAAGCCTCGCGACAATGAGCACTTGGCAGACGTCCTGGAAACGTACGAAGAGAACCAGTGACATGCTGGCGGAAACAATCAATGACACAAGTTCTGCAAGAGAGCCACAAAGTCGCACCTTCACCACGTCTAGTTCATAGTGACTGGGTTAATTTTTTTGTAATCCAGAAAACAAACTTGCTTGAGTCAAACTTTAAATGCAAGGGATTTTTTTCCCCCTTGCTCATTGCAGAAGCAAGTTTATTTGATTGGGAAGCATGTTGTATACATGACTGATTGCGTTGTGCAGTATTCAAAACATTTTATTATTGAGGTTTTGCACTTCCTCAAGAAGTTGATTAGAAAGTGCTTTATTTCAGTGAAAATTGTCCTCTGTGCATGAGATAACTTTGAAATTTTGTTATTTAAATACAGCAGTTTTTTTTTTTTTTTTTTTTTTTTTTACTCATTCTGGAAGTGTGTTTTTAAGAATTTTAATCTGACTATGCATATGTATGTGCACATTACATACATACTTATAATTATGTGTTTATATGCATTTATGCATGTGTTAATTTGCGTATGCATTTTGTTAATTTGATAAAAACAGCACATTTATGCTGAACTATGTACATAAATTAAAGTTGTAATAAACTGTCTTTAGTATACATATGTTTTAATGTTTATTATTTACATACCTTTGTTGAAGGTTCTTTTCAATTCTTATTTTTTTTAACATAATTCTTCTTGTCAAACAGTTAGATGACAAATCAATTTTTTAAAAAAAGTTAACAAAATAATAGTAGGAGTGTTCTAAACTAAGGGGAAAAAAAGCACTGGGATCAAACAATTTACAATGAAGAAAAATACACAAGACCTTACAATGTTACTGGACCTGCAATCTGTTCCCTTCTTCAAGCAAGACTTTGGATGCAGTAGTAAATCTCTTCACCCTGTTGGTTTTATCAGGATACATAAATTTCTCCAACCCAGCAGTGCTCCGTCTCACCATCTCGTCTCACATCTGTCTCTAATGACATAAATGTTGTCAAAACATTAAAACCTATGAATTCATATATTCCTTTAGGTATGTGTACTGTAATGTTCGACATACTATCCACTAATCTTACCTCATTCTTTGTAGACCAAAACTGTTAATACACGTGTACCACTACAGTCTGGATCATGTAACTTATCTCAAATTTGATATGTGTCTCAAAAGTAGTCTGCCTGTCCTCTTGTGGGCTGTTTCGTTTCCCCAGTGCCTCCAGAGAGGGCGTTCTGTGTTTGGAGATATTCCAATTACACGTAGTAGGGCAGCAAGATAATCATGGTGTGCTGGTGTTTGTTGGTGGCCCTTGAAGCAGCCATTCATGCTGGAAACCTGTCACACACACAAAAAAATAAGATGATTCAAATGTTGGTAATATTATCCACAAAGAAAACAGGATAATACCCACAACCAATGTGAGTGACATTTCCGGTTATATCATGCCCTTTTTTATTGGACCAACTTAATCATAGGGGATAAACTTTAATTGCTGAGACAAAGACATAGTTTTTGAAGTAGTTTAGTGCCAACCTGCTAAATAGTATCTTTCATGATATATTACTAACATAGCTACATTTATTGTGAGACGTAATGTATCAGGGGGTGCGGAAGACTATCACATCGGAAGACTACCATAATGACAGTATTTCGCCTGGCCTCTTCGAAAAAGGCGGAAGTACCATAACGGAAACCTGCCATAAGTTCAAAGGACGAGGCGGAATTCTACCATATTTCCTTATACACTCCATGGAATGAGTACAGCTGCTTTGCTCTCGAAGTAGTATATAGAATATGTCGCTATGTAGCACTGTTAACCTCCTAGCTGTTTCTTAGGTTAACTTAAAAGGCTACAGATAGCGCTTCTGACGGTTACTTTCTGTAGTTCCAGTCATAAATCAACTCAACGGATCGCGCACTAATAGAAACAAATGTTTCCAAAAAAGAGTTATAGGAAGCAGCACTGTATACTTATAACCGCGATCTGTAAAAATAAAAATATGGTAGTTTTCAGCTATGGCACTTTTCCTCCTGTTTTTACGGGGGGCGACGGAAGACTGCCATACTGGAAGACTGCCATAATGTGAAATTGCCATAATGGAATAATTCCGCCTGGGGGAGAAGGAAACCTACCATAAGTTAAAATGTGATCATACAGTCCTAATACTCGAACGACATGAGTAAATTATGTCTACTATCTTAGAAAGAATTTGTATTAATAAGCAGCATACAAACAAAGTCTTGTGATTCTAATTAATGTTTTAACTCCAGGCCACTAGTTGAAATGAAATGCAGTCTATAGTGACCTAAAATCACAATTCCCTGACAACCAACGGTTAAGTAAGTAAAATATTGCATTATTTATATCATATGTTTAAAATGCCACGACAGATTAGCACCACCAGGTGTACTTATAGTCATCTATACTATTGAGGTGGCATTTTGATTGAGTTTATTTTATGTAATGTCTATCAAAAGAACAATAAAATAAACTTAAGCATTAATGATTTCACAGAAAAAAAAATATTTTTACGTTTCTACATCATTAATAAACCCATATTATGTTTCTAATGGGCTATTGGGGTTCACTTATCGTGGGCTGACTTCACTACTACCTTACTTCTTAATGGCTGTGGTGTTGTTTTTGTTAAGTTGGGGATGTTACAGGGTATTGTGATTCCAGCATTATGTTTTAGCATGTGCTGTGAAAACCATTAGAAGAGTATTTTAACATATAGATGTACAGAAAAAAAAATTGCCATTAAGAATAGATAAAAACAATCACAGAATTTCCAATCTGTGAACTGTGATTACGGAATATTTGTTATACGTTACTTGAGAACGATTTACCTACGTTTGCTGTTTAAGTTTTGCTGATTAAGTAGTTGTGAAATTAGACCTATATTTTAACTGCCTCAATGACTAAGAAATAATTTAGAAATACTGTCCTACCAATTTTCTAGAAAAAATCGGTGGGTCTGTATTCAGACTCACGGCCGTTGGTTTCACGTGAAACTTTCTATGTCAGTGAGTAGCTTTTAGTATAATGGTTTAAAAAGAAAAACAATAAAAACGAGAAATTGTCTACGTACTAAAACTTTAATTCGAAACAGACACTAAATGGTATCTTACTATTCATTTCAATAAATATTCGACGAAAATTCTGTTTAACATTGGCATAAGATAATATAAAAAAACATACCAATGGAATAATATAAAACAATGTTTTTTTACGTGACGTCTAATAAATCGATGAACGCTGGCTGCACGCACGAAAAAAGTGTCCCGTAACGCTGTATCCCGTTACGCTCGTTGTACGCTTGCGCCGCATCTATCTTTCTTCCACTCGATTGGAACAACCATCGATTTGACTTTTTCGAAGCACATTAATCTTGAAACATTCCCATTCGTTTACTACTTTTCCTATCATCGTCCTATCCTTAACAGAATAATACAGATTGGAAGAAGTTAAATAGCAAACTTGTATAAAAGTTATAGTTAAAATAATCTCTTCGTTAAAGTAATAAACATATTTGAATTAATGAGTGCAAATAAAAGTAAATTTATCAATTAAATTGTAGATTTCATTTCACTCATTTGTATCCATACAAAATAATGATAATTTAATAAAAATGATTCAATTTTATTCATAAAAGAATGCAATAATTTCATCAATGTTTTGTTATGACGTTGTCACGTTAAACTATCGTCCGTAAACCGACTTTACAGACAACCAATTTTTTGACGTGAAAACGTCTAATAAATCGATGAACGCCGGCTGCACGCGCGAAAAAGTGTCCCGTTACGCACATTGTCCCGTTACGCTGTGTCCCGTTACGCTCATTGTACGCTTGCGCCGCATCTATCTCTCTTCCACTTGATTGGAACAACCATCGATTTGACTTTTTCGAGGCACATTAAACTTGAAACACTCCCATTCGTTTCCTACTTTTCCTATCATCGTCCTATCCCTAACAGAATAACACAGATTGGAAGAAGTTAAATAGTAAACATGTATAAAAGTTATAGTTAAAATAATCTCTTCGTTAAAGTAATAAACATATTTGAATTAATGAGTGCAAATAAAAGTAAATTTATGAATTAAATTGTATATTTCATTTCACTCCTTCTTTGTATCCATACAAAATAGTGATAATTTAATAAAAATGATTCAATTTTATTCATAAACGTATGCAATCATTTCATCAATGTTTTGTTATGACGTTGTTACGTTAAACTATCGTCCGTAAACCTAATTTATACACAACCAATTTTTTTTTGTGTACGTACAATCTGTATTGCCCAGTGTTGTCAGTTCTATAAACACAATCACACGAATCACAGTGCTATCACATCTGAGTCGTGAGCTACAATGAACAGAATTTTTTTTCCGAACCTAAATTAAAACTAAGTGTATTTGGGAGGTCTAGGTAAGGAAGACTTACGTCCGTCTCAGGCCGAAGCCTATATAGTTAGGAAAATGTTAAAGCAAAATGATACAGACCTTTTCGTCAGACCTTTTGTGGTACCCATATGTTTCTCTGTGATTTTTAAGACGTTTCACCTCAACAGATATGACTATTACCAGTCGGGATTTGAACCTATGTTCTCTATGTACGAATATAGTGTCTTACAACTCGGACCATAAACTTCGATAGCGTATCTTTTCTCATCTTCAGATTGCCTTGTAGTGATTCCTTATGCAACAGGCGTGAGTGTACGATTATTGCATAACAGGCTATCATCACATGTCTTGGAAAAATTATTTACATCTAATATTATAAGTACAACTATCAAAAATTAAGGTCTCCAAAATTTTAATTCACGTCATTTGAGTATATCGTGTACCTACTAGTGCGTGTAACTACACGTGATTTGTTTTACACATTTACCATGGGTGTAGACAGCATTTGTGGAAGGGGAGGGCAGAAGCCAATCCCTCCTTCGGAAACTCTTTCGCAAAGATAATGCTTGAAAATACATTTTTATGTTAGTTGACGATCCCTTTAGTACTTTTTTGAAATTCCTGCCATTGTAATTTTAGTAAAATAAAATTCTTTGTCTAAATAAATCTGGCAACCGTACTTCCCCCCTCCCCCTTTTTTTTTTACTACGCTCTTGACACTTATTGTTACAGAAACAGGTTCCTCTTTTGAATAAACTTCTCTGCACTAATACCCGTGCCTCGTTAACAGAAGTGTAAACAAATATACACATAAAACAAACAAAACACAAATCTGATTAAAGAAAGTCAGTATCTATGTGAATATCAACAAATTCAGCGTAGTTCATTAAATAAAATTTCCACTAAGAAACAAAATTTTAATTAATAGGTAAGTTAATTTAAGATGTAGTTTCGAACATACGCCATTACTCATTAATCTGTATGTCATGACATACCTCAGTCTGTTAGGGCCTTAAGAAGAGAATAGATCTCTTTCCCAAAACGCCGCAACTGTTCTCTTAGGAATCATATACTGTGTTAATCTGCGCTATCATCGTTGTGGTTTTCAAAACATCTGTTTTTTTCTTCGCTATAATATCTAACATTTATTTCAAAATAACTTTATCATCGAGTTTGCAAGCTCTTTACATATTTTTTTACTAGTCTATATTTCTATATAATTATTGTACAGCGGAACTGTAAGTTTCTTTGCAGGAAAGTAACTAAAAAATTGCCAGACTAGTTATACAAATTATATTTCGCTGTTATGAAATTACATAATTAATGCTGAACGAACAACATTAGAACACATAAATGTGTTCGTTACCGAGGTTAGATGTTACTGCACGTACTGCACATGTTGATACACGAAACTACTTTAAACTCGTGGAATAACAGCATGTCAGTGTTAAGAAGACTGCAAGTATTCGCTCTATCACTCTGGTTCTGGGGTAGAGCGCCTGCCTTGTGACTTGTAGGACCCGGGTTCGCGCCCCGGCTTCTCCAAGGCGGATTGCCCAGACAAAATGGTGGCATTTTCTCTGGTAGGAATACAATCCATTGTAACAAGTCAGGCTATCAAAGAAACGGTGGGTGGAACAGAAAAAACCTTCCAGGTGGCTTCCAAATGTGGAGCCCGTTTCTTTTCTTGGGCTCCCCATGCGGTGGCCATTCCGGGGGTTTCTCCGGGGGAACGGAGTTTTGCAAAAAATTTTTTTTTTTTAGTTTTAAGTGTTTTAGATTTGAGTAACTGTAGCATTATTATTCCACCATTTAATAAATAAAGCTCAAACCATCATTTTTTTTTTTTTTTTTGCTTTTGTACATAAAATATTATCATTAAGTGTGCATCAGTCAGTGAGTGGTTGTGCGTTCAACCATTTATCGGTATAATATATTTACTTGAAGTTAAATTGACGGTTAAATTCTATTCAGAAACCTTTGTTTTGTAGTATTTTAGCAGTTTATGACGAAAAAATATTTATAGGCACATTTATTTTATTCGTAAAAATATTATTTCTGTAAAACCACATAGTTTTCAAACAGGAATATCGTCTTTATCACAAACTTTTTTTATATGTGTATAATTCAGATGTAAATAAAATATTATATTTATTTCAACATGAGCGAAGCCTTTGATACTTCCCAACATAATCTTATGATCAAAAAATTATCAATTTTAGGCCTCGTCAAGCAATGCGTGGTATATATGTATTAATTATCTTACAAATTCAGTCAAATTTTCAAATTCAATTTCATGGTATTAGGTGTCCCGCAAAGTAGTAGTTTATCTCAACTACTCTTTAATATTTAATAAATTATATTCCAACTGTAATGAGGATTAATAAAAAAATATAATTGGGAAATATGTTTGTGAAACTATTCAGCAAGATATTTCAGCTGTCCGGAACTGATTTTCAAGTTAACAAAAGTCTCTGAATTACGATAGCATTTATTGTATAACCTTTAGTCAAAAAACTAATTTAATTAATCAGAATCATCACATAGTAAGTAATGACAAAACTTGGGATCCTCTTTTAAGACCTTCGAGTTATATTGATGCCGAGCTTTATTTTCACCAACATGTAGATAATACTATTAACAACACATGAAGATCTTTAGGTCTTATTAAATTTAAAACGTTCTCTGCATGAAAATGATTTTAATTAGAAAATAATTGAAAGAATGCAGAAAAATTTCTTAAATTATTATTTAAAAATTTTACTCATTTAAATTATTTTGAATATGCTACATTCCTATATAACCTATTTTAATTTTATATTTATTAGGCGTTCGATCAGTGATATACATTCATGGGGGAGAAACCCTAGTTACGGAAACTGAGACCTAATTTTTTGAAGTAGTTATGGGCCCGTCCGCTAGATAGTAGTTTTCATAATATATTGCTGACATAACTACACTAAGAGAAGTAATGTATAAGCTATTATCTGGCAAACTAACCAGTGAAAATTCACTCTATTTAGGTAGCCACTAATTTTGTGGTGTGTAATACAATGAGTTTTTGCACCTCCTACTCCTTTATTTATTACATGACGGTTTATTACAAAACAGCTAAGTATTTTCGCATCGATTAAATTAGTTTTACGCCGCCAAGGAGATATCTTAATATAACCAAAAAAAAAAACGTATTAACTAAAAGAAAACTTTGTATGAGAACCTCTATTCCGATTTTTTATTTGCTGGCAGTTATGGGCTCGCCCAACAGATAGCGACACATGTCGCGTGAAACATGGTTTCAGTTTCCACGGTAAGAGTCGCACTTCTTTATTTTCCTTCCTTGTTCTGTGCCTCCAAAACAGGATCACCGTCTACCGCACCCACGTCATGTCACACCTCACGTACGCCTGCCCCAACTGGACTCACTCATCTCTCTTCAACCTCCAACCCATCACCAGAACATATTTCCTCGGCACCAGACTCATCCTGGGACTTCCCCGCTCCACCTCACGACAACAACTCCTGCAGCAGACCGGACTCCCCCACATCCATGACATCATCATCATCAAATCAACCAAGAAATTCCTTAAGAAATGTTCATACAGCCTCAACCCCCTCATCAGACTCAATGCCGATCCCCCCCCCCCCTGACTCACCACACCCCAGAAGACACCCTCTTCACGACCACCACCTCGAAGCGGAGGACTCTGAAGAGGAAGACGACGACATCCCAGTGGGAGGGGCCGGCGGCTAACCCAGGGGACCAGCACTTCTACAAGAAGGCGCTGCGGGACAAATGATTCACGGTACTCCAGCATCTCTGCCATGACCACCCCACCGAAACATCATCCCAGTTGCCGTCTGCACAGGGTTCTGGAGTGTTTAATTGTAATGTAAAACTATGTAAATACATTTGAATTTGATTTTTCGTATTCGCTACAGAGTTCACCGCGCGGGTGACGTCCTCGGTCAGCCACGCTCGCCTCGGAGCTAGAGGCTGCTCTTTCCACAGAGCTGGCGCCGGGCAAGCGACCATCCAACCATCAGCAATGCGACAGAGCGACGTCCGCCATGTCTCCACCCCTCCGTCGGAGACGGGCCGCGACAGAGTTAATAATTTACTCAAATTCTCTTAGAGAGAGAGATCGAGAGAGAGAGAGAGAGAGAGAGAGAGAGAGAGTGAATTACATAAACACGGACTGCACTCAACATTATACAAAAGTAAATTTGTAACGTTTGAAAATATTAATTACATTTTTTTTCCCCATGCAGTAATGTCTCTGAAATACGCTGATAGATATTTTTTCTATGATTTTTAGTGAACTAACAAATAATTCTAAATAACAACCTTTGTTTTGGCGTACTTACGTATTTATTTACTCCGTGGTTTTCATATGACTGCATTTTTACGTCGTAATGATCTGTTTCAATTCACGCAGTTCTTTATATTCTGGGATTTATTTTAAAAACACATTAATTCTTCCGTATGCATATTTAAATTGTCTTAGATACTTTAGTCGCATTTTGATATGTTCTTTCCAGGAATGCTAATAAATTTCAGTGCATCTGTTTTCTACGAAAAACTCCTAGCTGTTTTCAACGCGGGTAAGTCAAGTTATATTCCCAAATAAAATTTAGCTTTATTTTATTGTGCTTATTTTACTTTGCGTAAGACTGTATTTTTTAAAAGTTCTTTCTTGGTTTTTACTTTATTTTTAAAGGGAAAAATATTTTGTTGCGAAATGTGAGACAGGAAAAAAAACGTATTATTTAGTCTATTATAGGTAGGCCTACCTGTTAGATAGTTATATTATTCTGTTAGTCACTAACGGATCTTTACTGAGTTCACGAGATGTTTTCTCATTTAGTTGCTCCTTGCTACCCTAAATTGGAACATTTACATATGACTAACAATTTGCCAGAATATAAAACAAACTCTCGATTTATTCTTTAATAATTTCTCGCAGATCACTTCACGACACATACTCTTAAACCAAGTCAGTAATTTGAATCAATAATGTTAATAACTGAAAAGTATGCTAACATTTTGGCTGGTAAATCAATGAATTTAATTATGAACGTAAGATTGAGTAGTGTAAAATTAGTGAATCCCACAGATAAAACAGTGAAATTCAATTTCAGAAACAAACTGTAGATTTCTAGTAGGCCTAATTCAAGTGGAGCATTTGCAATAAGTACTCTAATTAACTAATTTCAAAGCAGTATCAACTAATGCGAATTTAGAGTGAATCTAACTACGCGTTTCGCCTCAAAATCTTGTCACTTCAGTAGTTATTATCCTTTCCATAGGACTGTGTTTCCTGTTCCATACACATTTATTTCGATATTTTTATTTAAGTGGTGAAGCAAAAATCAATGTTTTGATACCAGCTACCGACGTTACTCATTTCAATTTACAAGCCATGGGTAGCCGAGTCGTTCGAAATCCATTGAAAAAAAAAAAAACAATTAGAGACCCCGTCATCTTCAGTCACACTTCTTTGTGCGAATATAATGGTTTGAACTAGATAGCGCCAACAGAATACATTCAAATTTGTAACGCTGACGTACTTCACATTTTCACACGGGTACAGGCTTTTTCCTACACAATTACATTTCACTATGTTGTGTGACCTTGGTTTTGACAAAATGGGAAGTAAAAATAAATTATTGTTGTTTTCAACAAACTATCGGTTTTCACATCTTTTCAGGCCTTGTGATTACTTAAGATATAAAAACAATTATTTTAGGATAGTCACATGTACCTACTATCCTTTCAAAGCAGTGTTGTTTGATATCATTACCATGTATGTAAAGTAGTGCTGATAGAAATTTGACATATATTTCTGATGCAGGCTGTTTTCTGCCGATAATCAGTCATGATTACAAGGACATCATCTTTGCCATCATCTTTGTCATCATCTTTGTCACCTGTGTGATCGCTACGTGCTTGATTCGGTACACACCCAAGAAAAAGTTGCCGATTCCTCACCGAGATCTAATAACTGTGCCATCCGATGGCCTTGCGACAACATTGGGAATCGATCCCAAACTACACGTTGAGCCAAATTCTGCAGAGTCGTCACTCGCAGTCCAGTCAGAAGAAAACAAGTACTCCGAGACACATTGTGCCCAAAACAACCCACGGTTCGAGATACATTCGTCAGAGTTGTCACTAACGGACCAAAATAAAAATAGCTCAATCTTCAAGACACATTCAGCAGAAACGTTTCTCGAATCCAAAAAAGGAAAGAGCTCACATTTCAAGCCATGCTCTTCGGAATCGTCACTCGACGTTCAAACAGAGAACAGTCCACGCATAGTGCATTGTTCGGTAGAGACTTTGCTCGAAGTTAAATCTGAAGATAGCCCACATATCAAGCCGTGCTCTTCAGATGAGTTTGCATTCGAAGTTCGAAACGAGGATGACAAACGTTTCGAGCCAAGTTTTTCAGTCACAACAACCGAAACGAAACCTGACGAGCCACGCTGTTCAGGGTCTGCAATCAGAGGCCAAGAAGAAACTAGCCCACATCCCGACCCGTGTTCTTCGGAGGTGACAGCCGACAACAATCCACGCGAAGAGACACGTCCACCGGCCCGAACAGGAGATAGCCCACATCCGACAGAGGGAGTCAGCGGGGTCCAAGCGGAGACGGTTGGCGATGGTCAGGAAGACCTCGGGACGTCGTTGAAGCACGCCGGTCCACCGAGCGAACTGGACGAGCGTCGCTCCAGCTCGTCGGGGCTGTCGACGGGGGCGTGGGAGTCCCGCGACCCCGAGGTTGCCCCGTCCGGCGAGCAGCTCAACCTCAGGAGCCGCAGCATCCACAGGCGTGAGGACACCGGTTTCCACTCCACACCCGACTGGTCGTCTGGACATTCCGAAAAAGTAACACAATTTTCTTTCTCCTCCACCTCATAATTTTATTATTACTTTTTTTTATTTCACATCTGTTGATTTTATGCAGTGTGACACTGATTTAATTACACATTTAAATACGTAAGTTATCTCTAGGGACTGAAAAAATTCGCAGTTAACTCTAAAACACCTACTCACTGGCTACTAACTCATGACGCCTGTTAATAGGGTTGCTTGTGATTCAATGTTTATTTCGTTGAGGGTTTTTTAATTGGCTCAGAGCCCTTCCGGGTGATTTTCTGTCCAATCACTAAAGCAGCATAAATTTTCAAAGAGTTTGGATTCTAGCCTATCGCGAAATAAACCCGCGAATTTTTTCCGGTCTTTAAATTTGTCCTTTGAAACTAACGGTGCTGAAACTAAAGCTTTGTTTACTATTATTAAAAATTATAATATGATGGAAAAAAATTTAACTTCGATTAACACAAACTACTAGAAAATGTTTGTTTACTAAAAGTCATGTTCAAATAAGTACCTATTTTTCTTTCATCAGTGAGACAAAGTTCAACTTACAAATTTTTTGTTTTATGTCTGAAAAAACATTATTTGTATGTAAGGGCACCATATGCCTGGCACACAAACGATGCGCAGAGTTTCAGGAAAAACAACGCGATTTGAAATCTACTCGTGATTTTCGAATGAGGTCTATTTACGAAAAGCATTTAAGAATTAAAAAGTACTAAAAAGAGAGTTGAAACGTACTTAAAGTACTTTTGATTTGGATTAGCCTAAGTTTTTAAACTGTATTTTTTAGAAGAGTTAAAATGGCTAAACAAAAACCGTTATTTCAGAGTAACGGTAAAGATTCTTGAAAGCACTTAAGAGACTTGCATCACACCTTTACCCTTATTTCTATGCCATATAATGTTACGGACACCGCTCAAATTTCACAGTTTTCCTGTGACGACGAGCCGACTGCGCTTCAGTTCAGATCCTTGCGCTTAGAGGCTATACCGCGCTAGAAGCACCAGCGAGCGTCGCGCTTATCATCCCGCCTCACCAACACACATACACCCCTGACTGGATCGTAGGCTTTCGTGGCTACAGTCACTGAGTACTCGGCTTCTGGGTTGAGACAAGCACTTCAATTGCAAGCGTTGCCCCAGCCCAGAAGCCAACAAGCAGTCAATGCTTTGCACTTCCTGACTTCTTCTGGACACAAAAACCCGTTAGTTTCCTTCTATCAGAATCTGTACATACTCGTATATATATATATACGTATATATATATGTGTATATATGTGTATATACGTGTATATATATGTGTATATACGTATATATATATGTGTATATACGTGTGTATATACGTGTGTATATACGTATATATATATATATATATATATATATATATGTGTGTGTGTGTGTATGTATATATATACGAGTATGTCCAGATTCTGATAGAAGGAAACTAACGGGTTTTTGTGTCCAGAAGAAGTCAGGAAGTGCAAAGCATTGACTGCTTGTTGGCTTCTGGGCTGGGGCAACGCTTGCAATTGAAGTGCTTGTCTCAACCCAGAAGCCGAGTACCCAGTGACTGTAGCCACGAAAGCCTACGATCCAGTCAGGGGTGTATGTGTGTTGGTGAGGCGGGATGATAAGCGCGACGCTCGCTGGTGCTTCTAGCGCGGTATAGCCTCTAAGCGCAAGGCTCTGAACTGGCGCGCAGTCTTCTCGTAGTCACAGGATAACTGTGAAATTTGAGCGGTGACCGTAACACTATCTGGCATGGAAATAAGGGTAAAGGTGTGATGCAAGTCCCTTAAAGTGCTTTCAAGAATCTTTACCGTTACTCTGAAATAACGTGTATATATATATATATATATATATATATATATATATATATACATAATCAATCAAAAAATGGATGGTCTCTATGTAATCTAGAATCTATAATGGGAAAATGAAAGATTATTGATACTGAAAATATTCCATTATCTATCTTATGCCCGGAATGGGTTTCAATGCCTCATTATTATTATTATTATTTTGTAATTTGTTTGAAGTAGGTACACACATACAAAGCATCTCTCTCTAATTCTCTATCTATGTCCTATGAAAATGAATTTACACATGGTGATCAGTTGAACGGTGTAGAAGTTGATGCGCTGCAGCGGAGAGTTAAGAAAAAACCGTCTCCATGGAAAAAAAAAAAAAACTTGGAGCGATCGAACGGTGTCGGAGTTTATCGACATCATGCATATATATTATATATATAATGTAGAGGGGAAGAGCTGGTGCGGGAAGGGTGTAGTGTGTGTGTGTGTGTGTGTGTGCAGGAGGCAGGCGCGGCGGTCGCCGCTAGCAGCGCGGGACGCCGAGGGGCGCGCGTCCCCCGCGGGCGGGGGGGTGGAGGAGGAGGAGGAGGAGGAGGAGGAGGCGGCCGGGTCCCGCGCAGGCGCAGGGCTCGCTCGCTGTCGCGCCTCGGGGCAGGCGACGCGCGCAGGAGCAGCCGCGACCAAGGTCAGTGACGGCGGTGACTCGCACAGTCCTACATTTGGTTACGTGTCACAAAAAAATATATATAAGTTATTAGAAATTTATGAATGGTTTGTAATAATTTTAACTATCGTATTGGACGTTTGAATACCCTTACAAGTAATAATTTTTTTGCTTTCCGATGTCACACACACAGTATGTATATATATATATATATATATATATATATATATATATATATATATGGGCTGTAATATAAGTAATTTTAGTAAAAAGAAAAAATTATACATGCATTGCTATCTGTTGGGTGGGCCAATAACCTACTTTCAAAGAAAAAATAATGACGGGAGGTTCAAATTCAAAGTTGTTAGGTTTGCAATGTTAATTCAACCACAAGACTACTAATTGATTAGTAACAAATATTTAAACTGTGCGAAAAAAAAATTTGCTGCTGTTTAGTGATAAAAAAAATTAAGTTATACGTAATTTAGTAGGAGATGCCACACTACAAAGTATGTGGCAACAAGAATAAAGTGAATAAATTTTTATTGATTTGTCGGCCTGATAATAGCTTATGCATTACTTCACATAATCGAAATAGCTATGTTAGTCATATATTATAAAAGGTACTAGCGGGTGGGCACAATGAGTATCAGCGTTGCCTGCCATAGACCACACAATTCGGTTCCACGCACTTCTACGGGGGTGCGGAAGACTGCCGTACTGGAAAACTACCACAGTGACAGAATTCCACCTGGCCTCTTCGCAAAAGGCGAAAAAGTACCATAACGGAGAGGAAATTCTGCCATATTTTCTTATACACTCCATGGAATGAGTACAGCAGCATTGCTTTCGAAGTATAGAATACTCGGTAGGTAGTGCTGTCAACTCTCTAGCTGTTTCTCAGGTTAGCTTCTGACTGTCATAGTTGCAATCACAAATCACCGCATAGATAGCGCATTAGTAGAAACAAATGTTTCCAAAAATGTGTTATAGGGAGCAGCACTGTATTCTTATTACGACGATTTAAAAAAAAAATGCATTTGGTACCTAGTATTCCATTCTGCCAAAATTTCTTATACATTCTACGGAATGAGGAAAACGGCCTTACTCGTAAAAGCTTCATAGAATTTACATTTTTCCTCGCTGTAATAATTAAAATATTTAATTATTCAATGAGTGCAAATCCAAAGCAAATATTCAAGGGTTTTCTTATGTAATGTTTTCATTATTAGGGTGATAGAACAAATGTTTAGGTTTTGAATATCCATATTAAATTATTTAAAGTCTACAAAATGTATTTTTTAGATGCTGAAATGCGAGGAAAATATTTTTGTGTAGTTTGTTGGCACAGGTCAAGCAGCATAGGAGACATAGGCTCCTGAATCGAATGTTGGTGGGCTTTGCAGAGGCTTGCAGTGTTACAAAAATAATTTAAGTATTTTTTTAGGAAATGAAAATTTGACTATGCGTAGATCAGATTGAAATTCAGTTTTATTGTGCCTTACAGCACCTATAAACTAATTATGACCCAAAAAATAACAACAAAACACGAAACAATACAACACACACAAATAAAGTTAGTTAACTAATTGGTTACTTTGGTTTTTACAAAAATCTTATACGGAAACTAAAATGGTGTATACAAAATAAATATAAATTATTCGAAAAGATTTTTAATTTTTTACACATTTTATAGTTACTTATGATTTTAAAAGTGTCACTAATTCTGTCTGAACCAACAAAAAAAGGTGATAAAATGTATATAATAAAAAGTGCATCACTAACTGAACATCTAATAAATAGAAAATTAAGTTTATATTGGAATGTAGCATATTCAAAAGAAATTTGAAAGTCAGACATTTTTAAATATTAATTTAAGAACATTTTTCTGCATACCTTCAATTCTATTCTAATTAAAATTAGTTGATGCAGAGAAAGTTATAAATTTTATAAGACCTAAAGATCTTTATGTGTTGCTACATGTTGGTGAAAAAAAGCTTGGCATCCAATATAATTCGAAAGTATTAAAAGAAGACACCATGTTTACTTACTATGTTGATAATTCTGATAAATTGAATTAGTTTTTTACTAAAGGTTATACAATAAATGCCATCGTAATTCAGAGACATTTGGTAACTTGAAAATCATATCTGGACAGCTGCAATATCTTGCTGAATAGTTTCACAAATTTCCCAATTATATGTTTTTTTCTTCTGCATCTTTTCTTGATCAATTCAGATTTACAGTTGGAATATCATAAATTAAATATTAAAGAGTATTTGAGATAAACTACTACTTTGCGGAACATGAAATTGAATTTGCAAATATGCTTGACGAGGCCTAAAATTGATAATTTTTCAGTCATAAGATTGTGTTGGAAAGTATCAAAGGCTTTGCTCATGTTGAAATAAAAATATTTTATTTATAATTCTAAAATCACAAAGTTTTCAATCAGGAAGAAATAATATTTTTAGGAATAAAATTCATGTGCCTATAAATATATATTTTCGTGAAAGACTTATAAAATACTACAAAACAAAGTTTTCTGAATAGAATTTAACCGTCAATAATACTTCAAGAAAATATATACCGATAAATGGTTGAACACACAACATCGCTATACAACCACTCACTGACTGATACACACTTAATTAAAATATTTTATGTTCAAAAGCAAAAATATTTTTGCAAAACTCCGTTCCCCCGGAGAAACCCCCGGAATGGCCACCGCATGGGGAGCCCAAGAAAAGAAACGGGCTCCCCATTTGGAAGCCACCTGGAAGGTTTTTTTCTGTTCCACCCACCGTTTCTTTGGTAGCCTGACTTGTTACAAGGGATTGTGTTCCTACCAGAGAAAATGCCACCATTTAATCTGGGCAATCCGCCTTGGAGGAGCCGGGGCGCGAACCCGGGTCCTACAAGTCACAAGGCAGGCGCTCTACCCCAGAACCAGAGTGGTAGAGCGGATACTTGCAGTCTTCTTAACACTGACATGATGTTATTCCACGAGTTTACTGTAGTTTCGTGTGTCATTAACACGTGCAGTAACATCTAAACTCGGTAACAAAAAAAAAATTATGTGTTCTTATGTTGTTCGTTCAGCATGAATTATGTAATTTCATAACAATGGAATATAATTTGTATAACTAGTCTGGCAATTTTTTAGTGTATTTCCTGCCAACAAACTTACAGTCCCGCTGTACAATAATTATATAGAAATACTAGCCGTGGCCCGCGACTTCGTCCGCGTGGTATTTATTCAATCGTTACAAATAGTACTTCATTGTGAAAATTTATTCGCAAAAATTAACGATTATATGATACATAGCTGAAACCCGCGACTTCGTCCGCGTCGGAAACACTTCATTAATTGAATATAGCTGCCCGGCCCGGCTTCGCACGGTTGGTGTAGCCATTTACAAAAACAAGACATTCGTTGCAGTCGTTCAGAGTTATGCGCGCATCTACAGTACATACATTATTGTTATATTTGTAATTTTTTTTTGTGCTTACCTATATAGCTACTATTATATACTTACACCTATTTTCATTCTATCAGTATATTTTGTATTTTTTTTTGTTTTTTTATGTATTATTTCGTTTTTTTTTTTTTAAATTATTTACATAATACATGCACCCTTCTTTTTGCAATGGAGGTTACTAAAAAAGAGTATATCAGAAGGTATTCGATATAATAAATTCGATGATTATTTTATTATTTGTATCCAGCTACTATTCTATACACCAAGTGCTTCTAGAAATGACCACCAGCATCGTAAGGCAGCGAGGCAAGGCGCGCGGCAGCCCCGGGGGTTTGTCTGGCTCGGCAGGGCGCCAACAGCTGGACTACCGCGTGGACTCGCTGGAGAGCTGCCTGCGGCTGGAGCGGGCGGGCAAGGAGGTGCTGGTCTCCAGGCTGGCGGCGCTGGAGGCACGGGCCGAGCGGCTGGAGGCCGAGGTGGGGGAGGCACGCGGACACGTGGGCGGTGCTCACAAACACACGACTGACGACAGCAGGGACGTCGGAACAGGGGGGAAGGGGGGGGGGGTAAAACAGGGGCGAGTCGCCCCGTGCTGTTATGCATGGGAGGGTGAGAGTAGCATTTCGCCCCCCCCTCCTTTTCCCCAGAATAAATGTTTGGTCCTAGTAGTATTTTTCTCAACCAGTAGTTACAAACGTTGCATTAGTGATCACTAGAGACCTGCAAAATTGGCGGGTTCATTTCGTGATTTGCTAACATTCAAATAATTATACCTTAGAGCTGCTTCTGCCATTGGTTCACTGTTAATCTGGAGGACTGAGGGCCAGTTAGAGACCCTCACTCGTAGAAGTGTCGAATCACAGACACTCGGTCGAGACGACTCACAAGCCAGCAGCCAATAAACAGTTGGCATTTGCCCGAGTGTGTAGAGGATATTGGAGTCTATCCTGGAGGTCATTGAACCCGCGATTTTTCCGGGTCTCTAGTGATCACATTGATTAGAAAACTCAAATTTATGATTGTCAATGTACTGTAAAATGATTGCAAATTCCTAGATGGTATTTCATCTAAATTGTACTACATCTACTGTCAGAGTAGTATTTAATACGTACTACGTCATCAAATTCTTGGAATGGTATATTTAATATTTTGGTTCGGAAACTCATTAAATAGCACAATTTTGCATCTAAAATGACTGAAGTGTGATACAATTTTTCGCCCCCCCCCCCCCCCCCCCCAGCTCATGAAAACGTTTCGACGTCCCTGGAGGACAGTCATAGCTTTAATCATCGAATTGATCCGGATAACTCAGAACTGTCTCAGTTTTTTAACACGTAACTTAGAAACACACGACTTGGAAAAGTCATAACTTAGAAATCAAAACCCTACAACTACTGCGAACTTAGCAACACGTGACTTACAACTGTATTAAGTAGAAACACCCAACGCCGAACCAACACAATCACAAAAGTTCATAATTAAGAAGCACACAACTTAGATATTTTATAGCTTAGAATCAAGTACCTTATAAACTCTCAACACGGAACCACACAACTTAGAAACGTCGCTACTAAAAATAAAAAAAACACAACGTATAACTGTCATCACTTTGATTCACGCAACTTAGAAAAACACAGTATTAAAACTCACAACTTAGAAAATCAATACTTATAACCATTACTACTTATAAACACACCTTAGAACTATCATAAAATAGAACATTGTAACTTAGAAACACACAATGCCGAATATCTAACTTAAGAACTATCAGAAGTTTGAACCTCAGAACTAAGATAACAGCAAAAAAAAAAAAATTTAAAAATGAAATTTCGAGGTTTCCGTCTGATTTAAAATATGTCTATGAACCAATGCCAATATATGGTTTTCCCAGTATATCATAGAAAATAAATAGACATGCTTGTGGTTTTACTACGACATAAAGAGGAAACCAACAATGTCGTATGCCCATAAAAAAAGTTTTGAATAAATCTTCCCCACCACGGACAAAATATCTGAAAGGCCGGAAACTCAAAGTTATTTTTTTCTGTACCCAAATACAATCACCGACTACACTGCCATCTATGAATATACAAATGAAGTAACGAGATCGAAAGTGCGTGACTTAGAATGCAATGAAAAATCGATTGTCAATTTTTTAAGCTTCATCGGAGGCAATCAGTATCCCATAATAGAGCACTCTAATAATAAACTACTCAAAGCTTGCTTAATTTCAGAATGATGAATATTTTTTTTTCGTTATAAAAAATGTCCTTTACCTGCTAATTTCATTTTATTCAGTTATTATAAGGAATAAAATACACGTTTAACAAAATTATTATTATAAAATAATTTCTGTTTTCTTATTATTTAATTTATACGTATAACTCCATAAAGTTCATGTCAATTGTTATTTAGTTATAAGTGTTAGCGCTATGTTAAAGATACAATCAAACGTTTTTAAGTTGGTAGCACTAGTAAGTTTTGTTTTGTTTTAAGTGTGAAGATGGATGATAATAAGATGTATAAAAGGAAGTAGAAATACACGTTGTTTCTGTGATATTGTCTTTTAATATGTAATTCACGCCCTAAAAGATTAATAATATTTAATACGCTATCTATGAATTAACCAATGAACTAGCTGGATATAGTAGTGCTATCTATGGAGTCGAATAGGAACAGGGAAGCCTTCTTTTCACAGACGAGAGAGCCAAACGCCCGATCGTGCATTTTCGTGGTTTTTTTTGGTTCATTGTAAATAAATATGGCGGTGTTGATAAAAGGATACTAATGGTCAATTAGGTAAGGTTAGCTACATTATAAATACTTTAAAACATTGTGGACGGATGATTTGGTTAGGATAGCTACATTAAAGATACGGAAGAAAAAAAAGCATGAACTTCGGGGAACTTCGAGTTTTGGCTCTCTCGTCGGTGAAAAGAAGGCTTCCCAAAGAACTAGCTGGATATAGTAGTGCTATCTATGGAGTCGATTTAAAACGGGAAGCCTAGGATGCACATAAAGTTCTGCCATTCTCGATTACACCCGAACAATTCACTTTCGGCCAACCTCGGGTTTATTTGTATATATATTTATATTTCTCTGTTTATTTTAATGTAGCTATACTGACCTAACTAACCGTCCATGGTGTTTTAAAGTGTTTTAATGTAGCTAACCTAACCGACAACTTTTGATATTTGAATTCATTTTTCCTGCGCAGAAATAATACAAATCCCGAAGTTGGCCGAAGGTGAATTGTTCGGGTGTAATCGGGAATGGCCGAACTTTATGTGCATCTTAGGTCTCCCGTTGGAAACACTGCTCGGGCCACTAGAGTTGCTCGTGTCGGGCAGGTGAAGGCGCTGCAGTCGCGCGGCGCGGGCGGCGGGAGCGCGGCGGGCGCGCGCTGGCCCGACGACGACGCCCGGAGGCGGCTGGCGGCCCTCCGGGGGCGGCTGTCTGGGGGCGGGCCCCGCCTCGCGCTGGAGGTCGTCTGCCGCGACCTGCTCTCCCTCGCCACAGGTGCGGCACGGTCGCCCCCTTAGGCTGGGTTCACAATTGAAAAAATAACAGTAACAGTAACAGTAGGTCGTGTGCATAGGATATGAACGCCATGTTTCCTAACCTAACGATTCACAATAGCAGAAAGTTGGTCGTGTGCATGTGAGCGAGGTCGTGCGCATAGGAGTGAAATGAATATATTTTATTTCGGTCGCGTACGCATGGCACAACAGCCAATGAGAGAAGAGCAGGGTGCTTTTTTGGCGGGACTAGAAATATGTTTATATTTATTAACCATATTGTGGTAAGAAAATGTCGAGTTAATAATAGTTTTATCATTATTTTGAAAGTTAATATGTTTATTTACTAACACTGCTAACAGATGTCGCATAGTTCGCGAAATTTCATTGGCTGAAATTAACAGTAAGAATTCAATTGTGAACCAATTTCGCAGTTCGCACAGGTCGTGTGCACAGGTCGTTTGCATGGCTTGCTATGCACTCGCTTAATTTTTTTAATTGTGAACCCAGCCTTAGCTGTTTGCCTCGCTGCCCATGTTACAGCGAACATCACCATCGCCGTCGTCATTAAAGGCCCGTCTACAATAGTCCGAACCTGTGCGTGGTCCGTGTCCTTGTCCGAATGTGAGTGACGTCACATTGTCTCACCGAAAAACTGCCCTGTCCACAATTGCGATGTCCGATGTCCGAATTTATGGATTTATAAAGTTGTCACCAGAGCGCAGTAAATGTGCCAAACCAAATGTTTTTTTGTTTATTGTTTTGACGCTTTGTAGTTCGAGATTGAACTTTTGAAAGTTGTGGGAGTTAAATTTTATATATTTATTCAGTAAGGCAAAGTGGCAAATGTAAATGTTAAAAAAATGAACTCGTATCACAGCAATCGAACAGCACTAATTTAAATGTCGTCTTGCTCTTCTTGGATTACAACACCTTCCATTTCCTTCAATAACAAAAACAAACACCACGTTTTCAAACGGGAACCAGAAATTCAAATATCGTGAGTGTTCTGTTCCTTTTCTGTGTCCGAAGTACACAGGTTGGGACATAAAGTTCAAATTGACGAATGTCTTCGGACCAGGTAGGTTCGGACCTTCGCCCACTTGACGCATGACGTCAGAGGGTCACGTGGACCAATCAGCGACGAGTGTCCTTCGGACACAGTTTTGGACATTGCTATTGTAGACGGGCCTTAAGTCATACAAGTATTCATTTCATTTTTTGGTGTGGTAGTGTAGAATTTATGTAATAATTTTTTTTTGTTTGTAAAAGAACTTGTGTTATTTTGAATTTTTGAACCTGACAATTTTATGGTATTTTTAATTAAATGAACTTTTTTTTTGCATCCTCATTAACAAAATCGTCATCATTATCTTCATGATCGTCATGATTTTAATTTTCATCATTGCAATCATAATCACACTATCATTGTCATCATCTTCAGAGTCATCTTCTTCAACATATTTATCTTCGTCTTCATCATTAGTATCATCATTTTCATCATCATCAAAATCATCATTATTAAAATAATCGTTATTATCAATATCGCGGCCCGATCAGCAAAGTAAAATGCCTCCATCTTCCGCTGTCCCTCCACCATTCCTCCTTCATCAAAATAGTTTAAACGAAAATAATACCAGTAAAAATCCTAGCTATTTCAGGAAATCACTGATGTCACTTTTTTTACATCGCCATCGCCATTTATTTTGTAACACTTGATACATTTCGAAATGGTGCTTGAACACGTCTGATAATGGTTAGTTAAATATGAATTATAATCTCCGTCGTCAACACACAGTCACTTGTACAAAATGGAGTCATTTAAAGCTGTTTCCACAACAAACCCCGTACTTCAGCCAATAGTAACCAACATGGCGCATGAGCTAAAAAAAAAAAAAAAAAATGTTTCATCCGGTTAATACGTTATCGTGGAGACGTGTCTTCCTGAAATAGAGCATAAGTCAAGTTTTGACTTTTAATCTTTTTCCTTGTAGGAATTAAAGAATTTTGACGTATTCTGTAAAAACCCTTGTAATGCAGCAAAAATATTTACTGCTGACTTAAACTGACCACGTCCCGATATAGAATTAATTCCATTTTGACCATTTTGTGACTTACGCTCATTTTCCCTAGCAGTCTATAATTAATATACATTAAAGCAGTATTCAAAACAAGTTCTAATAAGCTAGTTTGTGGGAAGAAACAAACACATTAGCCTTACTATTAAAATAAAAAGTTCTCTGTTGTATCACAGCGTGTTCATCAACAAAAACCCAAATCTACCCGAAAAAATCCGAACGCGTGCTACTCAATCCGTGCCGAACCGAAGAATGCCGGATTAAAGCTACCGAATACTACGCTAGTTTTTAAAATACGCAACTCGTAATACGTCATGGAACAACTTATTTTCATAACTTTTGATTTCAAGAAAACGTGTGAAAATATTTTTGCCTTCATTTTAAAACCAATTTTGCCTTTACAGTGCTATACTTAACTAAGTTAAAATTTTACATGCATGGTAAAAAATAATATTGTGTTTTAAACCGTTTTTCGGAACACTTCACTTCAAAAATGTAGAAACGAAAATGCATGAAGTTAAATGTTTGTCGTACTTGCGTTGCTTTTTTTTTTTTTTTTTTTTGCATTTCCGTACGTGATTAACGGGTATCTTGCTTTTCTAGAATTCTTGCGTTTCTTGCTTAGTTTGTAAGCATGGCTTTAGTCTATATAGTGGATGTCTGTTTCAAATTTAAAGTCACCCTTGTTGTTAATTTTTTTAGCAAAACAAACGGTAGCTGTATAAAGGCTAATTCTCAAAGTTTGTTTAATAGCTTAAAAGTATCTCGTTATAGATAGAATTTAAAAAAATGTCATATGTAGTTAGAATTGTTAAAAAAAGATTTCAACAATACACCAGCAAGGAATTATTAAACTTAATTATAACAAAAATTAGTTTTGCTATAAAGACAGGAAAGAGGCATGAAATAGTTTTAATTTTTACTTTGATTATTATAATTTCCAAACTTGCATACTTGTTATCTACATGATGAAAATGAGTTATTTACGAGAGCAGATAATTTGAGAATTTTGTTAAGAAATATATTCCAGAAACAGAACTGACTATAGAAGTAAAGTTGTACACGAACCCCGATGTGAAAAAAGAAGAAGAATGTTGAAGTCAGTGAGAATTGCGCGATCAACCAGAAAATAACTTTAGTTACGATCGTTGACTTGACTCTAAAATCAACAGACAACGTGAACAATACTCCCAGCAAGAACATTAATTATAAAAAAATGCAATGTTTGCATTAACATCCACATTAATCTTATATCTTTAAACGAGGAATTATTGCATATATATATATATATATATATATATAATCTGAATCTCGGAAACGGCTCCAACAATTTTCATGAAATTTAGTATGCAGGGGGTTTCGAAGGCGATAAATCGATCTAGCGATGATTAATTTTTAGAAAATGTCGTTTTATCCGTGTTTTCAATAATCAACTTTATCGATAATCAACTTAAACATAAATTACTCTTCTTGACATCTATTGGCGAGTAATAATTCAATGTTTTTTGTATTTGGGATCAACTAACTGCTTTAACGACACAGCAACACTAAAGATACTCCAGTAGATGACGTTGTTAAGCAGCACTAAGCCAATGAGTGTTTGGTTTGAGGTTAGACCAAGAAAATCAATTGTTTACTTATATTATTTGTGTCTTTTTAACTCATTTGTTCACTTAAAAATGCCTAAACTATCTTTGAAAAAAAAAAACTATTATTATTATGTCGGTCAGATCGAAAAATATTATTCATATTACATCATTTAATCAGTATGTAATTGGTATTTAAATATAATTTCTAAAAAAACACAATTTACAAAAAAAAAAAAATACCGAGAAAAGCTCGGTCATCCGGTACTAGTCTTTAAATGAAATTGAGCTTTGAGGCCACTGTGGTGCAGAAATTGCGTAGGGACCAGCAAAATTCGTCTTATAATTTTACGGCAATATAGATTCCAAAAGTCTGAAGTACTTACCTTACGCAGGATTTAATTTGGTGTTGGGGGGAGGGGGGTGCCTGGGATGGAACCACTTTGCCCCGCTGTTTGCTTTCAAATGCTTTCCTTTTGTAGGCGAGAATGATAAATGTTTTAGGATTTCGGGGGGAAAGGGGAATACATCCCCCCTCTCACCCTCTGGACACCCCATGAACGTCTGTACGCGTGATTGACCATTTACGTTGGATCACGAGTTCTTTAAAGGACTATAGTATAGTGAGTGACAAACTCACAGATAAACATCCTACAGAACTACGTGATACCCGGATACGTCACAGAAGCCAACGAACACATGACATTGACTTGATTACGTACACGTTTGTGGGTTCTGCCCTGTAACCAGGAAATAAAGGGAATTTTGTAGGTCTCTAGCAATGGCGTAGTTCTATAATATCTCATAAAATCAGCCATTTTTTGTTGGGAGCAGTAAATTAATAAATCGCTAAGTTTAATTAACTTATCCGAATATACGTAAACATTTATATAAAAGCTTTCTCTTATTTAAGAATAATTACTTAATCTGACTCAAAATTGCATGTAGTGTTAATGCTTTGCGGTTTGCATAGGACAGTGTATCTACAACGGTACTTAAAAACATCCAAAATATCTCCAGGTAAGCAGGGGCTTATGTACGCAAGGAATGTGAAATAAGTTTCAAATAAAACATGGTTTTGTTGCAGCCAAAGAAGATAGCTCCAAGCAACGTCTGTAACCTCCGAAGGCGGAACTTCCTGGAATGATAATATATATGCTCGTGTTCAACCAAACAAACCAAAAATTTTAAACCTGTCTGTGTCTCATTTCACGTCTAATATGAAAAAAAAAAAAATGTCTTGTTTTAGTTTTCGAAGTTAAAATATACACTTCTATTGAATATACTTATTATTTTAGACAAAAAATATTTATTTTTTACCAAGCAAACAATACTGGATCTGCAAAACTGGTTTTTTTTATAGTTTTTTAGTCGTTAAGTAATTTTATAGTTTACTACTTCCATTACTTTAAATTGGTACTGCACAATTCGCGTTAGTCAGATTATTTGGTCTAGCTGTTCTGTATTTAGGCGGTGTAATTTAATAAAAAAAAGTGAGTAAATATTTCAGTGCTCACCAGAGATGTCTTACACCTAATTTCGTAAACGAGAACATTAATGTGTTCTAATGTTGCAAAGACACATATAATACGAAACTCAGACACGAAATTTAACATAGAATTCTTTAAAATAATACGTAACGTGATAAATTTACGCAAATTGTGTTTTCAGCTACATACATTTCTTGACATCCAAACACTCACATATTTCGCATTTTCCTGCTAGAATTTGTTGCAGGAACAGCTACGTCGACTATTGAATAATTCATTTTGCAGAGCGAAAGGCTAAAATATGTAATAAAACGCCTACGATAAAAGCGAAAACGATATGTAAACAATACGTACTAAACCCCGGCTTTGTACCTGATTTGTGTCAAGGAGTTTTATTAAAACACTGCCCATCTTCTTATAATTCATTAATCAATTACCAAACTGTATAAAGTCTTGTTTTTGCTTTGCGAACTTTGTATCACGCCAACTGCCACAGATGGCAGCACTGAGGTCACACATTTCCGTTCCATGCGACTTCCGTTTCATTAAAAATATTTACCACTACCAAATTTTTTATACCGAAAGTTAAGATGTTACACATCAAAAATATTGTTTGCCTAAATAAATCCTTTCTACTTTATTTACCGAATTCTTAAGCTTTCATAGACATCAGTATATCCCTTGAGATGGTTGATTAAGAAAAGATACATATATTTAAGGAATTTTAAATCAGTTTAAGAATCATTGTTTTTACATTGTTGTACAACAGATTGTCACAATATAGTATACTAGCTGAAGTACCCGGTGTTGCTCGGGGTGTAAACATCGTGATGTAAGGAACATCACCACCGATTTTCAAGTCTGCAGGACGTACACTTGACAAACGGAAAATTATGATTTTAAAAGCCCATTGATACGCACGATCTCGGTGCATCAAGGCTACGCATCAGCAAAACTGGGAGGTATGAAAGGCGGAAGCAGACCTGCGAGCAGGCAGTGAAGTGAAGAGGGTTAGTGACCTCTTGACGAGAGATAGCGGGCGACGAGTGAAGAGCTTCGTGTGCGAAGATCGTAGCATCGGTGACTGTGTCGTAGTGCGAAGCAGTATGTCGGGACAGAGGTGCGACGTAAGAGACGAGCAGTAGGGAGAGCCACTGTCGAGTCAAGCTCCAGTGGGACTTATGATTATTGGCCTTATGAAAGTTGTGAATAATCTGTGGATAGTCATCTAGATTGTAATAATTTATGAAATAATTTAATCTAGTAGTTAATACATAAAACTCAAATTAAGTAACTACTTTGTGCTATGCTATACAG
The DNA here is from genome assembly GCF_032445375.1 of Bacillus rossius redtenbacheri. Classification (NCBI taxonomy): domain Eukaryota; kingdom Metazoa; phylum Arthropoda; class Insecta; order Phasmatodea; family Bacillidae; genus Bacillus; species Bacillus rossius. The sequence continues at coordinate 52,872,461 of NC_086335.1, forward strand.
ATCTGAATTCCCACACTTGAAACAACATAAACGCGCTGGTACAGACACAATTTGTCGCAACACACATTTACATTTGTTTAAAGTGAGGTTATGTTCTCGTATGTATAATGATGTCAGGTAGCTTGTAAGCTATCATTGTCGCTGGCAGTGAGTGTCTGTGGAAGGTTTAATAGTCTCCTGGCCGTTTTAAGGGAGTGTTTGTGAAATTATGTTCCCGTATGAATTATTTATTTCCATTATAAATTATTGTATTATTATTTAATAAATAATTTAAATTAATCAAGTAGAACAAAATACAGCTTATTTATTGATTTTCATTACTCATTAAAATTTATCTCAATTAATTTACTAAATTAAATAATTAATTTTATACTAAATTTTATAATAATATTAAATACCGAGTTGTATTTAAACGTTTTGATTTTTTTTTTAATTTATTCTTTACCAAACGTATTTATAATATCACTCCAGTACACTTATTGTTTTATTTCTGTTAATTATTTGCATGCAAAACTAAAATTAGTTTTTATACTACGCCAAGTATAACTTCTAACGCGCACACACAAAATTTATTTTTCACTTTTTTGGAGAATTGAGATGGCGTGGGGATATGTGGCATCGTGCCCCCGCCCGCCCAAAATTTTCCCTGGCAGAATTGCGTATAAGGGGAGGGGAGGAGAAGAAGTGTGTAAGTGTGTTGCCGGTTCGTCTTATGAGTGATGCTTGACGCGGAGGAGGGGAAGATATTCCCGCATACCATCTCCCCCCCTCCACGCAACAGACCGAAGAGGCAGAGCGAGAGAGACAGGAAGAGTTTCTCTTGGGCGAGCCGGCGGTTATTTTTAGAGCGGCGGTTGGGCGCCCCAGTCGCTTGCCAGGCCTGACGCCGCGTGGACGTGTTCAGCCCGCATTCTCTGCTCTCAAGACTTCCATTTTTCAAAATAACAATATTCTTCCTCGTGGCTGGTTTTTTTGTTTCCCGAAACTAAAGTTGTGGCACGCCTGGCGTCGTGTGCGAACAACGCGTGCGCCACGTGACAACAAAAGCCTGCAGCTCGGCGGCCATGACACTTTGACTGCCGGAGAACACGCGTCGACTTCTCTGAAGGTAAATAAACAACCCTTTTGCGACGAAGCACGTGGTTCGGCTTGCCGATGGAGACGAATCAGGCACTTCCTTCTCTTGACTCCTGAAACGGAACAAAAGCTAGTCTTTCTCTAGAACAAGTCAGTTAATGTTTCCTGTTTTTTATTATTATTTATTTATTTAAAAATATATGGGTGACCGACCTTCCTTCGGAGGAAGTGAAACTTTGTTTACAAAAAAAATGATAGTAAGAAAGTTAATTAAAATAGGCGTTATTATTGACATTTTCACTATGTTGAGGTCTCTATGGTTTAATACATGTTCACTGTTACGTTTGTACAATAAAATACACATTCATATTTTCTACATCTCTATGATGTAGTGCGTATTTATTGTTGGATGTTTTTAAATATGAAAAAAAAAATATATATCTAGAACTAATTTTCCTACAGTTGAAACCCAAGTTAATTGATTTTTCATCCCACGTTGACAGTTATTCTGTAAATTAAATCTAAATCGTTACAGCCGTTTCCGAGAAAACCAATAGTCTATAAGAATTGTCTGTTTAATGGTAAATGTTTTCTTAAAAATAATGTTTAGTAATATTACTTTCCAGTGGTTGATACAGACATATTTTTCGGGAGGGGATTTTGAAAGAAAAATTTAGGGAAAAAAATGTAAATTTGAATGCAAAATATGCAAACTATTCTTACATACTATTGACACTTATACATTGACATATGGTTCTACTGTAGTAGCCGTAGGTGACGTGACTTAACGTACTGTCTTTACTGATATTAAACAATTTTTAACGTGACAACATCTAATAAATCGATGAACGCCGGCTGCACGCACGGAAAAGTGTCCCGTAACACACATTGTCCCGTTACGCTGTGTCCCGTTACGCTCATTGTACGCTTGCGCCGCATCTATCTATCTCTCTTACACTCGATTGGAACAACCATCGATTTGACTTTTTCGAGGCACATTAAACTTCAAACACTCCCATTCGTTTCCTACTTTTCCTATAATCGTCCTATCCTTAACAGAATAACATAAATGGAAGAAGTTAAATAGCAAACATGTATAAAAGTTATAGTTAAAATAATCTGTTCGTTAAAGTAATAAACATATTTGAATTAATGAGTGCAAATAAAAGTAAATTTATGAATTAAATTGTATATTTCATTTCACTCCTTCTTTGTATCCATACAACATAGTGATAATTGAATAAAAATGATTCAATTTTATTCATAAAAGTATGCAATCATTTCATCAATGTTTTGTTATGACGTCACGTTAAACTATCGTCCGTAAACAGACTTTACAGACAACCAATTTTTTCATAACTTCGCTGTTGATCCGGGGGAGGGATGACGACGTAGATATCCCCCATATTCCCCCCTCCTTCAGATTTCCACCCCTGTTACTTGCATTCCGACAAGAGCGCTTGAAAATATTCTGTCTCCTTGAGCACATTTTTAAACATTTGCTTGTACGAATAACAATTTACATGTCTACGCTCATATGAACTTTCGTTTAGTTTAAACGGACAATCAGTTCAATTTTCATTTAATTTGTGAGCTGTGCATTTGGTGAACAATTAACGAAAATGACATTTTTTCCCCTAAATGTTTCTAGCTTCACTTAACTGTCTCGTGGATAGAAAACAAAATGTTTTCGGTCATTGTCATTTGCCAGAGGCTCTTTTTATTGTGTGGGCCTTGCAGAATTGTTATATTGACTGTGAACCTATTGTTAACGGTGTGAAACATTTTTCGTCTTCACGCGAGACGAGTCAAATATAAACATTTTTTTTATTTGAATATGTTTTAACTGTAGTAATCGTCTGAAAAAATTGGGTGGTGTCTCAGGGGCACGTGCCCCCTCAATTTTCAAAATAGGATAAAAGGTGTAATGGCTAAAAAGACTTCTGAAATAAATTTTGGGTTTACTTTTATATTTAACACTTACTAAAGACGGGTATGTAACTATAATTGATTTGGCTGGATCCAACATCTAAATTCAGTTATTAGTTATTAGTATCTTAATATTAAGTATCGTTTCCTCGATTTTATTGGGGGAGGGGGTATTCAGGCGCCATGTGCCCCTCCCAGAAGTCAATTATGTATCCGCATTTAGCCAGTGTACGTATTATTTTTAATTATAATTTTGTGATCAAAGTATTCAACTTTTGGCAGTTCACACTTGCGTTGATATACAATAAGTTATGTTAAAAAAAAACTACAAGAATTGGTATAATTATGGTTTTTGTTTGTTTTGAAATAAATGAATAATAAAATGCGTTTATGATTTTAACACAGAATTGAGCCGAACCCGAAACTAGTGTGAATTAGCCAACAGACTTGCATAAAGGAGCTTCAAAAATATTTTAAATTGTTATAAAAATACATGGAAGAATCAAATAAATTTTGAAGTGTAACTTTTAAGTTGCACAGTGCAAGAGCTAACAAAATGAATTTTGCAACTATTTTCGTAACTACGATTTAACTAATTTTTTTATTGAGTTTAATACTCAAACTTATTTTGGAAAATATAAAGAAAGTGATAGACAAAATGATGAAGATTACGATGATAATTAATTACTAATGATTAGGGGTGTAAATATTTCGCGAAAAGATTTCGAGAGTAGCTGAAATTTAAAACAATGTACCATCGTCTGTGTTTCGTGATTGGGTGAGTTTCTTTCATGTCATGTCGATTATAACAACACCAATCACAGTAATTCAGTGCAGAAGCAAACGCGTCCTGAGTGGCTGGATCAAATAAGACAATGACTTATATCGCAGTCGGTCACCAATCACAAGGAAGAAACCGCTGGTGTGGGCATACATTGTTGCAGTTGAATAGGCGTTCAGATTTTTTTCGCGAAAAATGCTTGTCCCTACAATGACCTGAAACCTGCAAAATTCAGTTTTCCTAGTGCTTTGTTAGTATTCATAAACGTGTGCGTAATCAAGTCAATCTCATGTGATTATGGGTTCAATCGGTCAGATTTTTTTTAAGGAGTTTGTCACTAGATTTCAGTCCTTCAGGCCGTGGCAAATGTCTCGCGACCCAACGACGAGGGTCCTTCAAGTGTACAAACATTTGCAATCTAGACTTTCGTCAAGTAACGACGCGAATTTCGCATGTCCTCATTAATTCAGAGTTTGGAGAAGAGATGAAGAAAATGACGACGATGAAGCTTATGAAGATGAAAGTGGTGATGCAGACGATGATTACGAAAATGGTGAAGTCCTCATCTCGGTGGTGATTCCGCACTGGATTTTAAACAAAGGAGTGTCTGTTAATTTGGGAAATAAATGTTTCGATTTACGGGAAATATCCCACCACCCGTGAATCGAAGGCTAGCCCTCCGACTTTGCCAGTCAAGTGACCCGACCAATGATAGTTTCAAGAGCAATGATCGGATAGTGTACATCCACTGCGGGGGGGAGGGGGGGGATGGGGATACCAAACAAGATCTGCGCTAAGTACCTACTGGTCTTGTTTACAGACTTACGCTGATGCCGCTGGCTAAATACCTTTGAAATCCCCTGGCCCAGAAGGACGGCAGATCGTGCCAGAAATATTCCTGGTGTTGTTTATCAACTCCTCCAGTTGATGATGCACCATCAACGATCTGGGGGGAGAGGGAAGGCTAAACACGAATTTAACTGCCTGGGCTATGACTGGCCAGACGGTGGGTATCAAGAAGTTGAAAAAACATGCAAGACCAGGGAATACTTGTTATTACAGTTTATTGAAGTCTCATGTCTGATGCCTGGGAGCTATCAGAAGTAACGTAATTGGTGAAGAGGGGTTCAGAGCATAAAAAAATTCAACTAGGCCTAATAAAAAATAAAAAAAAATAAGTTTTCTCGATAAACGATTACTTTGAATGTACATAACATATTTATGTACTCCAATCTTACAAAATGATCGATTAAACATTTTCTCATTTTCCATGCAGCGAAAACATGAATGTTTTTAACTCAACGCATCCATCATTGAATAGCTTATAAAGAATTACATATTATGCCAAATAAGGTAAATATTCATTTTTTTTTTACTTTCAAAAACAATTGTTCATCCCTTGCACTAATAACGTGGTCGTATTAAAATTATCTTAGCACCAAAAGACGAAACCACGAAACGAAGCTTGGGGCAACTGAAATGGCTCTTGAATGATATTCGTAATTTGACATTTTCAAAGAACTTTGAGCGGTTTGTAAATGGCGCATAAACACCTGAAGCTCCGCACACCGTCTGGAGGCCCAGCCAGGCGGGAAACAAAACCCAGGAGCCTTCAAATTTAAAGGCTGCATTAGGTGAGTCAATAACTCTGTATGTTCAAATTTTTACTTCACATTTTCCCTCCTCACTAAACGGTTAATTTTTCCTTTTTAGAATCAAGTTTCAGTTAGAATTTTTTTTTTTTTTTTTTTTTTTTTTTTTTTAGTTTTATAGCCACTTCTTATTGTTTAAAACTGGCTCGCGGCCTTCTAGAGCGTGTCAAGATAACTGTAGTCCAATCATCGACGTGAACCAAGAGTAGAATATATGTGCGTCAAGTCTACTTTGTTATCAATGAATCCGTAGGCAGTGAAACAATTTCTCTGTTTCAATGACTTATAGGATAAAATCCACGATCCTCTATGTTTTTGGGCGAATCCCACCGGCTCATTGCCGGCTACTAACTGTTAACCGGGATGCTTGTGGTTCGATAATTATTTTGTTGGGGATTTTCCACTGACTCAGATTCCTTCGGGTAAATTTGAGCCCAAACACTGAAGCAGTATGAAGGCAAACATGTTTGGATTCTAGCCTCTAGAATAATGAATACGCGATTTTTTTTTCGGGCTCTGTGAATCTGCAAAATAGTATTGGCTTTAAACATTAGGGAACGAATTTTTTTGACATGAATTTCCAGCATAAAATATGAATGTCTTTAATGTCGGGTTAGGTGTCACTTAAGCTGAGGATACGACACCGCTTAAAGTCCGTAAACTATGAAAGCTACAGAGTTTAAGTAAATACACCTTAGTAGAGCAAACTTTTCTCGTGGTCGTTACATCTGAGACACCGGTCTATTTGCAGTGATGACGTAATGAGCATTGGTGGGGAGCGTGGAATTGAAGTCAGTGAGAGCTGTGACTCCGACAGTAATACACCGATTTGCGTGAATTAAACTTCGCCAACTACCAGTATGGTTAAAATTAATGTTTAGAAATATTAATGTCTCCAAAGTATTTGAGACAAATAGTTAATAATATATTTCCATTCAATTATTTAGAAAGGTACTCTATAAATAAGTTTTTATTTTAAATATAGACCCACTTTCATGAAATCCTTCACTAGATTGAAAATACATAGCTTATAACGGGCAAAAACCCTGTCAGTCACAAGTCCCTTCTTTTGTATCATTTAAGTAACGTGCCCGGCTATTTATTACTGAAACCACGATTATTTCACGAATTTCATTGGTAATCGCAGTAGAATTTAAGCACGCGTAGCTACATCTACTTCACGTTGATGACTTGACTACAGTGCTATTGAAAAGCCCTTGGGAACCCTTAGCCCGTTGTAAACGAGCAGAAGTGGTTATGAGTGAGTGAGCACTGAGTGGTGCTAGTTGAGTGGGATAACTATAAAGTTACTAACTTTGGTTTTGGAGCCATTAATCACAAAATGCCTTAAGCGAAACAGATTATGTTGCAGAAATGAAAGAAAACAAGCGAAATCGCCCCAGGCAGAAGCAATTAAAAATGCAGAGAAGTGTCGCAGGTAGCGAATGAGGCAAAACGTGGCCGAGAGAAATGGGCCAGTGGGGCAAACGAGCCCCCCGAACGAGGCGCGAAATTTGCGCTAGAGCGAGCCTCAGCCGTCCACCTCGCGAGAAGCGACGGGGAATTGCAGTTGATTGTTTGATAATTGACGTGGATATGCTCTCTGATGATTCTGATGTTGATATGTGTAGTCAGTTGAGCCAGCGGTTGTGAACGATGTGACGAACATGTCGCGGCTAGAGCATTCCGAGTAGCAGTAAACTTTGATAGTCCGTTTTTTTTTGACGTGACAACGTCTAATAAATCGATGAACGCCGGCTGAACGCACGAAAAAGTGTCCCGTAACGCACATTGTCCCGTTACGATGTGTCCCGTTACGCTCATTGTACGCTTGCGCCGCATATATCTCTCTTCCACTCGATTGGAACAACCATCGATTTGACTTTTTCGAGGCACATTAAACTTGAAACACTCCCATTCGTTTCCTACTTTTCCTATCATCGTCCTATTCTTAACAGAATAACACAGATTGGAAGAAGTTAAATAGCAAACATGTACAAAAGTTATAGTTAAAATAATCTCTTCGTGAAAGTAATAAACATATTTGAATTAATGAGTGCAAATAAAAGTAAATTCATCAATTAAATTGTACATTTCATTTCACTCCGTCTTTGTATTCATACAAAATAGTGATAATTCAATAAAAATGATTCAATTTTATTCATAAAAATATGCAATTATTTCATCAATGTTTTGTTATGACGTTGTCACGTTAAGCTATCGTCCGTAAACCGATTTTACAGACAACCAATTTTTTTTTGGTAACGCAATTTTTTGGGCGTGGTCGCCCGACCGTCAAGTAGAGACGTTCATCGAATTCACGTCAAAAAATTAAAGCGACACGAGTTTTGTTATATTATTTTATTTATTTTACGCACAAAGTTCCCGTTCGGCGCGATGGAAATTCACGAAACAAACCTCTGGCGGCTAGAGTCCAAAATACAGCCTACCCAGAATTTTTTGTTGTTGTTTTCTTTTTCGCTTTATTATTACTTTTACGTAAATGCACGGAATGGTGTTTTTTTTAAATTTATTTTTTGTAGTGCAAGTTAAAGAAATGTGTTGTATGTCAAAAGTCTCGCCGGTACGCAAATACCCGCCTGGACAAAAGAATGCGTGGCAAGAGTCGAGCTGCCTTCAAGATCTTTTGTCATCTGCCAAGACGACATTCCTTGGCAAGCGTCGGAGAATTCTTGGAAATTCAGAGATGACATACGTCCTGGGTTATCATCATTCATCCACCCTCGGAAAATAGGCCATGATTGTGAGGATAGCCACGGACTGACTTACATAACGTAGTACTGTAAGGAAGCGAAATATTTGCGTCTAATATTTGGCGATATTTTAGTTTTAAAATGATTGTACACTTGAAGGACCCTTGTCGTTGGACCATGAATTATTGGCCTCGCCCTGATGGACTAGTGGCCATTAGTGAAAAACTTCCAAAAACAACGTCTGAACGAATCAAGCATAAAAGGTTACGCAAGTGATTATAATTATGGACACTTGTGTGATTTATTTTACCGCTATTATATAATCCTTGGTGAATATCTAAATGACAAAATTTTGGGATAAAATACACGCAAAGCGCTAGTTTAATAAATTTTGACAAAATAACCCTCAAATAATAGTAATGACATTAAGGGCCCCGCCTACCCAGGCATACACACGCCACGGTGTCCAGAGCTTCAGGGTAAACAACGCAATTCGAAAACCTCTCAAGATGTCAGGGCTGGGGGGGGGGGGGGAGGAGCTGCTTACGGAAAGCAATTTACAATTCGTTGAGGGCTGATAAGTAGTTTTGTTTCTGGTATATTTAGAGTTAAAATGGCTAAAGGCGTGTTTTCAGAGTAATCTTTTTAGGCACAAAACAACCAGTACAGAATATTGAAAGCACTTAAGATTCGCATTACACGTCTATATTCATATAATGTTACAGTCATCGCTCAAATTTCATGACTGTCCCATGCACGACGAGAGGACTGCGCGCCAGTTCAGAACTTTGCACTTAGAGGCGATACCGCGCTAGAAACACCAGCGTGCGTCGCACTTATCATCCCGCCTCACTAACACAGATGCAACCCTGACTAGGCGTGCCCCTTAAACACAACAAAATGAACTCGGTGAGTGAAACCGAGCTTGAAGTTACATTATCAGAGGTTTCTAGTTTGAAAGTTTAAGACTGATTTGTAAGTTTCAGAGTTTTGTTTTTATACATATATATATATGCGTTTAATAATTAGTGTTAACATAGTTTTAAGTAAGTTTTATCTTCCACCAGAAACAGCCTGGATTTGTCTAAAATTATATATATATATATAAACTCGTTTAACCTTTTGCACGAGTATTCATAAGTAGAGACCGGAAAAATTCACGGATTCATTTCGCGATAGGCCAGAGTACAAACTCGTTCACATTCACGCTGCTTTAGTTTTTGGACCAAAATTTACCGGAAAGGCACTTGAGTCAAATAAAAAAAAACTAAAAAAAATAGGTACCGGTAAAAATAGAAGAAGACAGGTTATAAAGGTGTCATGCCAATGAGTAGGCGTTATTTCTGCCCAAGAACGTATAGTAACATGGGGGGGGGGGGGGGTCTATCTTGGAGGTCTTTAAAAAAAACGTGAATTTTTTTTTCCTGTCCCTTATGTGCACGTCGCAACAGATGATGGTCGGTAGGATTTGTGCGAGTTGAGGTGAGTGTTGTTAAGTTTGGGAGTTTTTGAATCGTTCCGTTCTCATTGCCTCGGCAGCAAGTGCCTCGCACGCTTGCAGCAGTGGGGGCGTCATCAGCAGACGGCCTGCCGGGGAGGGGGTGGAGGGGGAAGGGTGTTCGTGGGCGCGCGGCGACACTGGAACCCAGCCAGAGCTGGCCCGCAAGCCCTCGTGGCCTCGTCAGTCCGTCGACCCTGCGACCTGGCGGGCGTCGACAGAACTTCTTAGCTGTCGCGCTTGTACACATGCACACACACACGAAGGGACTGGAGTAATTCGCGGGCCCACTGACCTCTAGGATGGACTTCACAGTCATACACATCCCCCCGGGTGGGGGGGGGGGGGGCAAACGTTGAACCGCTCGTTTGGCTGCTGTCTTGTAGGACGTCCCAACGTCCCAACGTCGCAGCCTGTGATTCGATAACAGCTTTGGTTGAGTGCTTCTCCATTGGGCACCAGAGTCCTCCAGGCGAGCTGCGAGCCATCAGCAGAAGACGCTCTAAGGTATTAACTATTTAAATTCCAGCCTGTCTTTGAGATGAGTCCACGTGCGTGCTTGCGCAGAGGTCGTGGAATTAAACTTAAAATTCTGTGTACAAAGTACACATATGCGAAACAAATTTGCCTTGATTGTTTATTGCTTATTTTGTGAGTGTGTAAAAAAAAGGAGGGGGAGAAAATTTTTTTTTGCCCCATGTGAACGAAAGCCTAGATACTTCTATAAACACTTTATTTTCTGTAGAGCGCTCTCTTTACTATTACTAGAGACCGGAAAAATTCGCGAATTCATTTCGCGATAGCCAAAAAAAAAAATCTTTATACCTCAGTGCTGCCTCTGCTATTGGTTCACAACTCACCTGGATGACTCTGAGCCAATGAGAAACACCCAACCAAAGCTTTATCGAATCTCAGGCTGCTACGCTGGAACGTCTCACAAGAGACAGCAGCCAATGAGTGGGTGGCATTTGATCGAGTGTGCGTATAACTATGGAGTTCATCCTGCAGGTCATTCAACCCGCGAATTTTTCCGGTCCCTAACTATTACTATTAGGTGCTACTTATTTTTCTTGTTGTAAGTCGGTGGACAAGATTACTAGGACCGGCCGTTAGTGAGATGTCTCTGCGGGAGCTATAAAACGACTCCTGGAGAAGGGAGAAGGCGAAAGGAGAAGGACGGGGGACACGGCAGTCGGCGAACGCCAAGCGGCCGCTGGCAGCGGCGTCACGTGGGAAGACGAGAAGTGCTTGCGTCCGGCTCGCGGTGGTCGTGATGGAGGAGGGGGTGCAGGGGTCACGTCGGAACCCTCTCTCTCTCTCTCTCTCTCTCCCTCCCCCCCCCCCCCAACCACTCCGGTCCGAAAGTGTCGCACAGCCGTGAACTATAAGACGTGAATGTAGATTGATTCTTGTGAGGCTAACTTTGGATTACGATTTGCCACCAGAACCGTCCAAATCAGATGTTGTAAACATCGACATAAGCGTTTGTTTGCAAATAATTAGAGAGACGTGTTTTTTTTTAAATCTACGAAAGGCATTCCAACGGACACGCGAAAATGAAAATAATAATAAAAAGATAAAATTACGGGTCAATTCCACGATGGCTGGTTTTCTTGAAAAGTTTCAAATTATTTGCTTAAAAAAAATAGAAAAAATATATATATACATGTATTTTTTATTCATATAAGCATAATATTTTTTTCGCAAACAATTCGTGCTCTTATCAATGCCATTTCCTAAATAACTTTTATTTATTTTTGTGCACTCTATTGTGTTTTTTTAATATATGTACCGTCGAAGGGAGTCTGGTATGTAGGGATCGGGAAAAAAAACCGCAGTTTCAATGACCTCTAGGATAGACGTACTTGGACAAATGACACCCGCTCACTGGCTTCTAAATCATGTCACCTGTTAACTGATGTTGCTTGTGGTTCCGATGTTTCTTTTGTTGAGGTGATTTTCGTTTGGCTCAAGGGTCCTTACGGGTAAACTGTGGTCCAAATCGCTGAAGCAGCACGGAGTTTGGATTCTAGCCAGTCGCCGAAACGAGTCCACGAACTTGTCAGGTCTCTGGTACTGGTAGGTCTGTGAGTGTCGTCCACGCGTGCTGTGACCGTGTTCGCAGCGTCGCCGCTGGTGGTCCGAGGGTCGACTGCGAGTCGTCGGGGGGCGGAGGGCTCCGGCCGAGCCACATGAGGCGACCCGGCGACCATGAGCTCCAACGCCATCCGGGGGATCCGCCGCAAGAAGTCCTCCTTGTCCGAGGTGAAGGTGGCCGTGGTCGGCGCTCCGGCTGTCGGCAAGAGCGGTGAGTGGATCCACCACTACTAACCCCGCGGGCCTCCAAGGAAAACATCCCTGTCTCATAACTAGAGACACGGAAAAATTCGCGGGTTCATTTCGTGTTATGTTAAAATTCAAATAACTATAACTTAGTGCTGCTTCTGTCGTTGGTTCACTGTTAATCTGGAGGACTGAGGGCCAATAAGAGACCCGTCACTCATAGAAGTGTCGAATCACAGGCCGCCCAGTCGAGACGAATCACAAGTCAGCAGCCAATGAACAGTTGGCATTTGCCCGAGTGTGAAGAGGATATTAGAGTCTATCCTGGAGGTCATTGAACCCGCGAATTTTCCGGGTCTCTACTTATGGGTCTCTAGCGGTAAGTATTCGTGCTAAGAGCAAAGGGGAGAGAACTCCTGGAATACGTTTATGTCGGGGGATAGGAGAGAGGGGAGTGATGTAGAGGAAGAATATGGTGGAGGAGGGGGAAGGACTTCCCGAGCGTCCTTAAGTGAGTTTAATGACTCTTCTAACAATAGAAACGGGTGTGGACTAGGAGGTGAACGCCCTCACCAACTGAGGCATATTGTCTATCTCGCCTCCCACCCCCTTCTCTTCACCCTTTTCAATCACTAAGAATCCTTTATAATCTTGCCCCAATCTTTTTTTTCATAACTTAATTATATAGCCTTGTTCAGAAAAAAAAGCTCCATTAGGATACATATAATTTTGCAAATTTTGGTTTGTATTCTATCGTTCATATACCATTTAATTTCGTTGCTATTTAATCATAATCAAATGTAATAAATTATTTCAAATTACTATTATCTCATGCGAGAAATATGTACCAGTAGGTAAACTAAACCCTCGTTAAATTTCTATATGCCAACACGAGCTTTGATTTTTAGTAATCCGTAAAGTGAAGCATGGAAGAATAAAACAATATCTAAGATGAAGGAAATGTTATTATACATTTATTTCCCTATTGCATGTCGACTGATTCACACATTAGCCCACCCAAGACCGAGAATGTATAACCTAGTGTGGTTTTCTTCGTGTGTTAGTAGGTAATTATAGTATGTTCTGGTGCAGTGGCTCATGGCGCGGGATTCAGGGATTCGATGCGGGCATCTTGGATTTTGTCACTTCCGGCGGCCATCTTGGATTTCGTCACTTCTGGTGGCCATCTTGGATTTGACCTTGACCTTGGACCCTGGTGGCCATTTTGTTTTCTAGAACATTCCACCATTTTGTTATTCTAGAGTATTTCACCATTTTGTTCTTATAGAACATCCACTGTCTTGAAAATCCTCAAATATTAACTTAGAAAATCGGGAAAAAATTTATAAAAAAATATTAATAAAATTTTAATTTAAAACTTGATGACTTCGTCATTGAGCTCCTCACTCCTGTGAGTTGCACTTTTCGTTACGATGCCATCATCATCAAGCTCCTCACTCCTACCCATACATTATAGTCTGCTGGAGGCAGCCATCTGGTTTAGTGGAGACCACCTTCTCGATTTCATCTGATGGATGTCGTCATCGGGTGTAGGTTTCTAAAGTATGTTAGTGTATGTAAGGACGAGTTAATATTTCCTGCCAGTTTTGTTATGACCCTAATAGACCAAAAAATTCACAAATTTTGTTCTGTATGTAGGGGTGTGTTTATATTTCCCAACAGAGTTGTTTGAGCCTTATGGACAAACAATTAAAAAAAAATTGATGCGTTTACTTATGTACGCGCGTGAGAAGTTATACTTCTTTGGCATCATTAAAAATAGTTTTTAATTGCATGCAAATAATTAATTACAATAAAATAATAAAAAACTGGAAAAATATAGTCAACACAGTCAATAAAGTTCAGTTAAAATTGAAAAAATTAAATAAATAAAATTTAGAGAATAATAATTATATATGACATCATTTGTACTAAATATTATCATATTCTTAATTTTAAATATTTATTATAGATTATTTAATATTTTAAAAGAAAATAAATAAATTTAATAATTAATTCAAAAATTTAATTTATGTTTATTAATTTTTTTAATATTTATTATTTTCTTAATATAATATTCACTTTTAATTTTTATCAAAAAATTTTCATTAAATTTGTTCATTTTTTATAAATATTTATTATTTATTCAATTTAATAATAAATATTAAAAATTAATATTTTTATTTGATGTTCGATTTTAATTTTTTTCACAAATTTTTTATTAATTGTTTTATTAAAATTATTTCTTTATTTTGTAAATTTTAAATAACAATAAAAAATATTTAACATTGGTAATTTAATAATATGTAGTATTAATTATATTAAATAATAATATTTTAATTTATATCAATAAATAATACTTACGGATGGATAACCTTAATTATATTGGAGCACTTAAAAAAGTGTAAAGGCACAATGTTTTTTACTAATATTTACGAATAGTAAATAATATTAATCAAAATATTCATTTTAAATCACTACTGAATATAATTTATTAGCACATATATAATTCGCACTTGTATGAAACTAAAACACGTGTTGTGAATCTATAAACTAGAAACATGTGGATAAATATTATAAATATGAAAACAGTGATCAGAGGCGACGAGCGTGCCAACATGCGCGACTAAAAGAGGTTCTATTTATATTTTGTTGGTAGCTTTTTTTTAGACTTCATGAGTGGTTTAGCGGGCAGCTTCAACCTGTTAATTTTGTGTTACAGTGATGCGCGCGCATCTTAAAATTTCACTCTCGTCATTTTTTCATAACGCGCCTAAAGAAGTATAACTTCAAAAAATCCACAGCCATTTAATTGCTGTTACCATTTTTTCTTAAAGACATAATCATTTATAGGTTTTAACTAATATATATATATATATGTCATCAATACTATCGTTGTGGATGCGATGGTTTTAATAATGATAATTTTATTACTCCATCTTAGCGGACCAGAACAACGGGGCTGCGCATCGTCTACAAGACGGGTGAGCGGCTGATCCCGCGGCACGCCAAGTTTCACGAACATTCCAGCAACGTAACGATACTTTACTGAAAAACCGCAAAGTTCCTGCGACGTTTCAGATACATAAAACCGACACCTAAAACTGGCAATCTTTCTAAAAACTTCACAACAAGTAAACAACAACAACAAAACATAATGTACTCTACAACATTACAGAAATGTGACTTTGTCTCAATAAAACTTAAAATGTTTCTACATCAAAAATACGTTAGCAATATACACATACTATAATTACCTACTTGTGTTTACAAGATGTTTGCATCTGCAGTGTTCCAAAGATTCGTGAAGCAAATCAAGGTGAGCTTTTGCCTGGTGGGAATAAATCCGCGAGCTCTCTATCTCTATACTGATGAGTGGATAATTTAGTCAGTTCAGGAGAGTGGGTGTAAGTGGGAAGACGCCACCAAGGATTCAAAAGATTTTTGGTCTTGTCATATTATTTATTTTATTATTTTATTGAAAACTGTGCATTATTAAAACATAGTGCTCTAGTTAATAGAATGCCTGAAGACAAGAATTGTTGGCTTAAACAAATATATTTTCGTGTAAAATAGGCGGTGGTTCAAAATTTAGTCAATTTTAATGAATGTCCACAACTGTAGGGGGAAAAAAAAAAGATCAGTAGTCATACTTGTTGGGAGCCCTGAAAAAGTACACTCTGGCTTAACGAAGGCGGATTCTTAATAAGACAAGATAATAATTTTGTTATGAAATAAAAATAAATGTTAGAATTATAGAACTACAACAGTAACAGTTCAATTCAATAATAAAACTAACATTAAAGTACATAAATAACATGTCTAGGAAATGCGCATCTGGGAGACCGCATGAGCATGTCTGTCGCCGTGTTTCCAGCACGGAGCGGCGGTCTGCAGGACGCGTCATGTTGCAGTGTGAGGCTTGCCCGAGAGCCAGGAGTGGGGCACTCAATATTACCCCTTCCCCTCTCCGCCATCGAGCGCACCACCTTTGAATTTATATACTGTATAGAGTCGCCATCCCAGGTTAAAATTTCTAATACGGTTTTGAGGTAGTTGGTTAATTCACCGCCGTAATCGCCACCATCTCTAGGGCCATCGACTTGTGGTGGTCCCTAGCGGACAAGTGTCGAACTCTTCAAACACCCCTTCCCCCTCCCGTTGAACGACCTTGAGCTGCAGTGAATGATTGATGGGGAGGGGGGGTTGCGGGGAATGACAGCGGGCGACAGTGCTGCGCTCTAACGTGTAAATAACAACTAAGACGATACAGGGCGCTACGGCAGCGCACTGCAGCGGTGAAGTTCCCAAGCTGCTCATCATACGCTTCTGAAAAACGTAGAGTTAATCCTATCCACTCGGGACTTCTATACAGTATATATATTCAAAGGCACCACTCCCGAGCCCCGGCGAGTCATCTCTCGCCGGCTGTAAATCAAGTTTCACTTCTAAAACGATTGGACCGTCAGGTTCGGCATGAAGTGTGGTATAAATAGCGTCACATATCGCGGGCCAGGATAGCGCGGCTGGTCTCTCCAAGCCTCGAAGTGGACGGACGCAGCGCCTCGCTACGTCATCCTCTCGACACGGCGCGGGGTGAGGTCGACGGTACTGGAGCGGAAGTCCGTAGCTCATCTCCCCACCAAATATTTATCTCCTCCCCCCCCCCCCCACCCACCGTCACTTCCCCGGCCTAAGCCCGCAGTTTATGTATTTCCTGCCATAGTCTGGCTTCCCATACACATTGTCCCGTCTCAAGGCTGTTAGAAGAAAAGAGAGAGAGAAAAAAGAAGAAGGGGAGAGTGGGCGGGACAGTCTTACAGGCGTTAATGTCACGAATGCATGAAAATTGCACCCGGGAAAATTGCAAAATCGCACAAAAAGTAGTATATTTGTTGTGCCCTCCCTAGAACTGCGCTCCGTAATGTTGTTTGTTTCGCCCCGTTTGACTAACCCTTCAACCGCGTCCTTCTGTTGCCTTCATTACTGTAGAGACCCGGAAATTTCGCGGATTCGTTTGGCCTCGTGTTAGGATTAAAAGTCGTATGTGTGCTCAACCCATTGGTTGCGATTTTTTTTTTTTAAATCACGGAAAAAGATAATCGAATTTTCAATAATTGGACTTTATTTTGTTTTATTATACTTATTTATGTACGCAGTTAATACTGGAAAGCTATTTGGGGAACGGTTTTCAAGCAACTGGGACAACTCAAAGCATAAAATGACCTGGTGAGAATCCGAACCCAGTGTTACTGCCGAACACTGTTTTGGTGGTGATACAGTTGTTTTTTTTTTTTTTTTCACGTGAACGTACAATTGTACAAACATCAGATATTTGACTGGAATATTTGTGTTACATTGTTCGCGCTGATTGGAGGGCGGTCACGGGGTGAAAAAAAAAGGGGGGGGGGGGGAGTGTTGGCGACTCCGTCCCGGGTCGTTACCACAACGCAGAAATACCATAACGCCGAATGTCAAAATTGACCACAACGCCGACAACTAGAAAACTGCTGTGTACCACAACGCCCAAATAACAACTGAATGAATTTGTGTGTGTGTTTTCTTAAATGTACCTTAACGCCGAAATACCACAATCAAACCTAACCTTACCTTACCTAACCTAACCTTTGTGGCAGTCGTGCAATGACATTTTTCGGCGTTAGTGTATTTCGGCGTTGTGGTAATTCGGCATTGTGGTACACAGCAGTTTTTCTAGCTGTCGGCGTTGTGGTCAATTTGTCATTTCGGCGTTGTGGTATTTCGGCGTTGTGGTGCGTCCCCCTTCGTCCCGCCTTTGAATATATATACTGTATAGAAGTCGCCAGCCCAGGTTAAAATTTATAATACGGTTTGAGGTAGTTAGTTAATTCACCACCGCAATCGTCACCATCTCTAGGGCATCGACTTGTGGTGGTCCCTAGCGGACAAGTGTCGAACTCTTCAAACACCCCTTCCCCCTCCCGTTGAACGACCTTGAGCTGCAGTGAATGATAGGTGGGAGGTGCGGGGAATGACAGCGGGCGACAGTGCTGCGCCCTAACGGGTAAATAACAACCTAAGACGATACAGGGCGCTACGGCAGCGCACTGCAGCGGTGAAGTTCCCAAGCTGCTCATCATACGCTTATGAAAAACGTAGAGTAAATCCTATCCACTCGCGACTTCTATACAGTATATATATTCAAAGGTCCCGCTGAGCGCCAGCCGGCGCCCTGCTCGTGGGAGGGGGGGGAGGGAGTGTTTACCGCCCACCCACGTGCCCCAGCAGATGAACGCGCGTGTTTACACGCGAGGGGCAGACCTGCCTGCGGGGGGCCGGGTGTTCACGAGCTAGACCTGCCGATAAGCCTCAATGTACGACCCCTTGGCTGGAGGAGCGCTCTTCGGGAAACTGACGAGGGCGGTCCACAGAAGCAAGCATTTTTCGCGGCGAGGAGGGGGGGGGGGGGAAATCCGAACGCCTATTATACTGTGATTAGCGGCTGTCTTGCGCGAGAAGTCAATTCCTTGATTTTGACCGAGCCAACTCAGTGCGCGTTTGCTTCCGCACAGAGTTGTTGTGATTTGATGTAAGCTTTTGGACATACGCCATTGCTAAGCACATGTATGTATGTAGAAGAAAACTACAAAAAAAAAAACCAAAAGACAAAAACACAAATTAAGCAAAAAATTTATGTTGTCAACAGGATATAAACACCACATAATATTCCATAACAGAAATATGGTCAACAAACAAAGAAAAATGAACTAACAGAACAAAAAAAAACCCACAAATGATGACGGCACAAAAATATTGAACCCAAAATAATTCAGCACAACAGTTGAAACGAGACAAAAACACGACAAAACGAAAAGACGAAACAAACACAATAGTTTTCAAAAACGGAAGAAACCAAAAAACCCCCACAAATGATGACAGCACAAAAATATTGAATAGCCATAGTGTTTTTTTTTTTTTTTTTTTTTTTTAACTTTCAGATAGTCTCGGAATATTTTCGCGAAATATGCATGGCTCAGTATTAAAACCAGATTAATTTTTTATTTTTTTTTTGTTTGGGACACCGCAGACATCGACCACGTATTTTTTTTAAATTTGTAACTTGCTTTCCATTTCACGACCTTTTTTTTATTTTACTGGTTATAATGTGTCTCAAGCTTAGATTGCAATCAGAGTAAATGGCGTTCGCTGTTGCCGGCTTGTTAACTTATAACATATTATTTTGTATGCTACCATTAATTAAAATCAATTTTTTTTTTAAATTTTGATGTCAGTTTTTTAAGACCATTAAATAGTGTCCTTTGACAGTATGTTTGTCATTCAGAAAGAAAAAAATAACTCCAACTACTATTTCACAGGAGAAACTATTTGACACAGTCAGTCACTACAGATAACAAGGCATGACATTAAATTACGTGCTATGCTCAAACAGAGCCAGAATTTTTAAAATTTAATTTTATAAAAAAAAATATAGAAAAAAATTCGTTGAAATCATTACGGCGTATGTCAAATAATGTCTTCTTAAAAATAAATATTGATTATTATCACGTGATTTTCTTGTTGAAATACAACAAAAAATTATATTTCTAAAATTCTAATTTCAAATTTTTTATTTAAAATTGACATCATATCAGAAAAATTAAATAAAAACTCTTCCATTTTAAAGATGTTTCTAAAACTGTTGTGCTCTATGCTCTATGTATGGCAACAGAAAACACACAGAAACAAGAACAATGCTAATGGAAGAAATCGTGCTTTGGAAAGACAGAGTAAATGCTTATTAAAATGCAACAGAAAAGAATACATGGTATAAGTAAAAATTTGAAAAAAAAAATTGCGTTTTAAATTAACTATAAGATAGACTCTACGATCCTATACGTACTTTCAGCAAGTAACACCTACTCATTGGCTACTAAACTCATGACACCTGTTAACCAGGGTGATTGTGATTCGATACGTATTTTGTTGAGTGTTTTTCATTGGCTCAGAGTCTTTCGGGTATATTTTTGTTCAATCTCTTAAATCAGCATGAAGGTGAACGAGTTTGGATTCTAGCCTATCACGAAACGAATCCGAGATTTTTTCCAGTCTCTATGTATATTAGATTATCATTCCATAGTTAAAAAAAATAATAATATATGCCTGAATGAAACCTCAATGAAAATATGAAATTATGCGACAATTCTTGCAAGAAATACTCAATATTATCTCTATTTCATATATGCAAAAATAACCATAGCTAGAAACCCGTAAATTTCGCGGATACGTCTGGCTTCAGGGTAGAATTCACAGACATAGGTGCTCTCCACCCATGTTTTCTTTCCTATTGGTTGATTTTTTTATCGAGAACATTTTTATCCTTGTGAATTGGCACTATCTAATTCACTTACTTCTCTCCTAGCCGGGCATCTAGGTCTGGCTGTCGTGGAGGGGCGTGTCCAAATAACTACGGTCCAATCATGAACACGGTGCGCGAGTGTGAAGGTTTGAAATCTAACTTGCGACTTAACGAATGCGCGAAATTTCCGTATCTCTAGAGACCGGAAAAATTCGCGGGTTCAATGACCTACAGGATAGACTCCAATATCCTCTACACACTCGGGCAAATGTCAACTGTTCATTGGCTGCAGACTTGTGAGTCGTCTAGACTGGATGGCCTGTGATTCGACACTTCTATGAGTGAGGGTCTCTAATTGGCCCTCAGTCCTCCAGATTAACAGTGAACCAATGGCAGAAGCAGCACTAAGGTATAATTATTTGAATTTTAGCATAACACGAAATGAACCCGCGAATTTTTCAGGTCTCTACGTATCTCTAACCACAGCTGTGTGTTGTACAGGGTTGCAACATCTTTCTCGTAGTTTTCACAATCTATCTTGGCAAACTTGTTTCCAAAGGAATCGTTTGTAAAAGTGTAGAATTTGTTTCTTCTCTGTGTAGAAGCACCAGAGAGCGACGCACTCATCAGCCCGTTTAACCCCTAACCAGATGGGTATCTCGACAGAGCTGAGAGGAGAGAGAACTCTTCGCCTCTTTGGCCGCCTTGTCTCCCGGGCGTCATCTTCTATTTTATCCCAGGGCACCCAGCAGCCACCTGCGGGCGCATTCCAGTCGGCACGTGCATCTGGGACGGGACGGGACGAGACGCAAAGAGCTCCAGTTCTGCGGCGCGAAGACTGCCAAGTGTGACCATTCCGTCACCCCCCCGCTGGCGTCTGGTCGCGAACACGTGCGGCCGCGAGCTCCATAAGGGCGGCATTCCAACTCGCTCGGGTAGGCACTGCCTCGTTGGGAGATACAACCGTGACCTGAATCGCAGGCCGTAGTATTCCAGAACGTGTCCAAACCCAATCCCTGATAGGTAGGGCCATGCATATTTCGCAAATAAATCTGAACGTCTATTAGACTGCAACAAGGTATAATTGCAGCACCGCTTTCTTCCCTGTGATTGGCGGCAGTCTGCGAGAGGAGTCGTTGGGTTTTATATGACCGAGCCACTCAGGACTCGTTTGCTTCCGCACTGAACTACTGTTATTGGTGTTGTAACAAGCGACATGTGCCTGAAAGATTCACACCCAGTCACAAAACTCACGATGTTACCTGTGCAGAATTTTTTAAGTATATTAAAAAATTACTGGTTTACTCTCGCCTGGAATCGAACCGAGGACCTAAATCGTCTAAATAACTAATCATTTGAAGTACGCAATTTTTAAAATATATTTTGGAATTTTTTTCGGAATTTCTAGCATTGAAATTACGGATTTTCAAGATGGCGGCCGTAAATAAACACGCAACATTAATGGGATCCAATATGGCGATCGTAACGTAAAGTGTAACGATGACATCGTACTCAACCAATATGGCGGGCTTAACGAAACATGCAACATTTATATAATCCAAGATGGCGACCGTAATGATAAGTGCAACAGTGGTTTTTAAGTAACATTTTATTAATTTATTTTTATTCGATTCGATTAATTAATTTTTTTAACAATTTTTAAATTTTTTCCCGTTTTTCTAACATAATAAATATTTTCAAGATTGCGGACGTAACGAAAATTGCAACGGTGACGTCATAATCCTAAAGAGGCTTATTGGGGGCTGTAGACAAGGATGATTAAGCTTCTTTGAGGAATTTGTGTTCTTTCTAAGGCAAAAGACTTTTGAGGTTTTTCGAATTTTTGTGGAAGAAAACGAGACATTTTTCCTCAAAACGGGAATTTTTGAGTCATTTTGAGTCTTTTTTGAAGAATTTTGAGGAATTTTTGAGTCCAAAATGGCCGCCGTGACGTCACAATCCAAGATGGTGGTTCAGCTCACGGCTCCACAGCCAGAAGCCGGTTTCAGGAGGAACATTTACATACTTAAAAATGTATTCCAGGATAGTTACGCTGTCATAAAGTTTCATTTGGCACACCAACGCGCTTGGTAATTCCCGGGATGATCACAATATACTACTATATACCAGTTAATGGTGCCAGATGCGGTTCAGCCATCTGGACGAAATCAACTAAAAAGTGAGCTCTGCGCATGCGTTGGAATATGGGCAACTGAACGACAACAAATAGGTCACCAATATCCGTTGCCTAAAAATAAGGGACTGGTCGTGTACTATCGTGCAATAGAAAATGTGGTTAGGGTACAGGTGTAGCATATGCAACACCTAAATCCTTGGAACTAAGAAGCCCCCACCGATGTTGGGAAAGGAGGGGGTGGGGGGGTGGGGGCTGATGCACATGCACTTGGAATGTTTTCTCAGCCCTCTTAGCATTAGCCCTACCGGTCTGGGGCCCCCTTGGGCGAGGATACGGAATACGCCGTACATGCGAATTGGGGAAGATGTTAGAGCTACAGCTATGATCAGAGGCTGAGGCTACCCATCCCAGTATATTCACCACCTCGGCCCCTTGCCTCACTCAGCTAACCAGTCAGTCGGCTGTGTCCATCAGAGCGCTGGCGCCTACTCCGATCTACCACGTCACGCTAGGACCCCTCAGTCACCCAGTGAACCCGTGGTCCGGTAGATTTTTCTTTCCTAACCTAACTAAAAATTTGGGATGGTTCAGAGTTAGGGAGGGAGACTAAGTGGGTCTCAGGCCGAAGCACATATGCTCTAATCATGCAGGTTGTTAGCCATGCAGGAGAGGCAGTAGCATGTATCATGTGCTAGGAGGGTTTTTTGGCCAGCCATGGCAGCGTTTGGCGCATGACTCAACTCCCCTCACTGACTGTACTAGACTAAAACTAGATAAGTTGAGCCCAGGTATAACCTGCGTGGACAACAGGGAAAACCCTGGACACTTAATGTGAGGGATGCAAACATTTCATGCATTAATATCAAGCAAGTTGGTTGCGGAAAACAGAAGGATGGATCTGGAAGAAGAGTCCGACAGAGTAGAAAAGAGTCTACCGTGCGGGGCTTGAGCGCTTGGACTTTATGTCCGCATTGGGTTTGGGGGGGCTCTTGGTTTTTTCGGGGGGCGACTTTTGTCGTTTCCCGCCGGGGCGCCAGAGGCTCAGACTTGTTGCTTAATCAGGCAATACCGCCGCAGGGTAAGCTGCAACTGTACTGTCATCACAGCCACATGCGGGCCTCGAGGTCCGAGTGCAAGATCCGGGCATCGAACCGCGGGCCCCGGGTAGAGTTCCAGGCCACGGGTTGCCGCCCCGCTAACTCTAGTTGTGAAAATAGATGTTAGGTTTTAATGGTGATGTAGATAACGGACGTTTGGTGACCCTGAGGCGTTGTGAGTTGGGTGGTTTGGCGGGGTTGCAGTCAGGACTCGAACCCGCGCTGTGCCGGGGCGCCAGAGGCCTAGCCGTCCAGAGCAAGCAAACAGCCAATGAACGGCGCGCATCTCGTGTGGGAGGGCAGGAGTGGAGTCTCGTCAGGCGCCGCGCCTCGGGGCATGGCCTATATTCCCCCCTGCGCCTGCGTCTCGGGCCCTACGGCGGGGCTGCAAGAACGGGGCCAAGTTCGACCGTCGAGTGCCTGTCAGCTCGCACGTCCTTGGGCCCGCCGCGACTTGCGAATTTGTAAAAAAAAAGGTGGGGGATAAGTGGCCCCGGTTATTTACGACGCCGAGACTGCGCGTGCCTTTCGAGTGACGGACAACTAGGGTGCCCCCCCCTCCTCCTCTACCACCATTCTCTCTCATCAACCTAAACCTTCTTAAAATACTGCTTCCACTGGCTCATTGCCATCTCTTCTCCTCGACAACCGTCCAGAAAGTGACTTCGGTGTTCGTGCAAATAATAACAAGTATCCTAATTATTAAATCCTGATAAAATCCTAACGATAATATACGTGGAGATTTACGTCACCGCGGTTTTCCACGGGAGCTTAAGGGTGAAGTTAACGTAAATTATTTGATGTATACATTTACGTATTTCGCCCGTTCATTAAATTGAATTGATGTTATTTATAACTGCTTCATGTTATTGCATGTTCCTAGTTACCGACTTAGTAAGTGCTTAATCAATAATTTGAATAAACTTAAAGACTTCTTTATATTTCAACTCTAGCATTGGCTGAGATCAATTATTCAATGCGGGAAACAGATTTCTATAAATATTTTGCGTGTAGGCTTTGTCGTGAATTTGTCGATCTTTGGCTCTATATATATATATATATATATATATATATATATATATATATATATATAATTTGATGTGTTTATGTATGTTCCCTATGGACTCCAAACCGACCTGACCGATTTTGATGAAATTTTCAGGCAATCTTCAGATTAGCCCAGCGGGTGATCCTGTGAAGTTTGGTAGCGAATTGATCAATAGATTTTTTTTGTTGGCAATTTTGTGTCATATTTTCAATACAAATTATTATAAAACTATATTTTTTTCTATATTTTTTAAATTTTACATTTTTGAAAATTCACAATTAAAAGCGTTATTAGGGTCACTAGTTGATTCATAAATGTTTAAAAAATATTTTTTTTGCCGAATTGAAACATAATCTATTCGGAAATTCGGCTACATATAGGTTTTTCTTAGAAATTCATAAATTAACTAGCTGAAGTACCGGTTGTTGCCCGGGCTAAACACATAATAACATAAGGAACATCACTACAATGTTTCAAGTCAGTAGGACATACATTTGAAAAACGGGAAATGTTGATTTTAAAGTCCAGTTGATTCATAATCTCGGTGCATCGAGGCTACGCATCAGCAAAACCAGGACGTAATAATTCTTCAGTTTAGTTTTGTGGGACGGCAGGTAACCTCGAGACAAGACTTGACGGATGGGGTACACATCGTTTGCCCTACAGGCGTTTGCCCTAAACGTAGGGCAAATGCTTGTAGGGCAAACGACTGTAGGGCAAATGCCGTTTAGTGCAAACGACTGTAGGGAAAACGCCGGCAAGCACTTATGTTTTGGATTAACGAAACCACGCCAACTTTTAGGGCAGACGCCTGTAGGGCAAATGCCTGTAGGGCAAACGACTGTCGAAAAACTTATTTTAGGGCAAACGCCTTTAGGGCAAATGCCGGAGCTTGGTCCGAATGGGATTATCAAACATTTTGTGCAAACGCCTTTAGGGCAAATGCCTGTAGGCAAAACGCCTGTAGGCAAAACGCCTGTAGGGCAAATGCCTTTAGGGCAAACGCCTGTAGGGCAAATGCATTTAGGGTAAACGAAGTTTAGGTTATTTTGGGTAATGTAGGTTTTTTCAATTATGTATCGATTCAAACAGTGTTCTTGTAGTTTATATTTCCTCCGCAGGTGGCAGTACCTAAATAAATGTTTTCCCTCTAAATGCAAAGTTTACAAAACCGTCGCTAGATGGCACTTATGTAAGCCTATATCGAGGTTTGGTGGGAATTCATGTGGTATGAACTTCCTAGATTCACCAGCAGATGGTTCCCTGCGCTAAGTTCAATGTTATCAAATATTTTTTTCTGTAAAATATTTCGGAACATTAGGTGATGTAAGGTCTTCGACCAAAAAAAAGTCGTATAATAAAAAAACAGTATTGGCGATTTAACAAAAATATCGCTGGAAAAAGGTTCAACTTTTTTTTCCGGGGATTTGCTTATTTCAATTTCAGCTGTCAGACGCGCATTACGCTATGATTACTTAAAATATTACGAGCATATAGGTAAATAATGCGAATACTAGCCTTTAAACATTTTCTTAATTAGCATAATAGTACTAATGCGGTTAAACTCCTACATATTGTTCATACTATTTTATTCTGGAATGTATACACAACATACAGCTGAAGTACACAATGAAGAAGTATTCCAGTTCGTTTTGTTCTGGGTTTTCCATAATTTGCATTTAGTTTGTAATGTTTGTGTTAGATCATTTTGACGTTCAGTTATAAGAGTTGGCCGATAATAGTCATTAGTTGGCATGATTCTCAAAATAGGCTATATCCGTAATATAATATATATTTAAATATATCCATATTATTACCCATATTTCCATAGTGGATACCACTTATATTCCCAAAATAAAATAATGAAGATACGTAATGGTATTTCTCAATAATAATAATAATGTGACTTTAGCCCACCGCACACAGAACGACTTTCCTTGCGGGATTGTATGCATATTTGTTTGTTCCACAATATTCCTTCCTTTTTCCAAAGTGACTTGTAGTGGCGCGATGTAATGTTCACACTTACTTAATAGTTCATTTTCAGGAAGATCACACCCTTGTACATCAGTAACCTGCCCTGATGAGGATCCATAGTCAACATTTGGTTTAGTCGATTGGAGTTCACGCCGTTTTAGTTTCAACCGACTACCTATCTTCTTGGTAAGCCAGTTTACGCTGAGTTGTGCCGTGTCGAATCTTTTTACGAATGATTTTCTTGTTTATTGGACCAGGGCTCCTACCTGACATTTTTTGAAAGGACTCTTCTCACAAGCTAAACCTTTCTTGAATCTTGTCCTGCCATGTAACATTTACGCTGAAAAGAGCCTCGCTGTGTCTGTGTGTAGGTAATTTATTATTTTGCGTTCATTAAATTTGGCAACGAGGCTCGTATAGAATTCTGCAGAATTACTGGTTTTGTTTTCTTTGAGATATCTGTCACAAAAAAAAATGTCTTATTAAAAAATTAAAAACCTTTCGTTTGAACAAGATTGTTTTAGATATGTAGCGTCTGTGTGCATAATAGTGTGAAATCATACATCCCATAATTATAAATGAAAAATCCCCGATGGCAGCCAGTCGGAAAGGTAAATTTCGCCGTGCGGCTTAGCCTACCAATATAAAAATAAACTTTCTGAAAAATTCCAGAAGTTTCAATGACTATGTAAAATCTAATGAATATTTCTAGAATATCCAATGTAACAATAAATTGCAAATTAATTGTTGGCTCAACAATATGTATGGGATATAAATCCAATCCAACAATACATTAGACATTCATATTTACCTGAATTAGAAATTCTGAAATTCATAGGACCTAGATCGGAGGAAAAATCGTGTAATTTTCTGTAAGTCGCTCTGCGAAATCTACCTAAAAACGATCTCAGGAGAAAAAAAAATTATAGTCACGTACAAACTTAATTTGTGGAGATGAACTGCACGTGCACAACTGATACTATTTTTGATACATGATTATTATGCTAACAGTTTTTGTTATGGTTTGCTGTCCTGTAAGCCCGCCCCACACGACGCCCAATTTCTGCTTTATATTCTATTATAACCATGGGTATAAAAATTTCATTAGCAGAAGTGAAGAAAGAATTCATTACTCCATACACACGATACCCAGAGTTCTAACAAAGAAAACAGCCAACATATTTGCCGACCAAAGCAAGCAAGTCGGGTTGGATAAACCTATTGCGTACATTTAACCAAATACTGAATAAATATAGGTATATATATAGGTATATATATGTGTATATATATATCGTGCCCACTGTTAAAGTTGTAAGACTGTTTGTGGGCATGTGACAAATATGTAATTAACTAAATAAAATTGCAACGGTTTATTTTGAAAATTATGCAATTCGGTGAATTATTTTTTTAAATATTTATTTTCTAAGCTTCACTTGCAAAAAATATATAGAGAAGTTGATTCAGTGTTTAAAAACAAGATCATAGCAATATTGAAACTAAATTGTTTTGAAAATATATTAACTAAAATTGCACTTTTTTTTTGCTGATTCATTAGCATTTGAAACAGTCATATTTAATGATATTTCTTTGTGTATTATACTTTTACGTAATTCATTATTGTACATACCACGACATATCCAAATAGTTCCTAGTTTACACTCATACCTATGACATTCGTTCAAATATTGGGGCAATATGGATGATATGATTAAATGCATTTTGAAAAGTTGTACATTTCATTGGCTGTCACACATAAAATCAGTCTTATATTATAGTTCACTTGTTCCCATAAAACTTATTAGGGGTTAAGCTATAGATGGTCTGGGCGAATTAGCAAAACATGCACACTCTCGATGAAAGTATTTTCACCGCATTCTGCAAACATATTAATAAATCGACAGATTCAGTTGGGCACATGTTATATAAAAATTGAAAATAAGCATGAAGGTCTCGGAGGCTATTTTAACAGTAACTTTTAAACACTGAAAATGTTTTTATAAATGCATATGTATAATCTTCTGCCTTAAATTATTTTAGGGTCATCGTTTTTAGGACGACTTTAAGTGAAAATTCCAGCAGGCAAGGATAATAAAATTTTGTAAGCTCCTTTTGTTCACGCTTGTTTTTATATATAGCAGCAATATTAAATTAAGTTACTTCGTACGCTATTTAACCCCTCTCCGCCTTGGAAAATATTACATCATCAACCTCTCTGTTAAAAAATGATTTAAAAAATACAATCCAGTCATTGAGATTGGTGCACCATCTGTTGTAAGGTTCAATTACCAGCTGCATTCTTAGACTTCAACGTTGGAAAAGCAAACCGTATGTGCTGCCATCTAATTTGTGAATTTTGTACTTTGTACTCATTTGGAGAATGGTTCCAACATTTGTCAACAGGGGCGACACACGTAAGAACATCTATCTTCGAAAAGGTTCGTAGGGCAAACGCCTGTAGGGCAAATGACTTTAGGGCAAATGCCTTTAGGGCAAACGACTGTAGGGCAAACGCCGGAAAGCATTCATTTTCGGATTATTGAAAATTCGTAAACTTTTAGGGCAAACGCCTTTAGGGCAAATGCCTGTAGGGCAAACGACTGTCGAAAAACTTCTTTTAGGGCAAACGCCTTTAGGGCAAATGCCGGAGCTTGGTCCGAATGTGATTATCAAACATTTTGTGCAAACGCCTTTAGGGCAAACGCCTGTAGGGCAAACGCCTGTAGGGCAAACGCCTGTAGGGCAAACTACTTTAGGACAAATGCTTTTAGGGCAAACGCTTTTAGGGCAAACGCCTGTTTGGAATGAGGAATGCGAGAATATGCTTCGAAAATGCGTTTAGGGCAAACGCCTGTAGGGCAAACAACGCACTCCCGACGGATGCACCAAACGATAGCGCGTTACAAATTCAAGGCAACACCATTTTTTGACGCAGTTCTAACCTAAACTGTTATTAGCGCCTTTAGTTCGCTAGCAGCCGCGAGCTTATATAGTCAATATTAACTAAAGATTAAAAAAAATATTATATTAAAAAAATTAACAAAGGATTTTTTTATTGCATGAACTGGAAAGTAAAAAAAAATCTTTAGATTTAAGTAATTTGTTCAACAGTTATAGCAAGAACTGGAACTGTGTATAACGTATTTTGTTATTACACATAAAATAAGAATCAAGTAATAAACAAAACCATTAATTTTTATGAAATAAAAAGCGTTGGGTGCTCACTTCTTTCATTTTCATAATGACTATATCCTAACGAATAGTTATTAGTGATAGAAAATTAAAGACAACTGATATCAAACACCCATCAACCAAGTAAAGATTTTCCTTAGAAAATTTTCCTTCTCACATCTCTACCTGGCAGCTCCCTACTAATGCATTTTCGTACACGTCAGTTTTAATGACGTCATTACTATGGCTAGGCAGTTTTCGGGAAAAGAGTTTCCAGACCAGCTGTGTGTAAAAAAACTTGTAGCGTTGTCTGTGTTTCATGATTGGTTGGGTTTATTTCAGGCACAAGTCTGTTGTCAGAACATCAATCAGATGTATCCAGTGCGGAAGAAAACGCGTCCTGAATGGCCGTTGCATCAAACAGCCACCAATTACAAGTAAACAATAGCTATCGCGGGCAAATGTTTTTGCGATCAGATTATTTCACACAAATACATGTCCAAAAGCATTACACATTTGTTTTGTTTACGACAGAATGGGGTTTCAAATTAAATATTTTTTAATCTTACTTGTGTTGGAGTCTTTGTGAAGGGCTGCAAAAACTCACTCATTTAAGTTTGTCGAAGGTGGTGACTATATAAATAAATCGTCACGTGGCTGATGTAACAACGAAAGCACGTGCGTCGTCTGACCTGAGCGATAAATTCCTCGCGAGATAACTTCCCCGATCCTGGCTGTCCCATTACTTAAGGAGGAAGAAATTAACATAAGCTCTGAGGACGAGCTCATTAGGATCCAATAGCCGTCCACCTTGGGATCCCCGAGTGGAAGAATTCTGTCAACGATTAGGGTGACACATTGCCTGGGTCTCCGATTAGCATTCGTGACCTCCAGATGCGAGAGATTAACTGTAGCTAGCTTTACTCTTCCAGAATCATTTTTCTTTTCGAAACTTAAAGTTTTTAAATTTATTATTATTTTTTTTAAAGTCTAAAGTGAGATGCATGGACTGCCAACACTAGTCGGCCCGGCGCCAGTCGAGGCTAGTTCCACGTAAACAAATTTTGATGCATATCCAAAGAGAGAGAAAAATAGCCAAGCGCATACAGATAAAATATAGTTTAAATTTTTTCTTTGATGTATAAAACGCAGAATCCATTTCGGTGGACCTAGCTGGGTTCACGTTTTGTGTCACAGGATAACTCAACTACGTCTTTTTTTTTTTTTTTTTTTGGCTGTCACGTTAGCCAACACCTTTTGTTCAAATAAAACCCACGCGTTGTTTTCTCGTGGCATGACACACTGTCAGAAATTAATTTCAATAATATTGCATGTTATTTTAAAACAACATAACCTCACACATTCATCGTGGCATATTCGCAACACTTGCCTCACGAACATCAATGTTACGAGAACAATACCAGACGGCGATTCCACGACGGTGGAATACAACATGGTGGCCGTCACATCAAAAATTCCTTTATGACAGTCTAGGCCCAAGGCCAAAGGTCAAATTCATGCAAGATGCTTCTGGCTCCCTGGATCCTCACGCAGAGCCCAGGGCCAGATAATTTCTTTTTCATACTACTGAAATGCAAGAAAAAAGAACATGTGCCGCAATTTAGTGTACACCCAATAAGGTTGGCAGCTTTTAGGAAATGTTTCAAATACACAGCTTTGTGTGAGAGCGAGGGTGTACACGGTACAGCACAGATTCTCTGCGATTGCTAGAGACCTGTAAAATTCGTGGATTCATTTCGCGATAGGATAGAGTCCAAATACTTTTGACATTATTTTGCTTCAGTGATTGGGCCACAGTTTATCTGAAGGACTC
This sequence comes from Bacillus rossius redtenbacheri, assembly GCF_032445375.1. NCBI lineage: Eukaryota > Metazoa > Arthropoda > Insecta > Phasmatodea > Bacillidae > Bacillus > Bacillus rossius. The sequence continues at coordinate 52,903,991 of NC_086335.1, forward strand.
TGGGCCAATGAAAAATCTTTAACAGAAGAATTAGCGAATCACGATCATTCCAGTCAACAGGTGTTACGAGTCGGTAACCAATCAGCAGATGTAATTTGCACGAGTGCATAGAGAATCACGGAGTCTATCCTTTAGGGATTTGAAATCCCGAATTTTACAGGTCTCTAGCGATTGCTCACTAGCTGCCTTTTCGGCACTACGTAGCACGGGACAGAATTAGTCCCCTCCCACTCCCTTTTCTTGAAAAAAAAGGGGGGGGGAGGAGGAGATATTTGGTACCTTGTTTATCGTCCCCGCTAACAGTCGCGGCCCTAACTTTAACCCCCGTGTGTCTTTTATTAGCGAGCCGGTGGCGCATGTGGGCTGCGACTGGCTTGTTTGTTGGCGGTGCTCTGCTGCTTGTTATCGCAGCTACTAAAACAGTTTTCGCTCCCGTTCGGCCTTGTCTCGTTGTCGTCTTGATGGCTTCCGCCTCGTGTACGTTCCGATGAAACTACCGAGATTACGCTGGGCTCCAATCTTGAGTAATTACTTTGGACCGGATCAGATAACTCAGCATTATTTAAGTCACTTTCTCTTCAACACACACACATTGAGGTATCGTAATTTTCCCTACAAACTCTTTCCACATACTATATATTTTTTCACTTCACCCTACTCAGTGTACTATCATTTTTCCCTTACACACATATACAACGTATAATAATTTTCATCATCATTCCCTTTAGCGTACTATAATTTATTTCCATTAATACCATAATTACGGTACTGAGTATATATTTTATAGCATATAACTGAGTTCAGAACAGCTCGCACCCTATTCTGAGTTGAGTCAACCGTCTTGAATTGGATGTGGACTTGACTGATCGGTGCGGGTTGTGTTAATTTGAGTAAAGTTGGGTTTGACTTTCGGCAAGGAAGTTTTCGCAGTGTGGAAAAGGTGGCGGACGCTTTCATGAACTAGTGTTTTTTTTTAATAATATTTTCTTTAGGGTTGCTTCCATTTCCCTCATCAATCCATTCCGCTCCTAACTCCATTTCTCCGTTACACGCCTTCGTCCATCAGTGATTACTGCGCTGTCTAAGAGATGCCAAACCATAAGTGATTTATTTCAATCTTGACGTAGCAACTGACGTTCAAAATAAGAGGAATATTACCGTCCACAGCTGATTTAGGAAAATTAGGAAGTTGTCCGAGTGAATAATATACATAAACAGTAAAAATATCTGACTGCATTAAACTAATTACATTAACAAGACACAAATAGAATTTACTATAAACAAAACACCAAATTATTACTTGACGGATAAACTAAAGACCATTCCACCACTTTGTCCAATAAAATGTAAGAAAATATCCTAATCTATCATTGCCAGATATGATGCACACGACTGTGCAACAGTTCATTCAATGTTCACAATTAATGATATAGATTTATTTTTATTTGCTGGATATTCAGGTGGGGAGCAAAAAAAATCATCTTTTAGACTACTGGACCTGGTTGTCATTGTATTTTAAATAAAACTTGTAAAAATGTGCGTTATTTTTCCTTTAAAACGCTCGGGAATTAAATAAATAAAAGTTATCATGAGTGGCGTCAGTTACTATGGGCCAACAAAGCGTACCTCAGTATCGTTGACACGGGCGCACTATTATTCATGGCAAAATACCGCCTCGGCAGCGATTCACATCACAAATCTCGTGAATCAGACAGGCCACACGGTGCATACGTGTTGTGCACGTATAATTTATGCAGGCGGACGGATTTTACACCACGTTTGTTTCCCTTGGGGCAAGTCCTAACGGAGAAACCCAGCATTCACAAGCTGGACCCCGAAAACCTTCTTTTCGCCAGAATCCTCAGCGCCGGGCGCCTTAACCCCCAAAGGTTCGAAACGGCCGCATCACTGAGAAACTCCGGCCAATCACAAATGGCCGTTTCAAAACGCTCTTAAAAAAAATAAAAAAATAAAAGTTTGTTATTGAAAAACGTTCACTGGCAATGCCTTGAAATGCATGCCGAATAATATATAAAACACAAAAAAAAACATAAAAGTTATTGTCTGCAGGTGACCCTAACGACAGTCTCGGCAAAATGTAAACAAACCAGCGGTAATATAATTTTAGTAGCTATGTACCACTGCAACGGTACAGATGCCGCTCCCAGACTACAATGCGGCATCAATTCGTCCAGAATTTAGCTCAACTTAGGATGTACAAACACCGAAACACAACACTGCAATGCGAGCTGGCAACCCCGCTTGGGCGGGAGAGTAGGGGAGGTCGCGCCACGCGACACTTATTCAGCAACACAACTACAGCCCTGACTTACATGCGTCTCTTAAGGCCCTGACACACTGTCAAACATTTGCCGCCAATATATTTGACAACAGAGTTGGAGGGGAAGTACTGGACGGATAATGGCTTCCAATATATTTGGACAGATAACCTCAAATAGGTTTTAAATCATGTCACACTATTAAAGTTAATTTTTGGTCGGATCTATCTCCCAACTATTTTTTTTTCTAAATATTAAAATTAAATAATGCATCATAGTGCTGGACGGAATTTTATTAACTTTTTGTAATGTTTGTGCATTTTTAATTTTTTTGAATATGAAAAAATTTACTACACAATAATATTTGTTTAGTAATGAAATCAATTTTAAGAGTTTTTTTTTAAGTTATAGAAAAATAATTTCATTTTTACGCATACAATATTTTCGCATACTAATTCATATTAACATTATTTTTGACGTGGCAACGTCTAATAAATCGATGAACGCCGGCTGCGCGCACGAAAAAGGATGACTCATTGTCTCGTTACGCACATTGTCCCGTTGCGCGTTGTCCCGTTACGCTCATTGTACGCTTGCGTCGCATCTATCTCTCTTGCACTCGATTGGAACAACCATCGATTTGACTTTATCGAGGCACATTAAACTTCAAACACTCCCATTCGTTTCCTACTTTTCCTATCATCGTCCTATCCTTAACAGAATAACACAGATTGGAAGAGGTTAAATAGAAAACATGTATAAAAGTTATAGTTAAAATAATCTCTTCGTTAAAGTAATAAACATATTTGAATTATGAGTGCAAATAAAAGTAAATTTATGAATTAAATTGTAGATTTCATTTCACTCCTTTGTATCCATACAAAATAGTGATAATTCAATAAAAATGATTCAATTTTATTCATAAAAGTATGCAATCATTTCATCAATGTTTTGTTATGACGTCACGTTAAACTATCGTCCGTAAACCGACTTTTTTTTAGTTATTTAACTCTTTTAACCTCTTTAATCGTCCATGTGCTTTTCGTCAGTTTAAGGAATCGTTGAGAAGGAAACCGATGCACATTTATATTTTCGCTAATTTTTTTTTCAGAACCCGTCCTACATGCAAAAATATTTGATGGAAACTCGACGTTATCCAACTGGTCAATCAAACATAGCTGCGCAAGTGGTACGTTTTCTGTGACGTCGTAACCCTCCCAACTTTGACAAAACACATTGGGAGGTTGTCGGAAGCGAAAATTTGCCAGTGTGACATGGGCCTTCAGCAACCCTTCGTCAAGTCGCGAAGGTTAAGCGACCGCGTGATAAATTTATTCCTGGCCGTCGGAACGAGGGAATAACGGTTCACGTCTGGTTAGGCGTCGCGGAAGGATCCGGGGGAAGGAGGGGGTGGGGGAGATACCTCCTACTGCGTGCTCGGTTTCGTGTTCGAACAACGTTGGCCCGCGGTCAAGAATGCGCTGTTTGATAAACCACCGCTGAGAGTCCGCTTGTTTCAGTTTTGGAAGGGGGGGGGGGGGGGGGCTGGACTCGCGGACAAAGGCGGTGCCCCCGCGCCCCGGATCCATAGATAACTCCCCAGAGAGCCACTGCTTAGAACTCTCGAAAAAAATTCCTCATACCCTACAACTGTCCCAGCTTAGAACGATCATAACTTAGAAACACACACGCGCCAGACACAAAATAACTTTTAAAAATTCCAAACTTTATCGTAACCTAGAAACACATAAATGAGAAACGAACACAACAGGAAAAAACAATAACCTCACAACTTAGAAACAAAAAATAATAACTATCATAAATTACATATAAGCACACAAATTATAACTGTCATAAAGTCAGAAAAACACAACGCCAAAACCATACACAACTTAGAACTATCACAAGCTATAATAACCATATGACCTACAACTGGCATAACTTAGGCAATTCTATCATGTGTGTTTCTAAGCTATGTGTTTCTGAGTTGAGTGTTCATATGTTACGGCAGCAACCTCATGCGTAGAGATACGGAAATTTCGCGCATTCGTTAAGTCGCGAGTTAGATTTCAAAACCTTCACACCCTCGCACTGTGCTCATGATTGGACCGTAGAAAATATTGTAATAGGATAATATGGGAAACTCCGGCCAATTAGCATTGGCGAAGCGCGAGACACCAGACTGCAGCGCATTCTAGCGGCGTGGACTGAAGAAAGCCCCGCGTAATTCAATTTTACGTGCATATTAAAGGCAACATGTTTACACAATAAGTGCTGTTTTTACCAAAACTAGAAATTCAAACAAATTTAATGCTATTATTCATACAGAACTGTTCTCAGGCTTTATTTAAAGGTATGTGTCAAAGATAGATATGTAATTATGTGCAAAATATAATCTATCAAAATAACTGAACAAGTAGTATGTAGTATCTAATTGGTTTTCCAGCTGTTTTTTTTAAGGAAACAAGAACAACTAGTTTTAGTAACGGAAGTAAATTGTATGTATGCAATTAATTTCTCACCTGAAAATGTGACTGCATTTTAAATAAAAATCCTTAATTAAACCGGGAGAAACTACTGCAAACAAATCATGTTACAAGAATGGTAAGGAATTATAATAAATAATTACTTTATAATAAGAGACAAAAATATAAAACAAAGGGGTTAAAATTGTGAATGCGCGAAACGCGAAACACTTACTGCGTTGGGTCCGCTGGAAATCTGAAAAAAGACTTTGAGCAGTTAGTAACGTTGTAATTTTTGCAGCCAAACACCGCACAAATATTTCCGGCCATTCTGAATTACTGTTCACATAATAATGTGTTTATTTATTCGCAAATAGAACCATCATCTTATAGCACCAAACACACTTCATGGCCTTTTACCGCCGTTTCCAAAGCGTAGGTTCAGTCCACGCCGCCAGGTTCGCTGAACAACATGTCTCGCATTTTTTTTGTCTGTTTCCCATATTATCCTATTACAATATTTGACCGTAGTTATTTGGACACGCCCCTCCAAGACAGCCAGACCTAGATGTCCGGCTAGGAGAGAAGTAAGTGAATCAGGTAGTGCCAATTAACAAGGATAAAAATGTTCTCGATAAAAAAAGTCAACCAATATGAAAGCAAACATGGGTTGAGATCACCTATGACTGTGAATTCTACCCTGAAGCCAGACGAATCCGCGAAATTTACGGGTTTCTACTCATGCGATACACCAGCCACCTTAAGGATAACGTGGTTTCTCGGGAAAACATCTCCGCTTGGCCGGCGTCACTGCCTTGGGTAGGAGGCGACATCGTTGCGTTCAGACTTAACATCTTAGCTCTCGGTATACGGCATTTGGTAGGATTTTTTATTCGTGAATCGAACGGAAGTTGCATTAAACGGAAATGTGTAACCACAGTACTGCCATCTGTGGCGGATGGCCACAACCAAAGTTAAAAAAGTCTAAGGGAAACTTTATAGTATTAACTGTTAAGTGAATTTTTACAAGGTGAGCAGTATTACAATAAAAATTCCTGAACGAAAATCAGGGCTAAAGCCGGGATACAGAATTTTTTCAAGTTTTTTCCCCCCTTTTTTTATCGGAGCCGTTTAATTGTATAATTTAAAATGTCGCTCTGCTAATCAAATTATTCAATAGTCGACGTAGCTGCTCCGGCATCGAATTCTAGCGGCGGGTGTGGAAACTACGTGTGATTCGTGTCCTTAAATTTAGTTGAAAACACAATTTGCGTATATTTATCACGCTCGGCATTATTTTTTAAGATTCTACGTTAAATTTCGTGTCCGCTTTTCGTGTTATAAGCGTATTTGCAACATGAGAACACGAATTTCATCGTTACCGACGTTAGATGCTACACATCTCGGGCGAGTAGGTACGGGAAAAAAGGTTCATATAGGTATATAGATTAACTGGTTTATTTTGGGAAGGGAATGGGGGAAGGTCAGCACTGATAAGCAAAATTCACGGATAATCAAATTCAAATGTATTTATGTTATAGAATAGGTACAGCAAAATTTCGTAAGTAATTTTTGGACATGAATCAGCCGGTAGAGATTCTTGAAAGCACCCAAGGGCCTTGCATTACAACTTTATCCTCATTTCTCCGCCATATAATGTTATGGTTTCCACTAAAATCTCATAGTTGTCACGTGGGTAAATTTTGAAAGATTTATCATTGGTCTTTGAACATCCTATACAAATTTGTTTCCAAGGTTCGTTTTTGAGCTTCATTTGTCACAATGTCTAGATATGTATTGAACTTCGTTTATGAAGTGTATACATGAGCTAAGATATTTCTTAAAGAATCCATGAAAAAAAAAGTTTCTGACGGTCATTATAAAATATTTAAAAAAAAAGTAAATGAATTTTAATGTCTGGTACGTGTTTGAAATGCAACCGCCTCCATTATATATTGCTCAACGTTAATCGTACATTTAATTTTTCCACTTACTTTGAGGCTACGGATTGCAGACTTAAGATAGCTCAGACTTATCAGTCTGTCGGTGTTTCACCGGTGTGTCGTGACGACAAATTTTTTTCTTCGGGGACGTATCGCCCACTATATTTTGGAAGTCTGGTGCTGCAGCCATCCTAAGTTATTTTGTTTCTATCATTTCTCATATCTCATTATTTAAATATATATTAATTCATAATATAACTATACTAGAGTGTTCATAACAGGTTTTTTCATCTATTAATAATGGTTTATTTAATGGTTATAAAACATTAAAAGATGCTTTATGTTTCCACCATAGAATGAATTAAGAGCGTAAAATAGTATATTTTACAGTTTTCAATTCACCTTTTATACCTATAGCCTTTTTGTAAAATTCTTAATGTTTAAGATATCATCCATTAATCAAGGAAAAAATAGGTTTTCCCAAAACAATAAAAATATCGAGATTTCTAGATTTTTTAGGAGACTTTTTAATAATTTTATAAACATTAAGAGTGTTACGACAAAGGCTAAATACGAAGGTTCAATTAAGAATTATGTACCACCCGAATTCACGCTCATTTTCAAGCTAGAGTTTAAAGCTAAATAGGCTATTAATTTTGTAAAATATATTAAATAAATACTTTTAAAAATGACAAAAATTTTCAATTTTGATAATTTAATAATGTATACGTGAGGAAAACACGAAATAATAGAAGCATAAGAAGAAGAATTTATGATTCCGCCCGCTTAGGTACCGAACATCTGCGAACCGCTAAGGACAGAGAAAAAAACGTCTTGGCATGCACGGCCAGAGCTGGGGAAACAAAGGAGATGAGACAACGAACTTTTCCAAACCCAAAATACTGTTTTATTTTGAGGGGAGATGGTACGTTGCCAACTTGGATATATTTACGGACGCTACACGCAGAACTCGTTTTACAGACGGAAGCTCGCTTTAGCACCGGACTGGTCAGAGCATGCGTGTGACATTGGCTGAATTTCTCAGGTGATTCACGTTATAATTAGGGGCAGGCATTTTTCGTGAATAAATCTGAACGCCTGTTAGACTGCAATAAGGTATACCCGTAATTGGTGGCAGTCTGCGAGAGGAGTCGTTGCCTTGTTTGACCGAGCCACTCAGGACGCGTTTGCTTCCGCACTGAACAACTGTTATTGGTGTTGTAACAAGCAACATGTACCTGAAAGATTTTACACCCAGTCACAATACACAGACGATGTTACAGTATTTTAACTTATAACTAGTCTAGAAATCTTTTCGCGAAATATACATGGCCCTAGTTATAAGTTATAATCATTGCAATTCTTAAAAAAAAAGAAATGGTAAGCGCGGGTACTCTGAGGCAAGTTTCACAATTGAGAGTTCGTGCTATGACGTACACGACGCAAGCAGTCAACTGCAATTTTTTTTCTTCACAGCAGTTAGAATGATATCATCAACAGATAAGATGGTTATAGGTTGAGTAATATGTGCGGTATGTTTGTTTAGCCACAATCACGCACGGTCATCGTCCAAGAATTAGCCTCAGGCAAGGCTGCTGCACCCTACTTTTCAGAACCTGTCGTGATTGGCCATTCTTTCCTTCGCAAATGGCCATACAAACAGAAACCAATCACAGTTCTGTAATGAACAGTGACTACTGCTCAATTACACCAGGCCTTCAGATGTTGATCGTCCTTGCAGATGGCTGCAAAACGGCGGGAGATACGTCAATCGTTTCTACGCTCAATCCATAAGCCAAGCAGTAACGGGAATAGGGGGGGGGACCCCCACCGGTATCGCAGATTACAAAAATAAAAGTAAAAATTTAAAGACGAATTAAAAAAACCTTACAATATCTACTAACATAATGATTTTTATAATTTTTTTTTTCACTGGAGAAATATATTACTCAATGTGTAGTGAGTTTGCCTGCGTAGAGGCCATGTGTGGAATGCGGATGAAAGAAGCGGGGTGGACGTGCTCAGGCTAGATTGCGTATAGTGGCAGGTTATTCGGAGTTCAGACATCAAACCCACACGACCCTATGCCTAATATGTAGAGACCCGGAAATTTCGCGGATTCATTTAGTCGCAAGCTAGAATGAAAACCTTCACACTCTCGCACCGTGTTCATGATTGGCCCGCAGTTGTTTGGACACGCCCCTCTACGACCGTGAGCCAATGATGCCCAGCTAGGAGAGAAGTAAGCGAATCAGGTAGTGCCAAATAACAAGGATAAAAATGTTCTTGCTAAGAAATCAAACAATGAGAAAGTAAACATGGGTCGAGCACAACTATAACTTTGAATTCTATCCTGAGGCCAGAAGAATCCGCGAAATTTCCGGGTCTCTACTAATACGTAAAGGCAGGCATTTTTCGCGAAAAAAAAAATCTGAACGCCTATTAGACTGCAGCAAGGTGTACCCGCACCAGCGGTTTCTTCCTTGTGATTGGCGGCCGTATTGCGAGAGAAGTCTTTACCTTATTTCACCGAGCCACTCAGGACACGTTTGCTTCCGCATTGAATTGCTGTGATTGGTGATGCGACAATAGACATACGTACGTGAAAGAAACTCCCAATCACGAAATCACATACGATGCTACAGTGTTTTTACTTTCAGCTACTCTCGGGATCTTTTCGCTAAAGATGCACGCCCCTACATACGTTTATTAATGTTGGTGAAGGAAAATAATAAGGGGAGGCGCTAATCTCAGTTTCTGCCACAGTCGAAGGGAAGCGCAGATCCGTCCCATAAGCCAAGAATTAGATGGTTGACGAAACACTCCCGCACGAGTAGGAAACGGGGCAGAGGATTTTTTTTCCGGGTGGGTTTTCTCGGGTTACTCCCGTTTCACTCCCAGCGCTTGCCCCCACGAGACATTCAAAATCCAATCCACTATTTCATTTCGTTTTCGCGCACAATTTTTTTTGGACAAAAATGTGACAGTATACGACTCTGTAAGCTTATTTGATAGCAATTTTACCAACTTGAACTAGAATCGGCATCTCTGCAAATGTTATATTACAAGCTTTTGCTCGCTAACCTAAACTATTCGCGCGTTTCTCGGTGGTAAGAGAAAAACTGCTCCTGTCCGTCGTCTTTATTTATTGGGAAAAATTGGTTGTCTGTAAAGTCAGTTTACGGACGATAGTTTAACGTGACGTCATAACAAAACATCGATGAAATGATTGCATACGTTTATGAATAAAATTGAATCATTTTTATTGAATTATCACTACTTTGTATGGATACAAAGGAGTGAAATGAAATCTACAATTTAATTGATAAATTTACTTTTATTTGCACTCATTAATTCAAATATGTTTATTACTTTAACGAAGAGATTATTTTAACTATAACTTTTATACATGTTTGCCATTTAACTCCTTCCAATCTGTGTTATTCTGTTAAGGATAGGACGATGATAGGAAAAGTATGAAACGAATGGGAGTGTTTCAAGTTTAATGTGCCTCGAAAAAGTCAAATCGATGGTTGTTCCAATCGAGTGGAAGAGAGATGGATGCGGCGCAAGCGTACAATGAGCGTAACGGGACACAGCGTAACGGGACAATGTGCGTAACGGGACACTTTTTTGTGCGTGCAGCCGGCGTTCATCGATATATAAGACGTCACGTCAAAACAAAAATATCATCAAAACTTTTTGTTCGGCTGGCTAATAGCGTGTATAGTGGTGAATGGCGTTGCCCCTCCACCCCGCCAGGGCCGCAGCGGCGCGGAAGAACAGCGACTAGCCGTCAGGGACGACGATGCGTCTCGCAGGAGTCCATTGTCGCGCGCGGGGCGATCTTCTTCTGGCGGCCTTGGACCAGTTTAGGCGACGCGAAGTTTCGAAATGACGAGCGAGGCTAAAAAAAAGGGGCCGAGTGCCCAGGCGGTGATGGGCGGTGGAAGGGGGGGGGGGGGAGAGATGTTCTCCCGGTGTTGTTTCAGGACTCCGCCGCCAGGGTGGTCGGCGCGGCGGTGGAGAGAGACTCGTGTCTTGGGAAGGCGCCCAGATGTTGACGGAGCGTAAAAAAAAAAGGAGTTTTTTTTGGGGGGGGGGGGGAAAGAGGGGAAACTGTCAATCAGTGAGGAATTCGAGACACGTCGTGGTGGGGCCAGCCGCTTATTGGTCACACCGCTTCAGAAGCACACTCTCTCTCTCTCCCCCCCCCCCCCCTCTAATTCTCTCTCATCCCCAACTAAAACATATAATAATCAAAATATTTAAATTACCACACACTCAATTTTTATACTCAAACTTTAATGGCTCTAACCCTTTCAGCCACACTATCATTTCCTAACCTTAAAACTTAATTTTTTTACAGCTAATATTTTAAAAAAATTTCATACAACAACATTATCATAACATGGCAAATTATTACATTTGCTATAACAACAGTAAAGGACGATGTCAAATATAATGTACACTATGACCCAAGTCTTCATAAGCTCAATTTATCATTTGGGATATAAATTGTACTCAACAGTGGACCAATAGACTGAAATTGTTTATTAAACTCATAATTTATTTCACATAATCTGCTAAGCCAGCTAGCATTCTTTTTTATTAAAACATCACCACCTAAATATTTAAATTTCTTCTCTGGAGCTGGTGGACCCCGGGGTTCGATGCCCCTGTCCTGGCATTCGGTCCTCGGGGTCCAAAATGGCGCGGTGGTAGCTCTGCTCGACATTGAGCAGGCAAGCAGATATTCTGAGTTTTGATCCAGTTTGCCTGGCGGCGAACCCACACACTTATCAGCACTCAGCACGCAGTTACAGTGATCATTCCCATTTGATTCGCCACAAGCTATCCCTAGGGACTGGAGAAATTCGCGTTTTCAGTGACCTCTAGGATGGACTCCACGATCCCATAAATACTTGGGCAAATATCACCTGCTCATTGGCTACTATGTTTATCAGGATTCTTGTGATTCGGCCTTTCTTTTGTTGGGGTTTTTTCATTTACTCAGAGCCCTTCGGGTAAATTTTGGTCCAATCATTAGAGAAGGGAATAATTAGCGGGTTTATTTCGCGATAGGCTGGAATCTAAACTCGTTCACATTCATTCTGCTTTAGTGATTGGACCACCTTCAATCAAATACAAAATGATCAACAACTGTCAGCTTGTCAGTGATGACAGGAAGATAAATTTTGCTGTGCACACTTTTACTGATTAATGAAAAGTCTCAGCAACAGCCAACGTCAGCTACTAAGGTGGAAAAGAAACTGGTTACCCTATTCCACCAAACTCCTAGATTAGCTCGCCTTCTCGATGCTGTGTTGGTTCCTAGTGTCACGTGGTAATGTTCTGTCACGATACCACTTGGTAGGGATCCGGAAATACCGCGAATTTGTTTGGCTTCATGCTCAAATTCAAAGCCTTATGTTTGCTCTACCAACTTTTGCATTTTCATTGGCTGATTTTTAAGCGGTAACAATTTTTTGTTCTTATTTATAGGCACTACCTGTTTCGCTTACTTCTGTCCTAGTTGGTCATCTTTGGTTCGCGGTCGCAGAGGGGCGTGTCCAAATACCTGCGGTCCAATCATTAACGACGTGGAAGAGTATAAAGTTTTGCATTCTAACTTGCGGCCAAATAAATTTGCCGAATTTCCGTACCTCTACTACTAGAGCTTTGAATAATAGCGGACTGATTCCAGCTGTTGGTAGGATCAAGCCAGCCTTCATGCTGATATCCTTACATGCATACTGGCTCAATGAGCATACTGCAAGGATTTATTTCTCTTATTAGTACGAGGAACAATTTTATCTCTCTTTACTTGACTTCGTGACGATAAACACTCTGGTGTGATTTTCAGGGCTGCTTTCTGATTTAGCGATCACTATTCTAAATTTAGCTAATGGCACTGCTACGTGTGATGATTTGGAAGTGTCCATAGACCTGTTCAAACCTCTTGACTAAAAGTGGTGGGAACTCATCTTAGAACAGAAGGAAAATCGTTTGGATTTGCCTAAATATATTTGCGTTTCGTTGGACACAACCTGACGAAAATTACGTTGGTGAGTGATTTAATTTTGCTAAAGCTATATCGATGTGCTGATCTCTAATGCGTTTCGATGTTTGTGTGTTTCAGCTCTGACGGTTCGCTTCTTGACCAGGAGATACATAGGCGAATACGATCACCAAGCAGGTGAGACTTAAGCATTTCGCGTGTTTTTGTACTTTTACAAAAGATTTCGTTGTAGACCAGTTGCAAAGTAATAGTTTAATAGTTTGTAATACTACAAGAAAATTATTGTAAATTTTTACAACACATTGTTCTGGTTGGTTTTGCAATTATGAAATACTTTTTTTTTAAAAAACAATACTGAATACTTCTTGTCGCGTTTACGAAAACTGGCGCATAGTTTCCAATTTGAC